>NW_004797303.1:23558-25732 GCF_000002075.1 Aplysia californica
GCGACAAAACAGCAGTGAATCCCACTTGTCTATTTGAGCGCCTTCAAATCGGCAAGGTGTTTTTGAATGTTGATACATGTTTGTTTGGATTTACTT
Source organism: Aplysia californica (assembly GCF_000002075.1). Classification (NCBI taxonomy): domain Eukaryota; kingdom Metazoa; phylum Mollusca; class Gastropoda; order Aplysiida; family Aplysiidae; genus Aplysia; species Aplysia californica. The sequence continues at coordinate 23,655 of NW_004797303.1, forward strand.
AAAACTGAATGAAAATCGTCATCAGCAATAAACCTCTAGTCAACAGTTCAGTTGACAAAAATCTGACCAGTTAACAAACCGCCCCTGCCAGTGGGTAAAAGCAATTAACTAATTAGTGCCAGTAGGTAAAAGTAATAATTAATTAGTACCAGTGGGTAAAAGCACTAATTAATTTAGTACCAGTGGGTAAAAGTTAATTTCGAGCCTACCACCCCCTCCCCATTTCTTAAGATAATTGCTTGTTTGTTTGTCTTAGGTAAGAGTTTTACACAAAATTACGTCGTATAAGTGCCGAAGATTAGAGGTGTTAGCAAGAGAGTAACAAACACAAAAAAGGAGAAGAGATGAGGACGATAGATGTTTGACTGGAAAGAAGGAACAATCCACAAAAGAATACCCGGCAGCTACCGACATTTTGAAATAAAATAATATTATTACAATCGTCTTTGCTGCGTGGCGTCACGCGATCCACATGTAGCCCCATCGAGAGTGGGGACTAGGGCTGGGCAAGTACCCGGGTAGTTACGTGGGTACCCGGGTAAAGAGCTCAAAAGCGGCTACCCGGGTATTGATGTCGGATATCCGGGTTTTCTACTCCCCTTCGTTAAATCCTATGCAAAAGCACTTAACCCCTTCATTCCAACACAATCTCTCCCCCCCCCCCCCCCCTGTGTGCAGAGCAAATTTCCCAATACCCAGAGGTACACCACCCCACCATACATTTCAGTTCATTGCCATTAGTTATAAGAAATCTATTATCTATTTATTGTGGCCGAATTTAGCTATTCAAAAGGCTTTTTAATGACTGCATCGATCGACCAGCGGTTTTAGCCGAAAAAAAGATTCTTTAAAATATTCTCCAGATATGTTTTGGTATTTTAAGTTTTGAGACAGTTTTGTTGCAAAAAGCTAAATCTTTATTTCGCCGATCGTTTTTGTAGGCCGACGCTTCTGTCTCTGTAATTTTAGAAAATCCGGAAGCGATATTCGCGAAGGGCATTTTGTTTTGAGAGTATAGATCTAGACCTTCTTAATTTTTTGCATCTCTCAAGATATATTGCCCCATTCCAGTAGAGTGTAAATATAGTAGGCCAATGACTTTTAGCTGATATTAAAGCACCGATCATTCCTTTCATCGAAAGGGGGCCCAGCTAGTAGACATATAAAACTATGCATGTTCTGAAACTACACATGACAGGGAATAACATAGATGAATGATAGAGAAGATGGAAAAGATATAAACATAATTATGGGAGTTCAAAAAGATGTAAAGAATAGTGCTTACCTTGTCTTGTTGACTTCTGAACTGCTATCCATTTATGAAATACACAATAATCCAATTTGAAATTGACAATAATCCTGTAACTTGTTTACTTGTGTGAAGGACCGACATCACTGCACAAGGGGCATCCCCATAAGCGCTCCGTCCCCTGAAGAAGCACATCTCGAAGTGTGTAGATGCTGACGGTTCCAAGCAATAATAATCCAGTAAAAAAACCACACAAATAATACATCAGATACAAAAATCTTTATATAATTTGTACAACTATTTACAGTTGGAAGATAATGACATTATTTAGTCGCACCAATAGAAGCGTTCTGTGTGGTGTTTCCGGAAGCATCCAGAGAGTGGGTGGTTGGTGGGTGCTCGTGTGTGGTTTGCTCCTTCTTTCCTATAGAAAACTATCGTCCTTATCTCCCCTCCTTCTTTTTTTATGTTTGTTACTCTCTTGTTACACCTCTAATCTTCTGGCGCTCATGTGACCTTATGCAGTTGCGAGTGCCGTAAAACACTTACTAAAACTAAAAACTAAGCATCCAGAGAAGCACGTCACACACCGGGTGTGCTGAGGTAGTCAGGGCAATAATATCTGCTGTCTTTTCTCATGTTTTTCTCTGCGCACACCCTACATCTTTTTTTCTGCGGCCGTGGTTTTTCCTCTGTAGCTGGAATTACATCAATGAAGTGTTGTCCAACAAGCCGACAGCTGAGATCATCAGATGGGGGCAGGTTGTGTGATTCCACATATAAGGCTGGGAGTGACATTCTTCTGAAATTCCAGAAATAATAATAATAA
>NW_004797303.1:25985-27109 GCF_000002075.1 Aplysia californica
AATAATAATAATAATAGCTTTAATAAGCGCATATCCATGCTCAAGAGCATGCTCTATGTGCTTTAGAACTATTATTACCCCAGCAGACCCTCTGAGAACACCCAGAAACATTCTCGGCTTCCGCGGAAGCATACAGTGCAAGCAGCTGATTAAGCGCTCAAACACTAACAAACTGACAATATCTTTCGCTGTTTATAGCCAGGTACCCATTCCTGCCTTAGTGAAGTGAGGGAAATTCGAGTAAAGTGCCTTTCCCAAGGACACAACGTCGGGTCCCTAACGGGATTCGAACCCACGACCTTACGGTTGCGAGTCCGAGAGCTTAACCACAAGGCCACCGACGTATTATGTGTAGCGTGAAATGAGATGCTCGTCAAAATGGATTAAATCGAAAAAGTCGACATTTTTCCTCCGAATGTTGCGCAATTGATATTGAACGTTTTCCTCTGCCTTTGTAAAAACTTATTTTTTAACTTTTAATTTTTAAAAAAAATGTTTTTTTGTGCTCAGCACATTTGCATGTCCTTTCAGATACTCATTTGTGTTGAACGTACTGAAAACATCGATCAAATGCGCAAAAAGAAATATAAATTTCAATAAATTTGCAGTTTTCGTAGACTCTCAAGCTTTGGAAGTCACAAAACTTCGGCAGCCATTTTCTTTCTAATTTATCTCTACCTCAAGGCAAACCCAATCTCCTCCTTCAGTCGACTATACTTGTATTTCGATTTGTATTCAAAATAGATGGGAATTTTTGTTTGGTTTTTCAACAAGAGCAAGACAAATGAACAAGCTTTAAGTTTATGATCATGCCAAATAACTCTACATGCCCAAACATTTTATGAGTGCCTGGGCCCATCGTATCGTGACATAATAATGTGTGTACATAATTTGTATTATTATATAATTGGCGAATTTTGGTTAAAAATTTTGTGTGACTAGATCTAGATTTTAATTCTCATTGCAAAGTTATATCCCTGTTGTTGATAGTAGACCAACTTTGTTATTGTAAATTTCTGACTCGAAATAAAGATTTAAAAAAAATAAAAATAAAACACGCTTGTACTTGGTATGGTATGGTATGGTATGGTATGGTATGGTATGGTATGGTATGGTATGGTATG
>NW_004797303.1:30177-34160 GCF_000002075.1 Aplysia californica
CCTTTTCGGACAAGGGCGAAAAATCTCGGAGGGCCCGTGTGCAAGTTGCGCACGTTAAAGATCCCTTGGTGGTCTAAAATCGATAAGAGTAGGCTTCGACCGCCACCCGGGCAAAATTCAAAATTTCCTACCAACTGATATTATTAGGTGTGTCCCGCGCGCTCATATGACCTTATGCAGTTGCGAGCGCCGTAAAACATTTTACAAAAACAAACAAAACAATTTTTTTTTAAATGTAGGTGTTTTTTTACGCCTACATCGACACACTTTAGATCATTTAGTCTAGGAAGCAGACTTCTGACCCTGTCCGAGTACTAGGGCAAACCCAGGCTGAGAGGGATACAACATTCCTGCAGAGAGACCGAGATACTCAATAAGTAGTTTTAGATCCTCCCACTCTTGAATCGAACTCTGGTCTCCTGCGTGAGACTGTGAATCGCCTGACTGCTACACCACAGACGCCGGTGACAACGCAACATCAACTACAGGGTTTGAAAAAGGGGAAGGGATTTGGGGTGAGGGGTAGGGGATGGGGGTGGGGGTAGGGGTAGGTGGTTCAAGCGAAAGTAGAAAGTCAATGTATAATTCAGCTTTGCCTCCGCAGTTGACATAGAGGAAGTAGATTGACCAACTTCTGAGAATCTAAGTTTCCTTTTTTTGAGATCTTGACCCTTTTAATACCATGCTCCAAACCAAAGGAGAAGCATGGTCAATACGTTTGGAATCAAGGAAAGTAAAAGTATTTATGAGGGTGTGCTTTTCTGTTTCACGGTCGTAAGAAGGGGAAAAAATTATGTTTTTTCATGAGAGGGAAGGTTTTGGATTATGAATTTATTTACCGTATACGTTCGGGTGGCAGACTTAGGGCCTCTTTTTTTCTATGATTTTTAACCGTCTACTTTATACATTTTAACTGATACAAAAATTACGAATGGCTAAATCATTGTTCCCCAACTTTAAAAACACAACAACAAATAATAATCGAACTTCAAAATGTATTTCTTTGACCCTTCTGGAAAGAGGCTGTCGACTTGTGCTACTACCACTAGCTGTGTGTTGCTTTCAGTATGCCTCTAGCTGTGTGTAGACTTCTTTGCCTTTAGTAGTAGTAGAATGCCCCACATCCTCTCCTTCATCTCACCACTGCGCTACACTAGAATAACAAAGTTCTTTCTGCTCAGCACCTAGTTTAAAAAAAAAGAAATTTGACGTTTAAAATGTTGAGTTTCACTTATTATTACGCTATTTCGAATACAATTCTTTGAATATCTTGATAACGTCTCCGAATAACCTTACGATATTGAAAGCGGAGCTGGGACATATTTGTGAAGCGTGCAGACAAAATGAGTAACTTCTTGGATTCGAGTCCTATGGAAAAAGGCATACCACGCTTAAAGGAGAAGTTATTACTATTTATAAGTATGAAATAGTAAAATACTTTTTATACTTACTGAATATGGCATCAATAGAAAATCTACAAATTTGACCCTAGTGTCGATTTTTGGCCAATATCTCAATCTGTGAAATGTGAGAAGTAACTCGTTTTGTCAGCATGCCTCACATTTGGTTTCCGAGGTCAGGATTTTTTAAAGTCTCAAAACAACCAAAATATGTCAAGTCAGAAAGAACTTCTAAATTCTGATATAGCGGAATGTGTTCAAATACTACGGTACTACTTCGCTACTCATAATTACAAAGTTCTATCTGACATTTTTGTCCGTTTTGAGTTACTAAGACCACGAGTTCAGATACTAAATGCTCTATCTGCTCTATCAAAATCGTACGAATAAAGAGAGTAATTATCAAGATATTCAAAGAATTGCACTCGAAAAAGCTTGACGTGATGTGAAACTAAAAACCTTTTGACGTCAAGTTTCTCAAATCTAGGTACTGAGCAGAATATGTAACTTTGTAATTCTGAGTTAGCGAGTTGCGTAGTGCCTTCAGTATACCATTAGTTGTATGTAGCCTTGCCTTCAGTATACATTTAGTTGTATGCACACTTGCTTTCAGTATACCTAAAGTTGTTGTATGTGTGTATCTTTACTTTCAACTTCAATATAATGCCTCTAGTTGTTTGTACCCTGCCTTCAGTTCAGTATACCTAAAGTGCATGTGTATCCTTGCCTTCAGAAAACGTCATGTAACTCTAGTTATGTGTACCCTCGCCTTCAACTATACCTTTAGTTGTATGCATCTTGCCTTCATAATGCCTCTACTCGTATGCAGCCTACCCTTGCCTTCATAATGCCTCTACTCGTATGCAGCCTACCCTTGCCTTCAGGATATGGTACCTCCAGTTGTATGTACCCTCACCTTCGGTATACATTTAGTTTTATAATTATTATGTACCCTCGCTTTCAGTACGCCTTTAGTTGTATGTAGCCTTGCCTTCAGTATTCAGTATGCCTCTAGTTGTGTGAAGCCTTTAACTTTAAAATACCCCCACGCTCTTTCCCTCCCCTTCTCCTCTGGACTGGAATAATAAAACCCGCCTTTCGTCTGCTCGGCCGGACTGAACGCTACCTTAGAACTTCTACAAAGTTGTATCTGACATTTTTGGCTGTTTTAAGTTACTATTAATACTATACGACCATGGGGTCATAAACAAAATGTTCTATTTGCTACATCAAAATCGTAAGATTATTCGGAGTTGTTTTAGTTTTAGTAAGAGTTTTGCGGCACTTGCAACACAAAAGGTCATAATATATAAGTGTCGAAGAATAGAGGTGTTACAAGAGAGTCACAAACACAAAAATGAAGGAGGGGAGATAAAGACAAATATATTGTTTGATAGGAAAGAAGAAGCAAACCACACCAGAGCACCCGCCAATCACCCACTATTTGTAGTCGTTATCACGAGGTATTCAATAAATAATTACATTCGAAAAAACTTGACATGAAGTTGTTAAACTCAAAACCTTTGACTTGGCGCTCATTCATTCATATGACCTTATGCAGATGCGAGCGCCGTAACACCGCTACTAAAACTAAAACTATATAAATATTCCTTGACGTCAAATTTCCCCAAACTAGGTTAGTGGGTGGTTGGCGGGTGCTCTGGTGTGGTTTGCTTTTTCTTTCCTAGCAAACATCTATCTTTTTTTTATCTCCCCTCCTTCTCTTTTATGTTTGTTACTCTCTTGTAACACCTCTAATCTTCTGACGCTCATATGACCTTATGCAGTTGCGAGCGCCGTAAAACATCTACTAAAACAAACAAAACTAGGTTAGGTACTGCTGAGCAGATAGAACTTTGTAATTCTGAGCTAGAAAAAGAAGCGAGAAGCGAGAACAAGCGAAAAGTCGCCTGGCCGCCTTCCCCGTCTGCTAGCTACTCTGTCTCCGTCCTTCTGTTGACGTGTTGGGTAACCCGGCCACCAGGGGGAGATAACTACCATTTAATGAAAGGTCACGAGGGGGGCGCCGAGTCGCGCGCGGTGCATTGTGGAACTTTACGCACTATTTCGTCGGGCGGAGTAATTGGCCGCGAACATCTGTATGGGTGAGTAACGAGATTATTAAACCGCGCGCAGGTCAAGTTCGTCAAATATGGCGGCGGTGCTTTGAGGGATTATGGGAGTGGAGATTATGCGAGTGGGAAAAGGGGGAGGGGGGATGAAAAGAGAGAGAGAGAGAGAGAGAGAGAGAGAGAGAGAGAGAGAGAGAGAGAGAGAGAGAGAGGGGGGGGGGGTGAGTGAAAGAGACAGATTTTTGGGTGGATTAGCAAGGGGAGGTGATAGTGATAGTTGTGTTCCTTGTGTGTAACACAAACAACACTAACTGCAGGGATGGGGTGTCTGATCTGATTCTGACTGACTGAAGGGTTGCTTGTCTCTGGGCGCTTGTGATAGTGAGAGTGAGAGGTTGATAGGTGGGACAGGAAGGGGAGGAGGGGGGACAGGGGGAGGGAAAGAGGGTAGGGGAAGGGTCAGCTGGGAATGACGTGAGGAGCAGAGAAAGAAGAAAGAAGTAAGGGGGGG
>NW_004797303.1:34812-42318 GCF_000002075.1 Aplysia californica
ATCAGCCACAAAACCCGATGAATGCATTGCGTAAACATTAATTTCTTCATCAATAGAGAAAGCGAAATGTTTTTTTTTTACAATTACTCCGTAGACGCCGGTAAAATAGAACCATTTCTCTTGCAGCAAACAAATCTGTTAGTGTTAGTTTTAGAAAGAGTTTCACGGCACTTGCAATACATTAAAGTCTTATAATATAAGTTCCGAAGATCAGAGTATGTGTTGCAAGAGAGTTTCAAACACAAAATAGGAGATGTATTTTCTTTTTATTGTTATAGTTTTAGTAAGAGTTTTACGGCACTTACAACACAATAAGGTCATATAAGTTCCGAAGATTGGAAGGGAGTAACAAACACAAAAACAGAAGGAGGGGAGATAAAGACGATAGATAATGTTTGATATGAAGGAAGGAGCAAACCATACAAGAGCACCCGCCAACCACCCACTAAGATTAGAGTATGTGTTGCAAGAGAGTAACATACACAAAATATGAGAAGATGTAAGGAAGGACGATAGATGTTTGAATAGGTAAGAAGGAGCAAACCATACCAGAGCACCCGCCAACCAACAACAGACAAATCTATGTGTCTTCAGAAACACCAAGCATTTTGCGATTGTTGATAAATGCAATTAAACACCCTATAGTCCGTCCCACAATTCGTGCACACGTTTGAAGCTTAATAATATCTCAGCAACTACTTGTTTGATTTTAACCATACATTGTATTCTAATGGTAGTTATGTGCACCCCCGACATAATGAAAATTCAAATTAGGTAGCTAATTAGTGACTGGTTAATCAATTACTCTTATCAATAGTACATCACATTTAGTGCTTACACAGTATATTATTATTATAATCCAAACACGAAAAGATGTGCGCATTCCGGAACTTGCAAAAAGAACGAAATGTGGCAAGAAGTGAATAGTCTCAGCAACGATTGGCCTACCTTTATTCTGTCTGCGAGTCAGAGACGAGTCTTCACATGGGTTGATGACTACTCTTGGCAAGTTCTTGGGTGGATGATCTGAAGTCCTTCCTTCTCTCAATACTCGTCCTCCATACGTTTTACAAGCGTTTCACACTGCCGCCAATAAACTTTGTCCTCCAGAGACATCGCATTTTCTGTTAGCTGTTTGATATATATTTCAATTTAAATGTTGTATTTTGAGATGCAACGGTGCCTTTGATCTTCGCCCAGACGAGTTCAATTGGATTTAAATGAGAGTGGTAGTGGTAGGGGGGGGGGGGGCAACCGTAGGCAAATGTGTCCGTGCTGTTCAACAATAATTTTATCAACTTGAAATCTTTTGGCATTTCTGCTTTCTTTAACGAGCAAAAGATGCTCAGGTTTAAGCTGAGACGGTGCAAATGGTATGCTCTCTTTGTTGAGCCAATCCTTTATTTCCTCTTTCCTGCTTGCACCTGTTGGAACTGTGTCCTCTTCTTCCACTACATTGTGATATGACGCATTATCCATCACTCTAAGCAAAATGGGTTGTCCAGTGCCTGTAATATTTTATCAATAATCCAATTTCGAAATATATTGCCTTCATTTCCTTGAGATAATCCCTGCTGTCACTGGAATTTGACTTGAAATTAAAAATTAGTTCTGCGTTTTCAAGGAAACCCTTTTCACTGCTTCCACAGTGTGCAATCACCAGTCTCTCTATTTTTCCAGCTGACGCACACCATGTGCTCCAGAAAGAAGGGCAGTCAAAGGATGGACCATAGATGTACACTATAGGTTTAAACGGGGGTAACTCTATGGGATGGACATACTAAAAGAAGTTTCGTCTAAGAAGAAAACCTCATATCCTTTCTCACGGACGTCTTTCAACTCATTCAAGTACTTACTTCAGTTGCAGTGATGAAATAAAGGCAGTATATCCGCAACTCGCTTCTCACAAAAGTCTGTATACATATATACTCTGTCACATTTTTAAGTATACACATTTTGAAGCTCAATAAAACAAAATCTATGCTACCAATTACTTTCAAATTTACACACTGATTACGTGATATACCTGTCGGTGGTGAGCTGCTTTCAGATTTATGAACGCGTGAGTGGTTTTGTAACTGCATGCGTGTTACATGTTTCGTGTTTTTTAAAATAATTATCATGATGCGGCAATGATTTAAAAAAAAAAAAGAAGCACACATCAAAGCTTTGCCATTTTTGTAACAATTCGCCAGTGATTAGACTTGTCTTGTCTACGTTTCATGATGTCACGCCGTACGAGAAGATGTGCGAAATCAGCTCGTTGGAATGATCCACGGGGGGGGGGGGGGGGGGGGGGGGCTCTCAGTATCCACTGTTGCGAGACATTTTAATGTAACATGAAGAACTGTGTACACAACAATGGATCGTGAGAAAGCACCAAAATCAGGAAATGATCGACACCGCCAACGTGGGAGAAGAAACACTACTCCAAGAAAGGATCTTTTTATACGTCTGTCGCATCTACGGAATCGTTTCAAAACGGCAAGAAGAACCAGAGATGAGTTAAACAACATGCGACAACCCCAGCCTCAGACACTTCCTCAACTTGAGAGAGCATCACATAAAGAGGGGAATAACATCCCTCAACAGGCAGTGGAGCGATTAATTGATTCAAGGCGGCGACGATGTCAGGCCGTCATCAACGTTACTGATCGTGTTACTTTTGTAGACCACCCCCACACTCTTGTAAGTCATGAATAAACCTGTTATGTTAACATTCCGTATTGTTGTTGCTTTTTTCGTTTTTAAAATTGATTGAATTCGTATTCCTCAAATTTTAAAGAATATCGACTCATTGTGAAACTAGCCATTCTCATTTTAACACAGTGTATACTTAAAATGTGACAGAGTATATATATATATATATATATATATATATATATATATATATATATATATATATACATGTTGCACAACCGTCTGTGCGGTGAAATATTGACACTAAAGGCTTAAGGGGCTTTGTACATTTCGAGGACATTTTCAAAACTCAAAAAAGTCTCGTCTGCCCTCAGTCGTACACTAACTGATACTTTTCTAATTTTACTTAGGCAACACTCTCCGCTCTCCGTATGATTTCCGTCAGCGAAAGTCACTCGTCATCTCACCCGGGCCTCACTATAATGTTTCAACACAGTAAACACACGCCATTAGATTATTATTACAGTGACAGTGTGTTTTCAAGAGATTTATGAGTGAGCTGTTTTCATTCAGTTCGTCAATAACACCGGACTTGTCTGTCTGTGTCGAAAAAGTGGTAAAAAGTGACCAGCATGTCAGCGTGCTGTAAAATTAACATGATTTTTTTTTGTTTCTACTGGGGATCGAGATACAAATACAAAGCCTAAATAAGCTATCTTTTGCGGGTAAACAAACTGCGCTTTCGCTTTATTAGAAAAATAGTTTTACTCACGTCCTGGTCATTTCACTTCATTTTGCAAAATTTCAGATCGAAATGTTGAGAACTGAGTTAGCAGGATTTTTCTAACCCTGGGCAGCAGTGGCTTAACTAAGCTACCTATAAAAAGTCTCGTTTGCCCTGAGTCATGAACGAATTGATCATTTCTAAATTTTAGGCAACACAAGTCGACGCAGCGCTAAACTCTCAACACTGTCCCTATGATTTCCGTTGGCGAAATTCACTCGTCGTCTCACCCAAGCGATGTGCGCTTATAAACTCGCACAAAAAAGTCATGGAACAAAAATTCAAAGAAAGATAACTGAAGAACAGTTTAACCAAATTTATTCATTTTTTCCAAAAAGTTGCTTTCGACTCTTTAGATTAAGTGTGTACAATTTCAGATTTCAACAAAAACGAGAAGTTCATGTAAAATGAGTTTAAGTCATACTGGTCGGATTTCAAAAGTCTGAACAGCCATAGTTCTTCATGAACATGGTCAATAGTGGGTGTAGCCACCCCGTTTGATCAAACACTCGGCACAGCGTCGACGTATGGACACGACATGCCTTTGGAGGACTTGTTGCAGTAGGTTCTGCGCCTCCTGGACGAGGTAGCCAAGAGTTGCTTAAGGTTTTGTGCAGGGGAGTGGTTGTCTCTTAGCCACCGGTCAATGGGATCCCAAATGTTCTCTAGTGGGTTCAAATCCGGACTACAAGCTGGTCAGTCCATGCGGGTGACAGCTCGTTGCTGCAGGAAGTCCCCAACGATGCGTGCGCGATGTGGCGTGGCGTTGTCGTCCTGCAGTACAGCCTGGGGTCCAATCTGTTGCAGGAGAGAAACAGCAAGGGGGACGCAGGATTTCTTCCCTGTACCTTGCCGCGGTCAAATTGCCCTGTATATGGTACAGGGGGTCTTGTGGTGAGCTGAGAAGCCTCCCCACACCAGAACGGGCCCTCCACCGAAGGGCGCCACCTGCTGGATGCACTCAGGGTGGAACAGCTCTCCTCGGTGCCTCCAGACGTGGGCTCGCCTGTCTGGGTGCAGCAGGTTGAATCTGGATTCGTCCGAAAAGACTACCTGGTCCCGCTGACATTGTGTCCAGTGTGAATGGTGAGCAGACCACGCCCGGCCAGCTGCTGTATGGGGCAGCGTGTGCCTTGGGCGCCTGGCAGGGACACGAGAAGCGAACTTGGCTCTACGGATACAGTTCCTTACCGTCTCCTCGCTTTCGTGGACATTGGCTGCCACCCGTAGTTGGTCCCTGGTGCCGTTTGAATTAGTGGTTCGTGACGTCACGGCATGTCTGACGATGAACCGGTCATTGGTCAAACATGGCATCCTGGTTGAGGCCTGTCCTGGACCCTTCCGGTCGCTCGTCATCGTTCTTGCAGCCTTCATATGACTGATGGGGACACCCCAAGTCGATGTGCAACAATTGGGAACGTGGAGCCATCTTGGAGCCAGGCAAGGACTCGTCCTCTGTCGACGTCAGGCAGCGAGCGTCGTTGGACCATCGTGTTGTAATGAAACATGGCTGAACATCGCTGCCTTATAAAGGGTTGTAAGGGAGCAATAATCACAGCTAAGACATCTGTTTAGCACGTGCTAAGCTTAGTTTTAGCTAACAGTCCCTATGCCAATGTTGCTGAAGCAGAGAAATTTAGCCCATTTTTCATGATTTTCGACTGTGTTTCAGAATGCCCTGCGCCGTCACTGTGAAGCTAGTGCGGGCATATTTGCTGTACAGGCAAACTGTGTCTAGTCGTCAGTGCGTGTGCCAAGTTTGGTTGACTGATCTTTAACGGGTTTGTGAGATATTGAATTTTAAATTTGACAGGTGAAAACAGAAGCTGTTCCTTGACTTTTTTGGGCGAGTTTAGTATACTAGCTGGGCCCCCTTTCGATGAAGAAAGGAATGATCGGTGCATTAACGTCAGCCGAAAGTCATTGGCTTATGATATTTACATTCTGCCGGAATGGAGCAAACCTTGAGAGATGCACAAATTAGAAGGTATCTCTATACTCTCAAAACAGTGCGCACGGTTAGTGAACGGAAATCTCCTTTTCTAAAATTACAGAGACTGAAGCGTCGACCAACAAAAGCGATCGGCGAAATAAAGAAATTTAGTTTTTAGCAGCATAACTGTCTCGAAACTGAAAAAACGAAGGGCGTCATGATCTGTAGAATATTTTAAAGAACCTTTTGGCGAAAACCGCATGTCGATCGATGCAGCCATGAAAAAGCCTTTTGAATAGCAAAATTCGACCACCACAAATAGATATAATAGAAGCGCACATCGCATTTTTATCCGGATGACGTTATTTGTATAGTTTTTTTAAAGTAAGTTTTGCGACACTTGTAAAAAATAAGATCATATAAGTGCCGAAAATTAGAGGTGTTACAAGAGAGTAACAAACAAAAAAGAAAGAGAGATCAGGATGGCTGATGTTTAATAGGAAAGAAGGGGCAAACCACACCAGAACACCCGCCAACCAACCACAGACAAATCTTACATTCAGAATCACCAAGCATTTTTTTGTTGATAAAGTGTAATTAAATAACCTACTACTCTTCAAGAGAGACACAGAAAGAAGGGGGGGGGGGGGGCTCTCGTGGCCTAGAGGTTAAGGTGTTGACCTCTCATTCAAAGGTCCCGGGTTCGAATCCGGGTAGTGACAGAAAAAATTTCTTCTCTAAATTTTTCTCCTTTCAGTCACCTCCTTTCCTGCTCTCTAGCAATGTTCTATCGTCTGCTTTTGTCTCCTCTTTCTACCCCCACTCCCTCATCTCCTTTGCCCCCTTCCTCTGGGCTCCTGATTCTTTCTACAGCCTTTCTGCTGCTACTCCTTGGCTTCTTCTTATTGCTGTCTTTCAGCCACACTCCTGATCTTCTGGTAGGAAAGATCTACACCAAGCCTTCTCGGACAAGGGCGAACAATCTCGGTGGCCCGTGTGCAAGTTGCGCACGTTAAAGATCCCTTGGTGAACTTGGTGGTATAAAATCGATATATAAGAGTAGGCTTCGCCCACCACGCGGGCAAAATTCAAAATTTCCTACCAACTGACAAAGTTTAATTGTGTCCAGCGCGCTCATATGACCTTATGCTGATGTGAGCGCTGTAAAACACTTACAAAAACAAAACAAAAACAGAAAGAAGAAGAAAAAGGAGAAGGAAGAAGGAGGAAAAGGAGAAGGAGCAAAAAACGGTTACTGCCGAGGGTTGGGCACAAAAACAAAACCGTTAGTTTTAGTAAGAAGAGATTTACGACAATTCAACACAATTAGGTCATAAATGTGAAAAATGTATCCGTGTTACAAGAGAGTACCCAACTAAAAAAATGGAGGAGAGACCAGGATGATAGATGTTTGATAGGAAAAAAGAATCATGCCAAACCACACCAGAGTACCCGCCAACCATCCTTAAAATATTATAAACAAGCAAGCAGACAAGCAAACAAACAAACACACAAACAAACAGACATACGAACAAAAAAGCAAACAAACAAACAAACAAATCAATAAATCGATGAACACATTCAAACAGTTTGATGGACATATGGTGTAATCAATGTTTGACAAAAGTATACATTATGCATTGAGCACACAGTCTACATTATGTTGTGCCAAAAAACCCCACACAGAACAAACTCAAGTTAGAGACAATAAATACAGCAAACAAACGTATCGTGTTCATTGCCAATCAGCTCAAAACGATTATGTCATTTATTCGCTGTTCACTCTACGTTCAGTTTTAGTAAATGTTTTAGGGCACTAGCATCACAATAAGGTCATATAAGAGCCGAGTTTACTCTACAACACGTATTAGTGCAGCCTCTTCTCTCTCGCGCGCGCACTGGTACAAACACACACCCACTCACACACACAACACACACACAAACACACACACGCATACACACACACGCATACACACACACACACAAACACACACACACACACAAAAACACACACACAAACACACACACACACACACACACAAACACACCTGCAAATGCACACGCAAATGCATTACAGATCTATAGGGGCATTGTACACACAAGCATTCACACACACACACACACACACACACACACACACACACACACA
>NW_004797303.1:42819-44005 GCF_000002075.1 Aplysia californica
AAACAGGCACTGTAACCTCACACACACGCACACACACACACACACACACACACACACACACACACACACACACGTTACAAAAATACACACTCACACACAACATACACACTCACACATCACACACACACACATTACACCCGCTCACGAGGATTGGAACCCTAGTCACTTGTAGTATGTCTCAACATAACACAAACTTAACTCATAGTACACACCAATAATATGGAATGAAATGGACACGACCAAATTACAAGGTACGGTAACATAAAATCAATAACAACATTACAATGTTTGTATTTTATTTATAATAATAATAATATCAAATTTAATACCATCACTTAAAGAAAAATATAAAATCTTTGATTATAATCAAAGACAAAAACAACAACTGGAAATGGAAAATTGGACACAACAAATTAGATGATGATGATGATGATGATGATGATGATGATGATGATGATGATGATGATGATGTGACTAAAAGACAAATAATAATGTTGCGTCATTGACCAAATAGGGTCGTTTGCACTGTAAAACAGAAATACACCGTACGTACCGATACAAACTGAAGGACGACTCAAATCTAGAGAAAACTGGCGCCACAATCATGTTACATTTATTTTCTTTTTAAATGTAGGTGTTTTTAAGCCTCCATCGACACAATTTAGGTCATTTCCAAGACGGGCTTTGACCCTGACTGTACCGTCAGTCAGGACCAACCCGTGCTGAGAGGGATGCAAAATTCCAACGGAAAGACCGAGATACTCGATAGCAATTCTCCCTGCTCAAAAACCGGACTCGGGAACCCAACTCGGGCCTCCTGCGTCCAATGTCGAAGAGCCTAACTGCTACTCCACAGACGCCCGCTTAAGTACATAGTTGTATTTCTGACAGCCCGACATTATAGTCAACAGATAGGTAAGATAGGACATTACCGTACTTTTATTTCACCGTATTTCAAAGTGAAACAGGCAGGAGGGCTCAAATGTAATAATTGTACTGGTCCCGCTACACCAGGCTTGCCAACTCTTCAGATACTGAATTCTGGAATTTTGATTGCTCCTGAGCGCCACGGACACACACTTCTGTGATAGGCTACTAAAAAAACCCCACCCACACCACAAAAACAGCTCAAACAAACCAGTGGAGAAACAGAGAGAAAAAGAGAGAGAGAGAGAGAGAGAGAGAG
>NW_004797303.1:44178-46566 GCF_000002075.1 Aplysia californica
GGGGGGGATGACGATGGCAATTCTGGAATTTCCTGAAAAATTCTGGAAGGTTGGCAAGCCTGTTACACATTCAGGACAGAAAAGTGGAAATCTTATAGCTGTTATAACAGATAAACATCATAGTTAATTGTGAATGACTTTGGATTTCATTCACTTTGAGCCATGAGATTTTAAATGTTATATAATGCGAATATATGACAATGCTGATTTTTCTTTGTGAGAATTTTTTTTTTCAAAGCTAGGTTGCGGTGAAAACGTACTTACTATTTTTCCCCCAGCACGGGGGACTTTTTCCTGCGCATCCATCTGAGGTTGAAAATAAATGACAAATTAAATTCACCATAAAGTTCTGGAGCATAATATTTTGTCTTTGATTTAAACAAGCACAACCCCCTTTTGAACACACGGTAATTGGCAATTTCCGAAACCGTAAAAGTGAATGCAAGTAGGAAGCCAATAGAAAGAGAAGAAAAAACAACTATATTGGACGAACTAAAATAAAGAAGTTTCCCCCCCCCCCTTTTTTTCTATCAAAACCCCTGTGCTATGATCGGACCTCCCCAGCCGGCTCCCCCTGGTGTCATGGCGTACCCCACAGGAAGTGACGTCAGCGGCGCCGGGCACACGTGACCTCCGTGGGGTGAGATCATTTCCGCTGGGGTCACGAAATGCGACAGGCTATTGGCTGTTCCCATAGGGGCCACCACTTCTGGCCTAGCGCTGACAAAAGATGGACGTTGTTGTTGTTGTTGTTGTTGCTGCTGCTGATGATGAAGTTGATGATGATGTTGATGTTGTTGTCGTAGAGCGTGCTGCTGCTGCTGCTGCTGCTGTAAGTGAGGGTGGTGGTTTTGGTCTACTTTTATCGCTGTTGTTGCTGATGTTGTAGTCACCCCTGAGAAGAAAGCCGCTGCTGCAGCTGCTGTAGGAAGAGTGGGAATCGGAGTGAGGAGACTGCCTCTCTCTATAAGATCAGGGCTACTACTGTTGCTGCCTGCCAGCGAAAGATGATGATGATGTTGGAGGGAGCTTTGGGACGCTAACATCAACCACCTGGCTTGCTGCTGCTGTTGCTGCTGATGTATGAGCTGCTTTTGCTGTAGCTGGTGCTGGTGCTGGTGCTGTTCGCTGTCGAGAACGCCTGAAGCTGTTGTAGCGGTAGAAGAAGCAGCAGCAGCAGCGGCCGCGGCAGCCGCAGCGAAAAATTGTTTATACATGGGCGGGACTTCGTAAGTTTGCGACGTGGAGGCTAGAGCTAGTGACGTCAGAATGCTGGACGGAAGTGACGCCACGTGGTACTCTCTGCTCGGCGAATGGGATCGTTCCGAAGGGGAATGACAATCAACAGGGTGCGGACTTCCGCTTCCGGATAGTTTCGAGAAATTCTTTCCGGAATAATCGACGGCTTCCTTCAGGCTGTAAGCCAGTTCTGGAGTTTTTGAGATTCGCCGGACGTTCTTGCAGTCTGAAGAGGTGAGTTTGGAAATGCTGAAGTCTGTGTGTCTCTTTGTAGTGTTGGTGGTTGTTCCTCCTGCCAGCGAGTTATTGAGCGTGGCGGCTAAGCCTGAATGGATGGGCGCACCGGAAGTGTGAAGTGGTAGCAGTGAGGGAGACGACGACGATGTCATTTTCTTACTGGCTTTGGTGGGGCTTGGGAGGATGAGGCGAGAGCTAGTGCGGCGCTGGCCCGCGCAGAGTTTGCACAAGTCTTTGGCCTCGTTGGAGGAAGGGTCCAGTTGTCGCCCACAGCGGACGCAGCCAGTGACATCACTAGAGTCCGAGTCTGGGGATGGCGGAGGTTATGTGGTACAGAGTGAGGGAGAGGAATTGTGTAATTTGGTAGGCATAAAGGATAGAATGGCAAAATTGAGGGCTAACGAGGCAGGGGTAGGCCCAGAACAACATACTTAGGGAACCTAAACAAATGGGTAACAGGAAAAGATCAGGGAAACGTAGCTTTTTTGAGAGCATCCGAGCAAAGGAATGAATGGAGAACCATGATCGTCGATGCCTGTCGCAAATCTGGCACTGGATGATGATGAATGGATAGAAGTTGCTTGTTTGTTTGTATAATGTATAAGAGTAAAGAGAAGTACATGGACACAATAAGGGCCATTAAGTCATGCAGAAAAAAAGGCAGACAGGCAGAAACAACAGAGAGAGAGAGAGAGAGAGAGTAAAAAGGTAGGACCTACCAGTGGCTCCCTCCAACCACCCACACAAACAGAAACAACACGAGGAGGGTAAAAAAAAGTAGGACCTACTAGTGGCGCCCTCCAACCACAAGCAGAAAAAATGAGAAAGTAAAAGGGGAAATTCAGACAGACAGACATATAGATAGATAGATAGATAGATAGATAGATAGATAGATAGATAGATAGATAGATA
>NW_004797303.1:46991-48759 GCF_000002075.1 Aplysia californica
TGTATGGGTTTGGGGATGGGAGTGGGGTTGGGTGGGAGGGTGGGGGTGGGAGGGATGATAAGGATATTATTATTTGGTTCAGAGTTATGTACATTCAGAGAGAAAGGGCAGAAAACTAGACATGTTCATGATAATATGGTATTCTTTAATATTTTTTTCTCACTTTTCTCTGTCTGTCTGTCTGTCTGTCTGTCTGTCAGTCTGTCTGTCTCTCTGTTTGTCTGTCTATCTCTCTATCTCTCTCTGTCTCTCTATCTCTTAGTCTCTCTACCTCTCTAAACAAACAAGCAAACAAAAGAACAAAAACAGACAACCCCTCCTTACCGGAGTGAAGCAGCATGTGGTTGCAGAGGTTGGTCTGTTTGCTGAAGCCGCGGTTGCAGACGTCACAACAGTAGAGCAGACAAACGAACATGATAAACAGACAAACAGACAAATAAACAAACAAACAAGTAGACAAACAAACAAGTAGACAAACAAACAACAAAACCGAAACAAAACAAACAAACAAAAATTAGTCCTCACCGTTGTACCAGCTCTAACATGCCCTCATATGACAGCATTGTGTTGAAAGTAGCGTAAAACTTTTACTTAATCTAAAAAGAGACAGATAAACTCTTCTTACCGGAGTGTAACAGCATGTGGTTTCGGAGGTTGGTCTGTTTGCTGAAGCCACGGTTGCAGACGTCACAGCGGTAGGGCCAGGAGCCGTTGTGAATGTACATGTGGGACCGGAGGTCTCCGGGGGTAGGGAACGATTTGGCGCACAGGTCGCATTTGTGGGGCTTTTCCTGGATGATAAGATAAGATACGATAACATCAGATAACATAAGATAAGATAAGGTAATAGGGGGGTTTTCTGGACGAGTGGAAAGCTTGGGGGATAAGATAAGATAAGATAAAAATAAGGTAAGATAATTTGTAAGTTTTGTCCGGACGAGGGAGGGTGGGGGATAAGATAAGATAAGATAAGATAAAATCATTTGTGGGTTTTTCCATGGACGGGGAGGGGGGACGGAGGGGAGATGTGGTGTCATATGAGATGAGATGAGATGAGGATAAAGATGTGGATAAAGATGTGGATAAAGATATCAATACAAGAGAAGAGAGAAGAGGAGAGAAGAGAAGAGGAGAGGAGAGAAAAAGAGAGAAGAGAAGAGGAGAGGAGAGAAAAAGAGAGAAGAGAAGAGGAGAGGAGAGAAAAAGAGAGAAGAGAAGAGGAGATCAGAGAAGAGAAGAGAAGAGAAGAGAGGAGAGGAGAGGAGAGGAGAGAAGAGAAAAGGAGAGGAGAGAAACTTGTGGATGCTTTCTTGGTGAGATAAGTCACGTTTGTTTGTTTATTGTTGTTGTTGTTACAGTTACACATACAGACAAACAAACACACACACACAAACACACACATACGCACACACACACACACAAACACACAGACAAACAGACATCCACCCTTTACCTTGTTGTGCGTCATCCTGTGATAATAGAGGTTGGAGCTGGCGGTGAAGCGTTTTCCACAGATCTTACACTGGTGGGGTTTTTCTCCCGAGTGGATCCGCCGGTGTGTGTTGAGGGAGGAGGAGGTGGAGAAAGCTTTGCCGCATACGTCACAGGCGTGGGGTTTTTCTCCTGGGGAGTAGGAGGAAGAGGATGAGGATGACGGAAGAGGATATTGAGGGAGGAGAGGGATGGGGGAGGAGGATAATGGTAGAGGAAGGAGGAGGACGATGATTTGATTTTTTCTTTATTTTCATTTTTTTTCTTTTTGGGGGGG
>NW_004797303.1:49188-51505 GCF_000002075.1 Aplysia californica
AGAGAGAGAGAGAGAGAGAGAGAGAGAGAGAGAGAGAGAGAGAGAGAGAGAATACCTCTAACTTCAATTTGACTAAATCATAGGTTCTCAAGTAGCTATGGGTTGTTGTTGTTGTTGTTGTTGTCGTGGCATCGTTGTTGTTGTTGTTGTTGTTGTTGTTGCTGCTGCTTTTGATGATGCTGTTGTTGTTTATTTGCTTTCTTTCCTTTTTAGCTTGGTTTTGTTTTTGTTTTGTTTTGTTTTTGGTTTAGTTTTTTATTTTTTCTGTAAGTATTTTTTACAACAAATTTACCCGTGTGTGTCCGCGTGTGACGTTTCAGCAGAGACGGCCGGTCAAACTTTTTCCCACACACGTCACACGGCCACCACGTGCGTTCTCTGCAGCGTTTGATTGGCTGGCTGGGTCTGTCTGACGTCACCGGGGCAGTGGAGGGTGGGCAGACGGGAATTTGTCCAAAGGCTCTCTGGTGATTGAAGGATGGTGGTGATGAGATTGTTATGCTTGAAGACAGCTATTTGCAACATTTGTTTTAGTAAGTGTTTTATGGTTCTTGCACGGCGTACTATATCAGATACAGTACTCTTAGGGCACTTGCAACACAATAAGATCATGTAGGCTTAAGTGCCGAAAATTAGTGGTGTTACAAGAGAGTTTTTGTTTCAGTTAGAGTTTTACGGCACTTGCAACACAATAAGGTCATATAAGTGCCGAAGAGTAGATGTGTTACAAGAGAGTAACAAACACAAAACAAAGAAAAAAAAGGGATAAAGACGATAGACGTTAATAGTAAAGAAGGAGCAAACCAGACCAGACCAGACCACCCACCATTCGCAACATAACGTTTTGAGTTACTAAAAGCATGAGGTCAGAAACCATGTTCTGTCTGCTCTTTCAAAATCGTAAGATTATTTGCAGTCGTTACTTAGATATTGAATGAATTGCATTCGAAAAAGCTTGACATGTTAAACTCAAAATCTTTGACGTTAAATTATTCAAAACTAGGTACTATGTAGACAGATAGATAGATAGATAGATGACTCACTTTATAATCCTGTTTCTCAGAGACTTTGCTCATAGAATTGTCATTGTCCTTGACCTCTTGTTTCATTACGTGGTCTGCATGGGCGCTCGATGATTGGCTAGATTCTCCCCACCTTCTCACCAGAGAATCGCTGCTTTTTGATTGGTCTAATGACAGTGACGTCAGCAAATGTTGCTGCTTTCGTAATGCGTTGTGCGTCTGCTGACGATTGTCTTTATGCCTAGTGGTGGTCCTGTCTTCGAAAGAACTTGAAGCGCTTTCTTCCTCAGTCTCATCTCGAGCGGCATGATTTTCACGCTCCTCGACGTCGCTCCCCCCGCGGGCGGCGAAGTTTTCGCCCTCCGCGACATCCTCCGACTCAGTTTGATGATGATGATGATGATGATGACGATGATTTTTATTTTCCCGCGTGGGGGCGGAAAGTTGCCGCGTGGCGGAATGTTGCCGTGTGGCGTCTTTGTGGTCAGGAGCAGGGTGAGGAGGAGGAGGAGGAGGTGGAGGGGTGGGCGATGAGTGACCGGTACTGCTGGTGATGTGAGAGTCGGAGGTGGGAGCGGCTTGAGAGAACGTCTCTGATCTTGGTTCAGCTGTTAGGGAAAAGAAGTTTTAGTAGAGATTTTACCATGCTCGGAACTGCATAAGGTCATATGAGCGCAAAAGGGTGGATGTCAACAGGAAAGTCTTTACAGTAGGGAATCAGACTTACTCTGCTCACCTCGCAAGTTTTAACAGCACAAAGTCTGTTTCGACTATCAAGGCACCCCGGAAAAATAGCGTGTCACAAGAGTGTGACAAACCTACAAAAGAAGTAGAGGAAAATGACGATAGTGGGGAAGGAGGTGGGGATATGGAGGAGGGGAAGCGGAAGAGCGGAAAAGAGGGGGGGATAGGGAAAGATGAGGGAGGGGTGGAGGAGGGGGAAGGGAGATCATGCAGAGAAATGGGAGGGAGGAGGTGATAAATAAAATAATAATTAATAAAGAAAGAAAAAGAGAACGCTTTTTTTACAACTTCTTGGATGTGTTTAAAAAGACAATTGCTAATTCTTTACGCACCCATCAACAAAATTTACACCTTCATGAGCGAAGAGGTGGACTGGTCGTCTGGGAAAGACAGGACTGATTAGGGGTCGGGGGGGATTTTTTCCTCCCTTCTTTTATCTTTCGAAATTTCTTTTCGTTTGCTTGCTGGTGCAGAATCTACCTTTCTGACTCTCTTTAGGGTTGTATTTTGTAGCATACACGCTCTCTCTCTCTCTCTCTCTCTCTCTCTCT
>NW_004797303.1:51881-55294 GCF_000002075.1 Aplysia californica
TCTATCTATCTATCTATCTATCTATCTATCTATCTATCTATCTCTCTCTCCATCCATCCATCCATCCATCCATCCATCCATCCATCTCACCTTCACTCAAATCAGTCACCGTCCTCGCTTCCACGTCCTCTTTTTTAATGACCACGTGACCAGCGTCGACCACCACATCCTGTTCCGGTTTCCTTTTCGCGCCACGCGCTGTTGAGCTCATCTCCGCTTCCGCCTTGTGACAGTCATTGGTTACCTCCCCCTTGACAACTGCATGCTCAGCGTCCAATAGGACAGCTCGTTCTGATGACGTCATTGAAAAGTCTAGAGCGTCATTTCCTGTGCCGATACCACTATCGCATGATGAAGATTCCAGAACTTTCTTGTTCTCTACACACACTTCCTCTCTCACATTCATTATGCCAGTATGATCGCTGCAGGGACCATCAAAGTCACTTTTGCTATTTTGATCAATTGTATTTCGAGCCTTATTTTGACTGTGCGAGGAGTTTCTTTCTGCTTCTGTCTTATGGGTGTTATTACCGTTATTGGTATTATCTTCGTTTCTCGCGTCGTCATCGGTTATCGTTGTCTTGGCATTGTTGGTGTTATTATCCTTTCTCCTCACCTCATCGACTGCCGTTGTCTTATCATCATCACCGTTGCTGCAGTTATCACCCCCGCTGTGTTCGATGGTGTGTTTTTCCGTCAGTACGTCGTGTTTTTCCGTGCTGATGTCGTGTTTTTCCGTAAGTAGAGACTCTGAGTTCCCTCCCTGCCCCGCACACGACGACATGTCTGTGGTGATTTCCGCAGAGTGCTCGCCCCTTGACGAGCTAGCAGAAGTGAACATGGGGGAGGAAGGGGCGGAGTCGTGGGACGTCTCTCGACCTTTGACCTCCCCAGCTTCATTGTCGTCGTTATCACCATCACCATCATCAACATCATCATCGCCGTTGTTGGTGTTATTGTTATTATTATTATCATCATCATCATCATCGTCATCATCATCGTCTAGTTTTGAGGACAGGTCTTGACGATACGGCGAAGTGAAGGAGGATAATGAAGACGAGGAAGATGAGGCGAATTGTAAAGATTTTCTCCGTAAGCTGTGAGGGTAGCGCGTGTCTCCCGTGAGTAAATTGTCCTCTCTCCCCCTAACCGGCGTGGTTGTCATGGAAACGTGGGATATAAGAGATCCTTTCAGCGGCTGGACTGATCCGTGGACCGGCGTTGACGTCAGAATAGTCGATGTGACGTCATTCAGTCGTCTGCTGGGGAGGAAAGAAGGGTGGAGCCCGCTGCTCAAGAAGCAGGAGGGTGGAGTGAGCGGGTGAGGTTGATGGGGAAGTGTTGCCCCGGCAGGTGGGTGGGGTAGGGGTGGGGGGAGTTGGGGGATTGCTGTAGGGTATCCGGAAGACGCGGAGAAAAGCGAAGGAGGATGAGGATGAGGCAGAGGAGGAGGGTGGGGAGGAGGAGGAGGGAGGAAAGCTGCTGGCGTGGCGGACGACGAAGAGGAGGAGGAAGATATCCTGTCGCAGGCTCCTCTCTCCGTCGTTCTGTCTGTCGTCGCTGTGTGAAAATACACCAAGATCTCGTCGTTGGGTTTGATGGGCCGGACCACCTGGAAGAAGGCGTGACCTCTGGCCTTTGAACTGATGACGTTGGCGGCCTCGGGGTCGTGGGTCACCTGGACGAATCGTACCCAGTTGCAGTGACGTACATCCTGTCCCTCTACGTTGATGACCAGGTCGTAGCAGCCGAAAGAGCGGCGTATCTAGGGTGAGAAACAAACAAAAAGCAAAAACCCTTGAGTTTTGTGTGGTTTTTTGTTGTTGTTGTTGTTGTTGTTTGTTTGTTTTGTTAGAGTAAAGAGAAGCACATCGACACAATAATGGTCATTTAGTGTTGCAAAAAAAAAAAAGCAGACTGACTACGGAAAAAAAAAGTTTGTGTTTGTTTTGTTTGAGTGAAGAGAAGCACATCGACACAATAAAGGTCAGTTCGTGCTCCGGAAAAGTAAAACAGACGGACACAAACAATAGAGGGTAAATAAAGAAGTAGGACCTACCAATGGCGCCCCCCCCCCCGGTCCCTTTCCAACCACCCACGTAAAGTTGAGGTCAGTGTTTGGGTGCGTGATTGCGACGACTACACAGCTCCAGGCCATTTCTTTATGAAAAATCATTCTTATACAATCTAATGTATATTATGCAATATTCTATTTTTGACATACTTTACGAGATTCTCCATAATGGGCTTTTATTTTCTGTTGGTCAATCAATTTTTAGACCACCAGGCAAACACTTCCAAACATTCAACTGACACTTTGGTTGTTTAACCCGTTTCAACCTTGACCAGACGCATAGACTTATCTCCTTTTAAACCTAGAGTGCCTATAGTGTACATCTATAGCCAGACGAAATTAACCAGCTATAGTGATATGGTCACGCTCTCCAACTTAAAATACAGTCGAAACTTCCTAAGACGACCAGTCATGGTCGATGAGAAATGGCCGTCTTAGACAGGTGGACAGGTGCGTGTCTTACAGTGTCATGTAATGTAAAAAAATAAGGGGAGGAAATGGGTCGTGGTCGTTTGTTCAGGTGATTGTCTTATACATGTAGCCGTTTGTACAGCTGATTGTCTTAAACATGTGACCGTTAGTACAGGTCATTGTCTTATACATGAGGCCACCTGTACAGCTGATTGTCTTATACAGACGGCCGTTTGTACAGGTGATTGTCTTATACAGATGGCCGTTTGTACAGGTGATTGTCTTATACAGATGGCCGTTTGTACAGCTGATTGTCTTATACAGATGGCCGTTTGTACAGGTGATTGTCTTAAATATGTAGCCGTTTGTACAGCTGATTGTCTTAAATATGTAGCCGTTTGTACAGCTGATTGTCTTAAATATGTAGCCGTTTGTACAGCTGATTGTCTTAAACATGTGGCCGTTTGTATAGGTGATTGCCTTATACATGTGGCCGTTTGTATAGGTGATTGTCTTATACATGTGGCCGTTCGTACAGCTGATTGTCTTAAACATGTGGCCGTTAGTACAGGTCATTGTCTTATACATATGGCCGTTTGTACAGGTGATTGTCTTACAGATGCGGCCGTTTGTACAGGTGATTGTCTTATACAGGTGAAGGTGGCTGTTAGAGCAGGCTCGACTGTAGATGCCCATTGGTCAAATAATTATATCATGATCAGATCGGACAAGGAAATGTAGAGGGAGGGTGGGCTGACCACTGTTCAATATAGGGTTAGCACAGTGGACAAGATTATGATGTTTCGAGAAAAATCCCCCTCCCCATGGCCAAGAAAAAAATCTCCCCAAAACATCTATATATATAAATATATAATAAAATAATATCATGTATCAGCATAGTACATATTTGCTTACACACATTCGTACG
>NW_004797303.1:57781-59883 GCF_000002075.1 Aplysia californica
TCCCTTTCCTCTACCCTTTATTCTGTACTCCTTTTATCTGTGTGAACTTCCCCTCTCTCTCTCACCCCCTCTCTCTCTCTCTCTCCCTCTCTTCCTCTCCCCCTCCCTCCCCTTCCCTTCCCGTCCCTTCATTTGCATTAAACCCCTCACCCATCTCACTATTCTCACTAACCCCTTCTCCCTCTCCTCTTCACCCCACACAACCATTTGTATGACATTGAATCCCTCCTCCCCCCCACATCCCCCTCTCCACCTCTCCCAACTTCTCTCAAACCTCCTCCTTTAAAAATTCCCCCTCTACCCCCACCCCAATCCTCCTGCAGTAGAAAGACAGCAGAAAGAGTCTGGAGCCCAGAGGAGGGACAAAGGAGGTGAAGGGGTGGGGGCAGAAAGAGGAGACGAAAGCAGACGACAGAACATCGTTAGAGAACAGGAAATTATGTGAAAGGAGAACATTTTAGAGAAGAAAATTTTCTGTCGCTATCCGGATTCGAACCCACGACCTTTTGAATGAGAGGCGAACACCTTAACCTCTATACTTCGAGAGCCCCTGGGAACATCTTTTAAAAAGTACACCAGGATTTTAGTTTTAGTCAAGGACTACTATACTATAGTAGTCCTTGGTTTTAGTAAAAGTTTTACGGCACCTGCAACACAGTATTATGTTCATAATAACAATATAATATACGTCTAAGTGCTTAAGATTAGAGGTGTGTTACAAGAGAGAAACAAAACACAAAAGAGAAAGAGTGGAGAACAGGACGATAGATGTTAGATTGATAGAAGTAGAAGGAGCAAACCACACCAGAGGGAAGAATGCCAGTTTGCTAAAGGCCTCTAATGTGTCCTGCATGGTGGAAGTTATAAATGACACGCAAAAAGAGTAAATGAATGATTGATTGATTGTATGAATTGGATTTTATTTTTCAATAGTTTGTAACGAAAGAACGTTCTTTTTTATATTTTACCGAGTAATTTGCTTAGATTTGCATACAAAAAGGTAGCTATATTTTGAAAAAGCAAGCTGAATTGACATTTAGAGGGACTATCTCTACACCACTAATTTGAAGGTAGAGAATAAAAAAAAACTGGAGTTACTACTAGAGTGTTAAAGTGCTGTAATTATGACTGTCATCAATACTCAAATACGCATACTTAAATGAAACTGTGACAAACTGGGCCTGTGACAAACTGGGCAGCAGTCCCCCCCCCCTCCCCACTAGAGCACCCGCTAACCACGCACACACAAGGATTAATTAACGGTGAAACATTCTGAGACTGTGTTGTGTCACATGCTTGACTGGTATATTAGAAAAGCGCGCTGGGACATCTTTTACTACTGTTTTAGATCTTTGAACAACACAGCAATTAGTTTGTGTTGTCTATGACGTCACTGGCAACTGGCATCCCAGCGTGACGTAGTACACATATCCGCATGACGTAGTAGTAGCGGTACACAAATCTGTGTGACGTAGTTCACTAACGTGGTGGGAGTTCTATGGACGGGAGCATAGCATTTAATTGTCCGAGTCACGGTTATAACTGATTCAATCAACAAGGAGGTGCACAATCAAAAGAGGTTTAATGACATTATGATGACGCTGTTTTGATGAAATCTGTTGTACAAGGTGTTGTTGAGTGTCAGTGGCTGAGTGGGTTCTAGTTTTATACAAATGAGACCGTTTTAAGAAAAGGTAAAGGAGGGAGGGGGGAGGAAGGGGGGGACGTGGGAGGGGATGCAGCGAAAAGGGGGGTGGTGGCAGGGGATGGGGAAGGGGGGAGGGGTGAGAGGACTGGGGGAATGGGGTGGGTCTTACAGCTTACTGCCCGCTCAGAACTATACAATGAGTTAATATGCACGTGTACCTCTGTACTGTTACATTCAAATCACGGGAAAGGGTAAGCAAGCACATAAAAAAATCACATAAAAAAGACTAAGTTTTAGCATTACTTATACGCCACGCTCAGTGGACATGATTACAGCAATAGTAATGATAACAACAACAACATCAACAACAGCTACAACAATAACAAAACCACCACCACCAACTGACTGGACTCAACGACAACAACAACAACAACAACAACAACAACAACAACAC
>NW_004797303.1:60286-62271 GCF_000002075.1 Aplysia californica
AACAATAATACAATTTTCTGCTTTTGTGGGTGAAGATTTAGATGGATGAATGAAGTTACTGAAGGGGGGGGGGGTGATGGGGGAGAGGAGGTGAAGGTGAGAGGGTGGAAAGGGGTGAAAGGAGGGGGGGTGAGGGGAGGTGAGGGGGATATTAGGGTGGAGAAAAGGTGCAAGTGGTTTGGGGTGGTGGAGAAGGGGGGAGGGAAGTGAGGAGAAGGGGAGGGAGTGTTGTGTGAGTGAGAGAGAGAAAGTGACAGGGAAGATCACTTTGTATCTCTCCTTATTCTGCGTGAGTCGTCAGTCTCTCGAAATCTCCGACCACGTTGCGCTGCAAACGTCACTTTTGAGGCACTTTACAAAAGTTACTTTCAAGTATGCTGGGCGTCACTCACACGTTACTTTCACATCTGTCCACCGTTACTTTCATGTTACTTCAAGAAGTCACTCAGAATTTCACTTTACAAAAGTTACTTTCAAGTATGCTGGGCGTCACTCACACGTTACTTTCAGATCTGTCCACCGTTACTTTCATGTTACTTCAAGAAGTCACTCAGAATTTCACTTTTCAGAGTACTCCACGGTACCAACAAAGACGTAACAAAAATGATTCGTTGACCTTTTCAACAGAATGTCTGTCTCGAATTTAACACACAAATTTCTCACTCTTTTCCGAAGACAGAATATATTATGATATGTTCCTCTCTGACCAATCTCACTCCTTTTTGAAGACAGTTGGTATGGTATGTTCTTCTCTTGGCACAAATCTCCAACGTCCTTCCTCAAACCACCAAACCACTTGAGAACAAGATTTTAAAAATGTCATTAGAAACTGATTTCGTTCGAAAAATAGGAGTCTTACACTTTGAATACTTCGACGTCATTGATCAATGCGCACTGTTGGCTGAATTCTTGATGAAAACGTCTTTGATCCATGTGCTGTGTTACTCGTTTTCTTCTTGATGAAAACGTCTTTGATCCATGTGCTGTGTTACTCATTTTCTTCTTGATGAAACTTCACTGATGTATGTTTTGTTGTATTGCCCGTTTCTTCTTCAACACTCACAACTTTTTCTGATCCAATGGAAAAATCCGAAATTACTCAGACTTTGGCAGCCAACGGTTGTTGGACCTCTGGTGATGTTGGGAGACGTTGGTTTGTGAGTGTTTATGCGTGTGTGTGCGTGTCTGTCTGTGTGTACTTCGGTGTCTTCAGAGTTGGCTCACCACGGTGTGGCGAGTAAGAAGTGACAGAAGAGTGAGTGAGGGGGTGAATGAGTGAGTGAGCGCTTTCGAGGGTAGCTGTACACCGGAGTTGGTTTGAGTTTGTTTGAGAAGTCACAGAGGAAAGTTTATGACGTGTCCAGAACGCGATAGGGCCGAGCGAACTCAGGAAGAAAAAGAATATTGTCTTAGGCGTTTTGTTTATGGTCGTTGTGAGAAGGGTGCGAGACGCGAGGTCGTTGATGTTGCTGTTGGTGGTGGTCGTTCTTTATGGGTTGCTCCTGCAAGACAATGACAATAGTGTTTGTTTGTTTGTACGTTTGTTTGTTTGTATGTGTGTATGTTTGTGTGTGTTTGTATGTTTGTCTATTCGTTTGGCCGCGTAATCTTGAAAGAGTAAAATTGTACAACGGAATGGAGTGTTACTCAGTGATATTTCAAGTGGTTGTCTGTATACTGAATGAAGGAATATCGAATAATAAATTACACCAGTGAAGCTTGTCTGTCCAAAACAGCAAAAATATACAATATTATTATTTATAATCTCCGGCCCCGAGTAGAAAGTGAGTGACCAGTGGGCAGTTATTCTGTCTGTGTGTGTCCACTTCACGAGGTGACCACTACACGTGGTTTGTGGCGAAGGCCTGGTGTCTGTGACTGTGACTCCGGGGTCATTGAGTGCAGCAGGAAACAGCTGATGAGTGCCATGTTGTTGTTGTTGTGGGCGGGGGATCCTTGTTCTTCTTGGACACTGTCAGGGTTGG
>NW_004797303.1:63373-65923 GCF_000002075.1 Aplysia californica
GGTCCAAAGCATGTCTATCTCGGTTAAAAACAATCAAATATTTCACAAAAACTATTAATTTGCGACGGAAATGAAGTTGATATTCGTGTTCAGCGCATCAATATTTAGTATAAAATAGACAATTGGTAGCTGAGTGTGAGACGGGAGGGAAAGTAAAAAAATACCGAGTAGAAAAAACAACATTTTTGGCTAAAAAGAAAAGGTCGATAAGAAAAACAACCGGTGTCTGTGGTGTGGGGGTCAGGCGCTTCCTTGTCGCACACAGGAGGCCCGAGTTCGGTTCCCGATGGGGCTGATCTTTCTTTTTTAATCGAGTATAGCGGTCTTTCTGCAAGAAGGTGTATCTCTTTCAACCCGGTTTGGCCCTCACTGGAAAGGTCGGAAGCCTGCCTTCTTAATGTTGCCTCAATGGGAGCGTAAGTTAGTTTGGTAAGCGTTTCCCGACGCTCGCACCTGCATCATAAGGTCATATGAGCGCGCGAAACACAAGTTGGTTGCAGTCACAACAGTTCACAGTACGGCCTAGCTGAGGGCTTGTGATCGGATTAAAAAATGTTAAAAAATTGGGGGTGAAATTACGAGCTAAAATGCAATGTAGGTCTACTTTTAAAAGTTAAAACATCGGACTGTATTTATAATTTATTGTAAAGGCCAATGACCTTCATAAAATCAAGAATTTTGTTGGGATCAACGACAGAGAACAGATCTTGCAATTTTTTTGCCCCCCAAAAAATGCAAAATCCATTCCCTCAATTTCAAAACGTGGGAAACAGAAATAGAAGAAACGGAAAGTGCAGAGTAAATCTGTTTTAGCTTTCAATTTAAATATTAGATCTAGTTCTAGATTCTAGAATTTTTTTAAAGAAAAAAAAGAGGAAAAAAAGACTTTCCCAAAAGAGAATCGAACTCATGTTTTCTGTGCGACAGCGGTGTGCCTAACCACAGACCACGTTTATTATGTTACATACTTTTCGGATCAAAGATCAAGATAAAAATTTTAAATTTGAACCATCAAAATGGAAAAAAATGGACAGGAAAAGGCATAGAAAAAAGAAAGACTTTATTTCACTTTCACCACCGTCTCATACTTGTGTAATGTGTAATAAATTGTGATATAACTAATACGTATTGCTCCTGTCTTACACGAATTTCAGCTTCATATCCGTCGCAGATAATTTGTTTTTGTGAGGTGTGGCCGTGAAGCCTGTACTGTAACCACGCTTAGATATCGTTTCTAATCACAATCAAATCCACCATAATGATAATATAAAATAATACAATAATCACATACATGAACATAAATTATACGCGTAAATTATAATGAGATATTATAGGTATATAACCGCTCAGGCTCAGAGCTTCTTTAAACTGTTATATACTCGCGTGTGGTAGGTGGTACACAACAACGATGGAGCGCTGTATAATAAGAGCAATATTATTATTATTAAAATTATTATTATCATTATTATTATTATTATTATTATTATTATTATTATTATTATTATTTTATTATCATCATTATTATTATTAAATTATGAATATTCACAATTGTGTATTTACCACTCAATATCCAGAGTCCTCTATGACGACATTGACGTCTGTGAAGTCTCCGCCTTTATATGGTTCTGATGACCAACTGGTCAATTAGCCAGTTTTCTTGGGCTTGGGGTTTTATTTTCTTTCTGGGGTCCTGGAATCTGGAGACTTTCTTCTGAGTAAATCCAAAGATGAGTGAGCAAGTGTCCATTCGTTCAGACCAGTCCAGGCATAGTTATGAGTAGTTGGCGAGATAAGCAATAATAGAGAAGCACTTCTGACTGACTGATGATGCGTGCGTTGACAGGCAGACTGATCTAAACTAGGCCTACTACACTAACTGACCGATGCGCTACATGACTGACAGACTGACCAATACTGACCAATGCCCTGACTGGCTGGCTAGCAGACTCACTGACCATCGCATGCGGCATACAACAACGCAGCCTGGCACACCACGCCACACCACACCACACCACACCACACAATAGCAGGCACTACTAAGGCAGCAGCGGTGGGCTCTCGCTACGTCATCATTACATGGTAGTGACCAGCAGTGGTCAGTCAGTCAGTCAGGCACGGGCTCGCAGGGAGGGAGGGAGGGAGGGAGGAGGCGCGGCTTATTGTGTGTGTGTGTGAGGGGGGGGGGAGGGGTGCCTCACTCGCACGCGGTCGGTACTCGTTACAACAATACATGACGAGGCGATGGTCAAGCGGTCAACATCACAACGGGCGCCTTTTCTTCCCTCGTGTCTCTGTTCATCCGGCTGGCTCGCTGGCTGACTGGCCCTCTGTCCGTCTTGAAGGAAGACCCCCCCCTCCCCGCTCTATCGTCGAACCTCAACACCCCCCTTTTTTTTTAGTAACCCCCACCTCAACGTTGTACTCTAATCCCAACCCACCCCACCCATTTCATCGTCATAGTCATCATTTTGATTTTAGATAACCACCATCCCCGTTTTTCTTCTTCTTCTTCTTCTTCTTCTTCTTCTTCTTCTTCTTCTTCTTCTTCTT
>NW_004797303.1:67722-70245 GCF_000002075.1 Aplysia californica
AGAGAGAGAGAGAGAGAGAGAGAGAGAGAGAGAGCGAGAGAAACAGAGAGAGGGGAAGGAGAGGGAGACAGAGTGAGTGACACAAAAAAAAGAGAGAAGGAGAGAAAATTGTGGAAGGAGGGGGTGGGGTGTGAGCAAAACTAAAGGTGAGTATCAGGAAGACTCGGAAGAGAAACTCATTCATAAACGCTCTCTTCCTTCCGTCTGGGACGATGAATGAATGAACGCATTGTCGTTTACCTGAGCTGGCCTTCTGGTCTGCTGGTCTTCTGGGAATGACTCGAGAGCAAGGAGGAGATAAATACATATTCCAAGTTCCTTGCAACCTTGTTCAAGAGTCAACGAGAGGGCACGAGTGTGTGCGTGAGTTCAACTTTTCATTAAACCCCAGAAGGAAACAGTGTCTTTTAAAAAAGATTTCTTCTTTCTGCTCAACCACCACTTCCACCACCATCACTGTCTCTGCATTTTCTTCTTTTGCCAAAACTAGACTATTTATAATTCTTTTTTTTGCCAATTTAACTTTGTATATTATATTCTAAGTTCCTTGCAACCTTGCTCAAGAGTCAACGAGAGGGCACGAGTGTGTGTGTGAGTTCAACTTTTCATTAACCCCCAGAAGGAGAAAAAGGTTGTTTATTTTTCTACTTTCTACTGAAAGGGTTGAAATGTTTCAGTTCATTACCTCAACTACCGCCAACTCTATCGCTACCATCACCGTCACTACCACCTTCAACTTGATTGTCTCAGAATTTTCTTCTGTTACAAAAACTTGACTATTGTAATTTTCTTCTTTGCCAATTTAACTTTGGAAATTATCAGCTCTGCTGCTTGCAGTGTTTCCAAAATAAAGCTGCGAAATTGGTCTTAAGAAAATTCTCAAAGTAATGAACACATCACACCTTTTGTTACTTTTGTTGATAAATCTACATTGGCTCGCAGTTAAAGCTGGAATTGATCACAAAAGTTGTTCGTTTGTATCACAAGTGCAAGAACAATGGAGCACCACAATATCTGACAGACCTTATAGAGTCATACAAACCATAACTAATTGTCGCTATCCTGTGGGGCTCTCGTGGTCTGGGGGTTAAGGTGTTCACCTCTCATTCAATGTGTCCGGGTTCGAATCCAGACAGCGACGGAAAGTTTTCTACTCTAACTCTAAAATTGTCTCCTTTCACATCCTATCCTGCTCTCAATGTTCTGTCGTCAGCTTTCGTCTCCTTTTTCTGTCCCCACCCCTTCACCCCCTTTGCCCCCTCCTCTGGGCTCCTGACTCTTTCTGCAGCCTTTCTACTGCTACTCCCTGGCTCCTTCTTACTGCTGTCTTTCAACCACACCCCTGATCTTATGGTAGGACAGATCTACACGTAGCCTTCTCGGACAGGTGCGAAAATCCCTTGGTTGTCCAAAATTGATCATAGTAGGCTTTGGCCGTCACCCGGGCAAAATTCAAAATTTCCTACCACCTGAAAATGTTTCATGTATCCCGCGCTCTCATAATATGACCTAATGCAATTGCTAGCGCGGTGAAACACTTTAAAAAAAACAATTCCACCCTCTTATCAAAACTTCAATGAATTCAGCCTGAATTTTGGAGCTTGTTTTAATACTGTCACAATACATGTATTTCATGAAATCCATTAAATACATGTAACATGATTGGCTTTAAAAGGGTTAAAGTTCAACTCATCATCATCATTCAGTGTCAGGTCTTGAATACACTTCATTCACTTCTCCGCTTAAAAAAAAACCCAACCCAGTGCAAAACACAACACCAACATGGCGTTTTCCCCCCTTCCATTTGATTTTGTTCAAGTTTTCCCAAACACGATTGAACTTGTCTAATAGTAATACAGCCTTTCATTAGTTAGGAAAAAGTGGTCATCTTAGACGTACCGCACACCGTTTCACTTTAATGTAAAAAAAAACAAAACGCGGAGGAGAAATGAGAATAAATGGTCGTTTGTGTAGGTGATTGTCTTATACTAAGTTTTAAACATGTTGCCGCTAGAGCTGATTCGATTGTACAATTTGCTGTGGCCTCGCCTCATTTGCCTTCTTTATATTATATTACATTTGTCCTTTGAGAGCTAGCTGTCCACAGCCTTTACGTCGGTTCCAGTGTCCAAGGTACTGCACTTAATAGACTAATCCTAATTATTCTTAGTGAGCGCCCCACATGGGCTTCTTTCTGTACATTTCTTGCTCCCCGTTTGATTTCTTTTCTGTCTATACAATTCTCGACAGCCCCCAAAGAAATCACTTTTCTATTGCATTTATTCTGTTTTTATTATCGTTGGTAATTGCCCATAATATAGAAGGATTGCCCACACAAAGCCCTTTAAAATCCTTATTTAGTAGATGTTTCCCCGTCACCAATTTAATTTTGTTCAGGCTTTCCAAATACATTTTCAATTTTCTTAGACGGCCACCCGTTGGCGAGGGGAAACGTTGGCTGTCTTAGACAGACGAATATCGTACGGGGTGTCAATATAACGTAAACAAAAAGCAAAAAACGGG
>NW_004797303.1:70951-75387 GCF_000002075.1 Aplysia californica
GGGGGGTGGGGGGTGTAAACTTTATCATGCATTTTGTTTTCTTCACCTCGAATAAAAAACCGTGACGTTCAAAATTAGTCACAAAAGTATCCAGATCTAGAGGTGAAGTTTGAAAGTCCGTCTCTGAGTCTGCAGTTAAAACTGTCTTTGGAATATATCTAATGTTATCAATAATTTATCCCTTCACTTTGAGACCTGGACTTTATTCTATGGTTCTAATGAATATTTTACTATACAAGTAAAAGAGGTTTGTTGACATAACACATCCCTGCCTAACTGCTGTTTTAATCTGCTTACATTAGCTGTGCTCTGTCCCTCGAATCGAACAGAAACATTTTGGTTCCAATATAAATTTATTATATTAATTGATCCTTTCAATCTACGTCTTGCGGTTCCAAAACTTCATTTCAAATAGCCGAACATACCAAACTTTATCAAAGGTATTAATTAATCAATGAAGCATAAACATAATTTTCCGCTCTTCAACTTCAATACATTTTTCACCATCAACATTGTTAGAGTAATATACATGTACTGTAAATAAAACATTCAGGATAACCTTGTCAGGCACAAAGCTAAATATAATAGTACACAGTAGTATCTGTAAAATATTTGTACAGAGAGTCCAGGAATAATATGAAGAAAATGTATGTGTGTGCACGTGTTGTTGTTTTGTTGTTTGTTCGTTTGTTGTTGTTGTTTTTTTTTTTGGGGGGGGTGGACTGGACTTTTTGAAAGGAGGGGGTCACAGTCTATAAACTAGACCTAAATCTATGTCTCCACTCTCCGCTTCCAAATAAATAAATAAATAATTCCCCCGTCCCAATGTACCACCACCACCACAGCGCACCGTACACAAGTACCCTGTCCACTACGGACTATTGTCGTCCATCCACAGTTCACGGGTCGAGTAAAGCGCGCGCTTCCCAGGCAGGGGGGGCGGGGCCAACAAGTAGCGCCAAGTGGCGCCACCCAATCATTGTTGAGCTTGCCCCTCTCCTGTCTACAGCCAGGCGAGCGCGCGCTGGGAGGGCCAGGCGGGTACCGGAGTGTGTGAATTATCGCCCCTGAGTGAGACAATCAGTGCAAGCAAGGGGGGAACAACTACTGACTGCAGGGCGGAAGGAGGTAGAGTTGTGAGGTAGATCAAAGAGTTGTGGTTCTTGTGCGTTGTTTGGGGATTACGTTGTTGGGGTCTTTCCTCAAGCCGCTGCTGGAGATGAGGTGTGACGACAGTACCTGCTAGAGGGACGTATCTGCCTCAACAATGATAAGGATTTACATGTTTTAAACGCCTGAGTGGCTCAGAAAGATGTACACAAAAATGTGACATCGGCAGAAGAGCTTACATGAGCGTATCATCACCTGCACACCGATTTCTTGTTTCAAAAGTTTACAACAAAACCAGATTGCAAGTCGTTGTAGCAAAAAAAAAAAGAAAGAGTGAATGAATGAATGAATAAATAAATAAGAGGGCTGTTAGAGAAATAGGAAAACTGTCATAAATAGTAGGCCTATGTTTCAGTTCTGTAAACTGTTTTTAGTACTGAACATGAAGTTCAGGGGAAACTCGATTTGGGTACACCATAAAAATGAACAAAAACGAATGTACCCATTTTGCTACATCACAATAGAGATGGCAACCACTATAAACAAGAAGAGATGTGAGTTGTAATTCAGTTAGTTGCTGCATGTAAAAATGAAAATCCCTTTGAAATTCAGGCTAAGTGTTTATGGTAAGAATTTGAGCGAGTAAAAGGTCATCGACCTTTGGTGCAATTTATTTGAAGAAGGGCATGCAAAATCTACATGACGACCTCATCAGCACCCACTATCTGTCCACCAACACAAGTTAATAGAAAATCTAAAAGATTAATAAAGTCATTCGCACTGGCAGGAGGCGTAAAATTCGTGACATTGCTGTCTGCATAAGTCCCAAATCTGTCTTAAGTCAACAGTTCACATAATAACTATCTTTCATGAGGTGGGATACATAAACGTGTCAGCTCGACAGGTTTCAAAATATGTGTACTTTTCTTGACAGCAATGGCCGATCACCACAAGTCACAGCACATCGAGAAGTTCACTC
The DNA here is from genome assembly GCF_000002075.1 of Aplysia californica. Classification (NCBI taxonomy): domain Eukaryota; kingdom Metazoa; phylum Mollusca; class Gastropoda; order Aplysiida; family Aplysiidae; genus Aplysia; species Aplysia californica. Next base: position 73,041 of record NW_004797303.1, read on the forward strand.
TGCATTGCTGGAACGATGTAGGCAAAATGGACAAGTCAAGGCAAAATTGGAACTGGGTCTGCTTTTGACTTTCAAGAAGCATTATTTTGAACAGTTTTGAAGTCTTTCCCCTTATTTCAAGGATATTTCTGAAATCTAATAGTTATATCAATCAATCAAATCATAATAAAACTAAGTTATTCTCTATTAAATAATGTAGCTTACGTGACGTACTTTACTGATTTTTCTCATTTCTAAATACATGCAGCTGATTAGATGATTTAACTCGGCCGACAGCGAAAAATTGGAGAAAAAATAGAGGTTTAAACTTGTAAAACTTTTCCTGAAATGCACTTTCTGCATTATCAATTTTCACGTGAAGGTGGTCAAACTCAGTAACAGACTTTGCTCTGCCTGTCAGAATGACTTCTGTTTTACCATCGTTCAACATCAATTTGTTTTTGTTCATTCAGTTTTCATCACAACGATCGACTAGTAAATATGAGTTGGTAGTCATTGTTGAGCCATTGTTTGTTTGTTTAAGTAAAGAAAAGCACCGACACAATAATGGTTACTTAGTGCTGGGAAAATGTAAGACAAGCAGACACAAACAACAGAGGGGAAAGTAAAGAAGTAGTACCTACTAGTACTAGTGGCGCTCTCCAACCACTCACTCTGTCTGTTTTCGCGCCCAAACAACCGCAGTCCCACAAGTCACACAACCGTATTACCTTCTCTTGTCTTCCGTTCTCGCACGTCATGTATACGAGAAAAGGGCGGCTGGCGGCTCTCCTTTGAAGCATCTTCTGCGATTTGACACCTAGTACAAGACTGCTACCACCACAGAATTCTACACATTAGTGTAATATAATTCTGTGGCTACCACCAAGACGTGGGAAAAGTTTCTTCTCTCTTCCTCACAGACCCGGTTGAGACATAGAGGCTTTCTTTGATCTAGTAGAGAGACTAGGTCCTGGTTTAGACTGATTATGGGATTTCTTCACCATGTACTTGTTATCGTCCACCAGCTATTGTGATGAGTTAATCTCAGAACGGGTGCTTCGCTACCCTAGAGTTACAAGTACATGTACTCAGTACCTAGATTTGAGAAATTTGGCATAAAAAATATTGAGTTTGGCATCCTGTCAAACTGTTTCGAATGCTATTCGTTGAATATATCTTGATAACGACTCCGAATAATCTTACCATGTTGATAGAGCAGCTACAACATTTTTGGTTTCTGGCCTCATGGTCTTAGTAACTCAAAACACACAAAAATGTCAGATGGAACTTTGTAATTCTAAGGTAACAACGACTTACTAGGAAATAGTATTTGCCCAACCCCAGGCAGAGAGGCCAAAAACTCTATGGGAACTTAGAGGACCTGCGGCGAATAGCAGCTTTTGCACTAGAGACTGGGATGTTCATCTTTTTCTCTATTATATTATACTAGCTGGGCTCCCTTTCGATGAAAGGGATGATCGGTGCTTTAATATAAGCGAAAAGTCATTGGTCCACTATATTTACACTCTACTGGAATGGGGAAATAAATATTGAGAGATATACAAAATTAGGTCTAGATCTATACTCTCAAAACAAAATGCACCTCGCGAAATATATCACTTCCGGATTTTCTAAAATTACAGAGACAGAAGCGTCGGCCTACAAAAGCGATCGGCGAAATGAAATTTAGCTTTTTGCAGCAAAACTGTCTCAAAACTGAAAAAACCAAGGGCGCCATGATCTGGAGAATATTTTAAAGAATTTTTTTTGGCGAAAACCGCATGTCGATCGATGCAGCCATTAAAAAGCCGTTTGAATGTAAAATTCGGCCACCACAAATAGATAATAGATTTGTGGAAGTTCGTCACTTCGGCCGGCGAAAACTTCCCAACCACTTAACTTGCGAATTTGAAAAAAAAAAAATTAAAGGTGGTTCAGAATCATTTTAAAGGGTGCACAGTTTTATTAAGGAGTCTGAAGTCACTGTAGTTTAATTTTCAGTTTTTCATTAGTTCCGTTTAGTTCTAATCTTGGGAAAGTCCGTCTTCTAAGACGCGATTGTAAACAAGTGAGGCTTCCGTTAACAAGTAGTGCGCACTGCTTTTTTTTCCACAATGACTTGACGATCGATTTTTAAAATTCAATTTATCGAACGAGCACCCAGCTAGTTTAAAGATGATCGAGAAGAAGAAGAAATCTTAGAAGTAGAAGTACTGTCTATTTTTTCGACAGTTGCGTATTATGTGGTACCAGTTGCGGTATGTGCTATTGTGCTATAGAAATACTTTAGAGGCTCTCGTGGCCTAGAGGTTACGGTGTTGGCCTCTCATTCAAAGGTCCCGGGTTCGAATCCGGGTAGCGACCG
>NW_004797303.1:77537-82007 GCF_000002075.1 Aplysia californica
CGACCCCCGTAAAAAAAGCAAAGAAAATAAATACTTAAATGAAAATAACGATCAGAATAAAATAAATGCATTATAGAAAAGTAAAAAAAAACCCACAACATTAATTAATTAATTTATCCCAAAAAAATCCGAAACTAAAAACAAGTTAAAAACTAATAAACATAGATAAAAAAAAAAATAAATAAATGAATGAATGAATTTATGAATTTATGAATTTATGAATTTATGAATTTATGAATTTATGAATTTATGAATTTATGAGTGAATGAATGAATGAATGAATGAATGAATGAATGAATGAATGAATGAATGAATGAATGAATGAACAAGTAGTAAATAAATAAAGCAAAGCTACAGATTGGGCTCTCGTGGCCTAGAAGTTAAGATTTTATCTAAAATCGATTATAAGAGTAGGCTTCGGCCGAGACCCGGGCAAAATTCAAAATTTCCTACGAATTGAAAATGTTTGGTGTGTCCCATGCGCTCATATGACCTTATGCAGTTGCGAGCGTCGTAAAACACGTCTAACAAAAAGAAAAAAAGCAACAGAAAAACACATTCAGCGTAAGTAATAATAACGTGACTCATGCCAAAAGTATGAAATCTGGAGACTTTTAGTCCGGGCCTTGTCCCAGTAAATCGCCTTACCACGACACGACCAACGATCAAATCCCGGATGATCAAAAGCTAGATAGCGAGGAGACTTATAAATCTTTGCCTTCCTCAAACCCCCCCAAACCGTTCATCTGTTCGGTGAGCACTGGTGGCCCCATAGAACGTTTTAAGTGGCTACAAACATCAACTCAAGTGTGAAAGATCTCAGAGTATTGGTGAATACAAGAATGTACATTGTACTATTTACGTGTATAATACTTATTGTGTATTGGCCAGGTGATTGGTGGGTGTCTTTGAGGGTAGGTTGGGGACTATTTGGTCGCTTTTAAAAACAAGACGGCTATTCCGAAAAATACTGTTTTAAGAAAATCGAAGATAAAGTTTTTGGTCCCTTGTTCAGTTTCTTTAAAAGACCAGGAGAGTTTTCTCTATAACCAAACAAATAATATGCACACTAATGAAACTAAACTTCTCCTATAGGTAGGGCGATGCCCATTTTTGGTGTAGGTCGAGATTTCTGGAAACATTCGAAATCTGGGTTAGCCAGCTTGTCCTTAAAAGCGACCATTTTTGCTGGTCTGCTCTTCCACTTGTGTTTGTTTCTCTCCTTGTGATAAAAAAAAATAAATTTAATCTTGAATTGCATTGCATTGTCAAAAACACAAAAACAAAGAAAACAAAACCATCAACAGCAACAACAACAACAACAACAACAACAACAACAACAACAACAACAACAACAACGACGACGATAACAACAACAACAACAACAACAACAACAACAACAACAACGACAACAACAACAACAACAAAAAAGCAACGGCAAATTCAAACCGATTTACACTAATCTGCTTTCTCCGGTTACTGCTTGAAAAAAAAAAAGTGGCATTAATTTGAATTCATATCTATTTAATCTTGCCTTGTTTAACTTGCTATTACTTACGACCCGTCACGCCATCTGGCGTTTATGGCAGCAACAAAGGATCTCCAGCTCTGTCTGTTTTGGGCCATCTTGGTCAACGCCCCCCACGAATGGTTCCAGGACTTCATTTCAGACTCTACTGTGCGTCTCCAGGTCACTTTGGGTCTGCCCTTCTTGCAATGTCCTTCGGGTGTCCAGTGGAGGGCAGTCTTTACAATAGAGTCTGGTTCTCTTCTCAGAACATGCCCAATCCATCTCCATCTTCTCCTTGTTATTACATGTATTATATTAGAGCTATTCTTTGCTTTTTTAAATTTTACAATTTAAAATGTTCTTTTACTCCAACGCATGAAACAGCCCTTGGTACTGACTATGACTATGCTGTGAACAATCGGGGGAGGAGGGGATGGGGGAGGGGTCTCTTCTCTTTCTGTAGAGCCACAAGTGTCTCACGTCTAGCTGTGACGTCATACTCGATAACATTTTTAAAGCGTATTTTTTTTTAATGTTTTTTTTTTTGTTGTTGTTGGTTGGGTGGGGGGGGGGGGGGGGGTTTACACTTCCAGACAAAACAAAACATGTTCAATCAATATATTCTGGTGACTCGTCTCTAAGTTATGCGATGCCCAAACTTGCAGCACTGTGGACCCACAGGCCAGTAAAGCGCCTTACCACACGGCGAGGGGGCGGGTAAATCCTGGATGATGACAGGGAAGAGTCAGGAGGGACAGAGGGGAGTTGTCTCTACCCTCACACTAACACAAACACCGGCCTGGTCATTTACCGTACGGCTAACGGTCACTCACTGGACCGACCAGTAAAGGATATTTAAGTCAGAACATGACAAATGCTGCTGCTCAAGTGGACACAAGATCTTTTTCTGTGTCCCTACTCTCTTTTCTCTCTCCCCCCCCCCCCCCCCTCTCTCTCTCCTCTCTCTTCTCTCTCCCCCACACTTTCTCTCCCGCTCTCCCAACCTCTCCCCGCTCGTTCACGTGTTGTAGAGTGCAAATACTCTCACTCTCACAGAAATATACCACTCCACTCCCTTTCTTTTATACAACTGCAGCTCGCCACACGCAACAATTACAGTTAAATAGATAAATAGTCCAACAACAAAAAATGTATCCCTATTACATATGTAAAATAGTTGACACACCTTATTCACCTTTCATGATTCCAAATAAACATAAAAATGACCATGTCTCTCTTTTGAAGCATATCAAGGAAGCATGTATTGTGGAATCTACTTCTTATCAATAATTTGTCTACCACCCAGGCAAATCTGTGTCATGCATGAGAATGAGAGGAACGAATGGACCGATATTTTGCGATCTTAAAGCTCAAATTATTAACAAACAAAAAACACAAAAAACTACAACAACACACCAACAACAAAAAACGTTTTAAAAAAGAAAAAAAAAAACTTACAAAAATCAACTAAAACAAAAAAGGCAAACAAACAAAAACAAAAACCAAAGTTTTAGGACAGGCATAGCTAACGCTGTGGAGAGATCTCACCAGCTGTAGGAAAAGAACGTGTTGTGATTGTTTTGTAGAATTTACACCCAAATACATCCACATACACCCTTCTAACCGGCACACACCCTTCATCTCCACACCCCTCTACCTATCCATTCCTACACCCTCCACCCCACCAACCCACCCACCGCACTCACACCCTCCACCCCACCCTCCCTAATAACCCCCCACAACCTCCACCACACACCCACTACCACACACCCATCACTTACACCCGCAGCAACCACCCTACAATCCATCCATCTTCTTTCTCCACTACACATATCCACACCCTCCACCCCACCACCACACCCCACCTCATTCACCCCACCAACCCGATCCTCTTTCCCCAAGCGCTGAATCAACGCAAGCTATTGTTCTCACCGGAAACAATATGGCCGACGCACTACATCCGGCACAAGGAGACACAAGGTGTCATTGGCAAGGGCAGTACAATTCGACATAATAACCTCCTTGATCGAGAGATACTACTCCCTTGAACAATACAGAGAGTGAACGGTCCTGACATTTCCGGAGTTAAGGTTTGGCATCAACCCAAGGAGGTTATAGTAAAGTCCTTGCTTCAACCACTTACCACTTACCTGATCTCACGGCTGTATGGCAGAGGTGACTGGCGTTTGTGGTGCAGCATTTAGCGTCCGTGTCTTGTTCTCAAAAGATGCCATATTGATTTAATCTCTGGGAAATTTATTTGACGAGTATCTCGATTTATGAGCTAACCATTTGATGGAATAACTTGAACTTGAAGCAGCCCACCTTTTTTTGTCGACACGTTTTGTGTCAACGTGGATGCAAAACCATTCATCTGAACAACCCCACCCCTCTCGCCTCTTTCTGTTTTTGTCTCTCCATTCACCTCCCTTTCTCTTCCTCTCCCTCTCCCCCACACCTCTTCCCCTTTCTCTGTCGAAGGACAAGAACAAGAAGGATGAGGCAGAGGAAGAGGAGAAGGACGAGAGGAGGAGGACCGCACAAGTATAACTATACATGGTATAACCCCCTTAATCGAGAGACACTGCGTCCTTGTACCATACAGAGATTGAATGGTCATGACATTTCCGGAGTTGGGATTTGTACTTGTGTGCTTTGGTTGACACAAACCACTTACCTGATCTCACGACTGTATGGGATCGAGGTAACTGGTGTTTGTGGTGCAGCAGTTAGCGTCCGTGTCTTGTTCTCGAAAAGTAAAACAACTTTCACTGTCGATTTAATCCTTGAGAAGTTTATACATTTTTCTGTCGAGTATCTGGAAGCTGTATTCCATACACTACACACCCATTTGACGGAATCACTTGAGGCACCCTGCTTTCTTTTTGTTGACACTTTTTGTGTCTGCAGGGATGTATGAAAATCGTTAAACGTACAATCATCTGCACCCCCCCCCTCCC
>NW_004797303.1:82116-83565 GCF_000002075.1 Aplysia californica
TCCCCCCCTCTCTCCCCCCCCCACTTCTCTCGCCCTTGTCTCTCTCTCTCTCTCTCTCCCTCTCTCTCTCTCTCTCTTTCTCTCTCTCTCTCTCTCTCTCTCTATCTCTCTCTCTTTCTCTTTCTGTGTGTGTATGTTGAAAAAGAAAAAGGATGAGGTGACGCGTGGAGGAAGAGGAGGAGAAGGAGGAGAGAAGGGGGACAACTATACATGGTATAACTTCCTTGATCGAGAGATACTGCGTCCTTGTACAATACAGAGAGTGAACGGTCCTGACATTTCCGGAGTTGGGATTTGTACTTGTGCGCTTTGGTTGGCACTAACCACTTACCTGATCTCACGACTGAAAATGGTATAGGTTTGACCCCCCTATAAACACTATTAAGCTATATTTAAGAAGCGGGACCTCCGAGTTTAACGTCCATCTCCGAAAGGACCGAGCCAAGCGGGAAATTAGTATAAAGTGCCTTTCCCAAGAACACAACGTAGGACCGAGCTGAGGCTCGAACCCCCAAACCCGCAAACTCACGACTATGAATCCGGTAGCCTAACCACTAGACAACCGACGCCACTCTCACAAATGTACGGAGGAGGTAACTGGCGTTTTGTGGTGCAGTAGTTAGTGTTTTTGTCTTGTTCTCAAGAGATGTCGTATCGATTTAATCTCTGGGAAATTTATTTTTGTCGAGCATCTCGATTTATGAGCTAAGGTGCTGTATACAATTGCCCTGACGGCCACCTCTATAAGACGGTCACCTGTACAAACGGCCACTTTCCATTTCCCCCCTTGCGTTTTTTCTATATAATTTAACTGTGTAAAACGGGCACCTGTCCAACGCGGCCGCGGCCACCATATTTTAACACGCAACCCCTATCACACAAAGCAAATACACCTGTCTAAGACGGCCACCTTAGTGACTCCATTACGTTTTGTCATAAATCAAGCATTGGGCTCTTGCGTTGTGAGCGAGCCGTCATAATCTAATCATCTGTTGTTTTTGTTAGATAGTCCCTCCAACCGATCATGTTGCATAGGCCCCTCCCACTGTTGACCAATAGGTAACAAAATTAATTTTCAGCTGCTGGTGAGGTAAGCGTGTGATCCCTCATAACCCATATGCCCCGCCCAGAATTCATACACACAAATCGTAAGTGAGATGAGTGGTCACTGTTTACCCAGTCTGTAACAAAGTAACAAAGGACGTCAACCTGAACTTGTGACAGAATCGTGTTTTTGTTTTACTATAGCACCCGGTCCTCCTTGTCTCACACATTTCGTTTTATTGTCACCCTTGTACAAAAGCAGCAACAAAAGAAAAAAAGAGAAGAAAAAAAAAACACAGCGAAAACAACAACAATAACATAACAACAGCAACAACAACAACAACAACAACAATGCGGCTACCTTCGGGTGGGACCTCAGAAAAGAATGGTTTGTTTTCTTCATCT
>NW_004797303.1:84785-87163 GCF_000002075.1 Aplysia californica
CCCCCCTCCAACCCACCTACAAAACCCACACCACACCACACAAACCACACAACCACACTCTATACTCCCGCTGTGCACAGCCCTGCTGTACAGAATCTTCTTCATCAAGCAGCTCTCGAGCGGTCATCCCCCTTCGCTCGACTGACCACAGTGACGACATCGCTTGTTGCCCAGGCTTACCACCGCCCCTCACCAGGCATCTAACACCTGGTCGTACTGGACATTCATCCAACGGCTGTGATCAGAGGGAGATAATCCATAGGGCCCCGGAGTGGGGAGATGCCGACTTTTTTAAATTAGTAGTAACCCAAGGAGGTTACAGTAGTCGCAAAAATTCTCCACAATTAGTCGGGGGGAATCTTTCTTTGGTAGCCACAAGCAATGATTATAAATACAGTTTCTGGCAACACGTAGAGTCGTAGAGAGATCTATGAAAGGAGGGAAGACGCATTGCTGTCTTAGAATTAATTACAAAGTTCTATCTGACACTTTTGGCCGTTTTGAATCTCCACGATCATGAGGTCAGAAACCAAATTGATGTTCTATTTCTGCTTTATCAAAATCGTAAGATAAGTCCACGACACACACACGTAGAGATATCAATGAAAGGTGGGGAGCCACATTGTCTCATTAGAATTACAAAGTTTTATCTGACACTTTTGGCCGTTCTGAGTTACTAAAATCATGAAGTCAGAAACCAAATTGATGTTCTATCTGCTCTATCAAAATCGTAAAATAAGTCCAAGCCACACGTAGAGAGACCTACAAGAGGAGGGAAGACACATTGTCATTGCTGTCTTAGAATTGCAAAGTTTATCTGACATTTTGGGCCGTTTTGAGTTACTATGACCATGGTGGTCTGGAACAAAATGTGCTATGTTCTCTATCAAAATCGTACGATGTAGACTTTAAAAAAAATAGTAGTAGCCAAACGCAATGATTATAAATACAGCCCGTGGCCACACGTAGAGATATCTATGAGAGGAAGGAAGACACATCGCTTCATTAGAATTGCAAAGTTCAATCCGACACTTTTGGCCGTTCTGAGTTACTAAAATCATGAAGTCAGAAACCAAATTGATGTTCTATCTGCTCTATCAAATCGTAAAATAAGTCCAAGCAACACGTAGATAACTCTATGGGAGGAGGGAAGACACACAGTTTCCTTAGAATTAATTACCAAGTTCTATCTGGCTTTTTGGGCGTTTTGAGTTTCTTTGACCATGGGGGTCTGGAACAAAATGTAGATTCTATCTCATCATCATCCAGTGCCAGATCTGCGACAGACATCGGCGATCATGATTTTCCATTCATTCCTTTGCTCGGATACTCTCAGAAAAGATACGTTTCCCTGATTTTTCCCTGTTACCCATTTGTTTAGGTACCCTATGTATGTTGTTCTGGGCCTACCCCTGCCTCGCTTGCCCTCAATTTTGCCAGTGAGAGCTAGATGTTCAATCTATCTGCTCTATCAAAATCGTAAGGTTAGTCCGATCCATACAGACATAGAGATATCTATGAAAGGTGGGGAGACACATAGCTTCATTAGAATACCAAAGTTCCATCTGACGCTTTTAGCCGTTTTGAGTCTCCACGATCACGAGGTCAGAAACCAAATTGATGTTATATCTGCTCTATCAAAAACTTAAGTTCAAGCCACACGTAGAGAGACCTACGAGAAGAGGGAAGACACATTGCTGTCTTAGAATTGCTAAGTTCTATCTGAAATTTTTGGCCGTTTTGAGTTAATTTGACCATGGTGGTCTATCAAAATTGTACGATGTAGACTTAAAAAAAATTAGCAGTTGCCACACGCAATGATTATAAATACAACCCGTGGCCACACGTAGATAGATCTATGAGAGGAGGGAAGACACATCGCTTCATTAGAATTGCAAAGTTCAATCCGACACTTTTGGCCGTTTTGAGTATCTACAATGATGAGGTCAGAAACCAAATTGATGTTGCTGCTTTATCACAATCGTAAGATAAGTTCAAGCCACACGTAGAGAGCTCTATGAGAGGCGGGAAAGGGAAGCCACATCGCCTCATTAGCATTACAAGGTTCTATCTGACATGTTGGGCCGTTTTGAGTTACTATGACCATGGGGTCAGAAACAAAATGGATGTTCTATCTGCTTTATCAAAACCGTGCGATTATCCCATGTAGTTATCAAGATATGCAAAAAAATACATTTGAAAAAGCTTGACATGTTGTGAAACTAAATTCTTTTAACGTGAAATCTCTCAAACCTAGGTACATGTACTGAGCGGATAGCGACATAGCGTAGTATGCATGTGTGTGCGTGTGTGTGTGTGTGTGTGTGTGTGTTTGTGTGTGTATGTGTGTGTGTGTGTGTGTGTGTGTGTGTGTGTGT
>NW_004797303.1:87895-89100 GCF_000002075.1 Aplysia californica
GAGAGGAAGAGAGGAGAAGATATGGGAGGAGAGGAGAGGGTATGAGAAGGAAGAATGGGGGAGGAGAGGAGATGGGAGGAGTGGGAATAGAGGTGAGGAGACCGAAAAAGAAGGGAGAAAACGAGGAGGCGAAAAGAACGAAGGAAAGAAGAAGAAAGGAGAAAGAGGGGGAGGATAGGGATGGGGAGATCTGGTTTTAGGTGTACTGTTAGTTCTGAAAGATGTTTTTCTCCTGAATGAAAAGTGGAAGGCGGTTGGTGAGCGCTATTTTCTGACGTCATGTTTTTGTCAAGCTGATGGTGATTTAAGTAACATAAACATGAGTTGGCGTTTTACACATTCTTGTTACTTTTAAACAAACAAATACACATAGGCCTACAATAAACAAACACCCAAGTAAATAAATAAATAAATAAATAAATAAACAATTAGATAAGCAATTGGACAAACAAATAAATATTAGAAAAAAAAATAAGCAAATAAAATACCCACACAAGCAAACACACAAGTGAACAAACAAACAAACACACAAACAAGCAAGTTATTTTTGGTCACACTATACAATTATAGCAAGCGCCATGCATTTTCCCGCAAAACCAGCGCTTGTTGCGCAGTGCCACACTGACCCTGAGCAAACAAACAAACAAATAACCACGAATAAACACACAAGCAAACAAGCACAACAAACACGTTATTTCAGGCGACAATATATCCCAAACGCCCTTCATTTTCCCGCCCAAACCAGCGCCTGTTGCGCTGAATACGTGCAAAGAAATAATATAGCACCACACTTATATAATCGTGTGCGCTCAAAAAAACATTCTGAACCCCCTCCCGCTCCTTTCACACATAAACACAGGCAAGGTTACATGACACAGGTTCCGGTGGCCCTAAGCAAACAAACACACAAACAAACACACAAACAAACACAAAAACAAACACAGACGCACGCAGAAACAAGGAAACAAGTTATTTCTCTCCACACTATTTCACAAGCTCATTTATTTTCCCGCCCAAACCAGCCGCTATTGTGCTGTGCTGCGCTCATTCTGACCAAGCAAACACACAAACAAACACACTCGCACGCAAAAACAAGCAAACAAACGAACAAACAAACACAAACAGGGGGCTCTCGTGGCCTAGAGGTTAAGGTGTTGGCCTCTCATTCAAAGGTCCCGGGTTCGAATTCGTGTAGCGACCGAAAA
>NW_004797303.1:89920-91407 GCF_000002075.1 Aplysia californica
ACAAATAAACACACAAGCAAACAAATAATCACAAATAAACACACAAGCAAACAAATAATCACAAATAAACACACAAGCAAACAAATAATCACAAATAAACACACAAGCAAACAAATAATCACAAATAAACACACAAGCAAACAAATAATCACAAAAAACACACAAGCAAACAAATAATCACAAACAAACACACAAGCAAATAAACACACAAGCAAACAAACACAAACACAAAGCAAGTTATTCCTGGTCACATTATATCACAAGCGTCCTTCATTTTCCCGCCAAAACCAGCCGCTGTTGCTCTGTGCCGCGCTGACCAGGAGCCCTGAGCAGGCTAAGCTGATCTGGCAAACCACGGCGTTCCTTATCCGTCTATCTCTACAGATAATCTCTAACGACACCCTTGGGAATCGAACCCCAGCCTCCCCGACTCTGACCTTGTGCTGCTAATACAGGATCCTAGGATCGAGGGCATAGTCGGAGTTACTGGTTACTGGGTGAAGGTGGGGGCATGAATTTCTGAATTTGTGGTATATTATACAACGTATTATTATACATGATACATAAACATAATATAGATATCATATATATTATAATATATACATATTATATATATTAAATATGTATATAAATATATTGTATATATAAATAAAAAAATATCTTATACATTTCCATTTATATTTATCAGTCCAACCTGTTTTAACGGCTGCGAGTTTAAGACAATCACCCGTACAAAAGGCCACATCCGTTGCCCCCCTTACGTTTCTTGTTTTTTATTATTTTTAAAATATATTTTTTAGAAATATTACACGACTAAGGACACTGTGTAAGACGGCTACCTGTCTAAAACGGCTTACGGTATACTAAAAGTCAATGAGTATATGTCCTTGAGCAGAAAATATTAATTATTAATCGCAGCGCTACTGTTGTGACAAGAAATGACTGTGTACTTGAATAAGACATAAGATATAGCCCTAGCTTACACTGAGTTACACTGTGTGCTGTAAATATTCAAAGTATTTATCCTGCTTTGTGCAAGACTCAGCCATAAACCATTTAAAAAAGTAACGCATGAGGCAGTCTTAAACTAAGTAGTCGATTTACTGAATTTTTACAGTTGCAAACAAGTATCAAATTTTATTTAAAGTGCCCCCCCCCCCAAAAAAAAAAGAAAAGTGTCCAAGTATAAGAGCATTAAAGTATTATGTGTGTGGGCTTGTTTTTATTAGTGTGTTGGCATGGAGCGGGGGGTGGGGATGGGGTGGTGGTGATGTATGTGTGTATGTTAGTATGTGTTTAGGAGAAGGGAAAGGGAGGGGACACAGGGGCCTGCATGTCGACAATTTCCTTTACCGCGTACGTGCAAGGAAATAATATATCACCACACTTACATAATCGCGCTCGCGCGCACACTCACTAACATTCACCCCACCCCCCTTTCCTCCTTTCACACATAATCACACGCAGGGCAGGGCAGTACAGATCCC
>NW_004797303.1:93415-94588 GCF_000002075.1 Aplysia californica
TACATAATATTTTAAAATAAATTGTTGATGATTGTTTGCAAGTGTAAATTGACAGCTTGTTGTAAAACAATCCGTCATACCTCACTTTTCATAATGACTAAAATGAAAATGAAAATTTAACGCCCCTATCAACACTATTAGGTTATTTAAGAGGCGGGGCCTCCGAGTTTAATGTCCGTCTCCGAAAGGACGGAGCCAAGTGGGAAATTCGTGTAAAGCGCCTTTCCCAAGAACACACCGTCGGGTCGAGCTGAGGCTCGAACCCCCGAACTCACAATTTTACGATTACGAGTCCGCCTGCCTAACCGCAAGGCCACCGACGCCACCCCATAATGACTAATGACTTCATTATGACTGATGCCTTCATAAGGACTAATGACTTCATTATGACTCATGCCTTCATAAGGACTAAAGACGTCATAATGATTTAAGTAAAACTAGGCTGCTGAGGATCAAATGGACAGACAGGATCACCAACGAGAAAGTATTAAGAAAAACCAGACAGAGCCCAGTCAGAGATGAGGTGGGAAGAAGACGTTAGCGATGGATTTGGACACACTCTCAGGAAGTCAAGCAGCTGCATAACAAGAAAAGTGTTAGATTGGAACCCACAGGGTAAAAGATCAAGGGGAAGACCTCGTGAAACCTAGAGAAGAGTCACGAAAATGGATGTACAGAAAAGTGGGAAGACGTGGAGTGACATCAAGAGACTAGCCCAGGATAGGGAAAGGTGGAGAGTGTTTGTTCGTGGCCTATATCCTGACCCAGGGTGAGAAAGGCAATGATGATGATGAGGCTGAGGACTCTAGGTCGAGGGCCCGACATGTTAAATGCGCTCTATAGAACGCTACCCTAGAACTACAGATTTCTATTTCTGCTCAGTACCTAGTTTTGAGAGATTTGACGTCAATACATTATTGTGAGTTTCATATGTCAAGCTTTTTCGATTGCAACACTTGAAATATCTGGATCAGATTATGACTCCGAATAATCTAACGATTTTGATTGAGGAGATAGAACATTTTGATTTCTGACCTCATGGTCTTAGTAAAGTCTCAAAACAGTCAAAATGTCAGATAGAACTGTATAATTCTGAGGTAGCGAGTAGTGTAAAATCCCATACCACACTCCGGCAAATTGGTGGTCGCTGTTTCGCTAAGAGAGAGAGAGAGA
>NW_004797303.1:94688-99602 GCF_000002075.1 Aplysia californica
GGGTTTTATTTTTTGTTTATTTTTGGGGGGGGGAGGGGGGATTGAGACTGGGAAAGACAAATATTGTCGAAAATGCGATTTTTTGGGTGAGAGGCAACAATTAATTATCCCAAAAGCGACTTGAGGGAAGAACAGCATGTGTATCATAGAGGGGATGGATTTTCAAAACAGCAGGAAGGATGGTCAAGCGGTTATATTAGCATTAGGCTCTTGGAGTCTGGGACTTTTGGGGGAAAGACAGGACGTGTATCAAAATAGGGATTGTCAGAACAGCAAATGGTCAAGTAATCTCAAGTGGTTATTTGGGCTCTCAGACTCTCAGGCGTATGGTCGTGGGTTCGAATCCCGTTAAGGGTCATACGTTGTGTTCTTGGGAAAGGCATATTTGGCATTAATTTTCCTCACTTCATCCAGATGGAAATGGGTACACGGCTATAGACAGGAAGGGTCTTGTTATCTTGTTAGTGTTTTAGTGTTGAATCAGCTGCTGGCACTGTATGCTTTCCGGGAAGCTGAGAATGTTTCTGAGTGTTCTTGAGTCTGCTTGGGTTATGCTATTAATAAAAATCATAGATTGTAAAATGCTTTGAGCTTACAGATGAGCAGGAGTATGCACTATACAACATACGTGGCAACATGTACATAATGTATTTATATTATTACCAAAGATAGTAAATAACAAGATGGGCCACTCAGCCCTCTTTGCTTCAGATGGCGCTGCAGTCTGTTTTGAAGCTCTCTTTCGTTTGTCCAGAAGAAGAATAGGAATAGCACCTCCTTGCGTGAGCAGATCGACTGCTGTTCATCAGCAGTTCGGGTTCGTTCAGTACGGAGTTTTAGTTTTTTAAAATTTTAACGACCCCTCGCCTTTCATTCTAAAGTCAAATTAAACGAAGAAAACAATCACCCTTTCCTCCGGAACAGGTTTTTTTTTGTCAGCGTAGCCATTTTAAAAACGCGTTCTTCCGAAATTCATTTAAAAAACTTGCTAGCTTCACTTTGATTTTTTAAACTCAAGTAGGATAACTCTGTTCGCTAAAGGTGCGCTTTTGCGAAATGGGCGCCACCGAATTTTGAGGACACTTTTTTAATTGGCTCAAAGAGAGAAGTGGCCCCTCTTGTTATGTAGACTCTTTGATTATTACTAGGCTGGGTACCTCGTTCGGTGAACTTTACTTTTCCGATCCAGGACGAACGGAATCAAAAGAGTTGATCGTCAAGTCACTATGGGTTTAGTGCGCACCACATGTGAACGGAAGTCTCACTCGTTTTACAATGGCGTCTTAGAAGACGGACTTTCCCAAGATTAGATCTAAACGAATCTAATAAAAAAAACCCTGAAAATTAAACTACAGAGACATCAGACTCCTTAATATAAACTGTGCACCCTTTAAATAATTCTGAACCACCGTTAATTTTTTTTTAAAGTTCGAAAGTTAAGTGGTTGGGAAGTTTTAGGCTTCCAAATGACGAACTTTCACAAAATATAATAGGTATAAATTTCTTATAAATGTACGAATGGTAGGCTACAATGGCAGCGGTGAAATACATGCAATAGAATTCGCGCTCTTTCTATTATCTTTTCTTCTGTACTTCGCGTTTCTGATAATCACTTTCCTATTAGATCTACTTAAACCCCCACACCCCCCTGGGGGCAGAGATGAGACGGGCGCGTGGCTAACCATCACTGACCACCGCACTGGCCACCACAGCGTCACTGAGCACAGCTCTGACCACAACAGCGTCACTTCCGGACACGATTAACACTCGATGGACAATAGAGGTGAGGCCTGCCACGAGCTATGATGACCGGGGGTACTAACTAACAGGATAATGTTTGGATGTTCTGACCATTGGTGCGTGGAGAGAGAGAGAGAGAGAGAGAGAGAGAGAGAGAGAGAGAGAGAGAGAGAGAAAGAGAGAGAGAGAGAGAAAGAGAGAGTGAGAGAGAGACAGACAGAGGCAGAGATAGAGACAGATACAGAGAGAGAGATGGGGTGGAAGGTGGAAAAGAAAAAAAAAGGGAGGGGGGGGGGACGCATTTTTCACATCGGTCAGTTTGCCAGCTTTAAATTACAGGTGGTAATTTTTTAATTACAGGTGGCGATTTTAATTATAATGTTTTTGCAGTATCTGGTCAACTTTGTGGTTTGGGCATTGATTAAGCGATGCAGAAAACGTGAATGGATGGTTAGCGGGTGCTCTTGTGTGGTTTGCTTCTTCTTTCTTCCTATCAAACATATATCATCTTGACAAATCTAACCTCCTTCTTTCTCTCTATGCTGCCCTCTAGCAGTAACGTCTCAAATCTTTTGGCACTTTCATGACCTATAATTGGTCGCTTTTAAACACAAGGGTGCTATCCCCAAAAATTCTGTTTTGAGAAAATTGAAGGTAAAGTTTTTTTTACCTTGTTCAGTTTCTTTAAAAGACACGGAGAATTTTCTCTATAACCAAGCAAATACACACCAATGAAACCAAACTTCTCCTATAGGTAAGGCAATGCCCACTTTTGGTAGAGGTCAAGATTTTTGGAAACCCCCGAAATCTGGGTTAGCCCGCTTGTCCTTAAAAGCAACCTATGTGTGAGCAACTTCAATAAAAGACGTGGGTTCGATTCCCGTAATGGTGAGGTGTTTTATCATGTAATATCAATCCGACTATTGCAGAAGACCTTGTATCCCTCACAGCAGGGGGTTGGTCTTGGCAGTTGAGATCAAAGAAGCCCCCCCCCTCCCCCATAAAGAAGCCCCCACCCCCCATGACGATTTAAATCGTGTTAATAGGGCGTAAAACATCTATCATGAGAAATTACAATGGGTTTTTAATAACGTAACACCTTTTTTTGTCATTTTATTTCTATTTAAAAAAAATTATGCTTCCTTTTCTTTTCTTTTCTTTCTTTCTTTCTTTCTTTCTTTCTTTCTTCCTTTCTTCCCACCCTCCTTCCTTTCTTTCATTTTTTCTTTCCTCTTTCTTTCCTTCTTTCTTAATCTGAAGTTCTGACTGTACAACACCGGATCCTGGCGCAAACTAGCCATGGTGAATCTCCTTCTCTGTCCTGTAACTCCTGCTATCCCCGATTTTGAGAGCATGTTTTCTTCGTGTTGCAATTAGCTCATAATTATATGTGCTGAAGATTAGACGCGTTGCTCCCACTGTAGAATCATTTACATTCATTGAACGCCGGGTGGAACTTAATAGGCCTGTTTCCCTAAACCCAAACTTTTTGCACACACAGCCACAGCAACAGCCACGGTGCAAGGGCGGCGGCACCACCAACGGGTGCGGGCAACAACAACTTCGGCTACAAGAAAGGCTTTCCCGGGGTTGCCTTTATTTGGGCCCCCCCCCCCCCCCCAACACACATGCGAACACACATCCCTCGCCCCCCCCCCCCACCCCACTCTCCTTTCCATTCTTCGCCCCCTCCATCCACCCTCCCTCCCTTCCCCCTCCTCCCCTCCTTCCCTCAAATCACCCATCTTACCCCGAAGGCAGAAATCAGAGCGTCTTCGCGTCGTCAACACCTCAATTTCCGGCCCCCATTAACACAGACCGGACAAAAGACTCTCGGACATTTGCAAAAGGCGGGAAATAGACGGGTTGTGTCCGACAAGACAATATTTGCAGGGCTCTACCTCAGAGATAGACAAAACAGTTGTATCTCTCAGGGCTCTACTATAATAATGTCCGAACGAGTGATCACTGACTGTCCCGCGGCCAGGCTAGCTAGCTAGCGAGATGTACAGGACACACCGTTGTTGTGACGTAGGTGATGTTCAGCAGATCAGAATGATCAGATCGTCTGCTCTAATCTAAGCACAGGTAGGAGCAGCGGGCTAATTGCAGGGGCCTATCTGTCTTAGACTTAGACTGGGCGCAAGCTTTCTTTTCTTGTCGCAACTTTGGCGCAACTGTCTTTTCCTAGCGCAAATGTCTTTTCTTGTCACAGCTTTCTTTTCTTGTAGTGACTATCTTTTCTTTTTCTTTTCTCTGGGGGACGAAAAAGACTTGACCCCGACGTAACTTTGTCTTCATTCCATTTCCGTTTTTTGCCCGATGGTCAATGGTGTGAGAACAAGTGTTGCTGTTGTCGGGAGAGAAAAGAGATACAGAGATAGAGAAGGCGAGAGAGAGGGGTTAAGGAGAGAGAAAGAGAGAGACAGACAGAGAGAGAGAGAGAGAGAGAGAGAGAGAGAGAGAGAGAGAGAGAGAGAGAGGGAGAGGGGAGGGATGGAGAAGGGGGAAAGACAGAGACCCCCGAAACCTGGGTTATCCCTCTAGTCCTTAAAAGCGACCAATTTTATTATTGGCTTGATCTTTATCGGCCATTTTCTCAAAATTATGCTTTTTGACACACATATATGCCTTTAAAGTTGTTGCTTTTTTCAGCAAGTCAGCTGAAACTTAGCAGGATTACTCCTTCTTTATTGTTTAAACTTTTAATAGAACAATTTGTAGGTCGGAGCTTTCATTTTTTAAATTTCTGAAAGTTTATGTGAAAGAATTTAGAATGCAAATTGTAGCCTACTGCGCAAAAACGGTTCTTGACTTTATCATATAAAAATCAAAATAATAGTTCGATTAAAAAGATCTTACGTTCATTTTTAAATCATAGCTTTTAGCATCTACCTGCCAGGTTTCAACCCCATTTGGTTTTTAAAAAAGCCTTAGGCAAAAAACTAACATTATGTAAAAAATCCAAAATGGCTACCATTTTTTGGGCCATTTTTTCAATATGAGCACACATTGTTGTACTTTCTGTGGCTTATATCATCTAATTAGTCTTCAAAGAAAAGTTTCGAGCACTAAAAAACACACCCTAAAACAAGTAGTTTTGAATTTGAGCTTATTTACAAGCACATGTCCGTTAACTACTTCTACTTGTGCTGCTGCTGCTGCTGCTGCTGC
>NW_004797303.1:99747-102482 GCF_000002075.1 Aplysia californica
CTGCTGCTGCTGCTGCTGCTGCTACTACTACAACTACTACTACTACATGTACTACTATTACTACTACTAATACAACTGTCGAAAGAAACAAGAACGAACCTGCAGGATGAATAGATGGATAAATGATCAAATGAAAAAAAAAAAGAAGAAATAGACTTTAACAAAAGATTTAACAAATCCATAGACAGGTATCTCACGAGCGAACAAAAGAATCACAGAACAGACATATGAGTGAAGGAAATAATGAGCGGTTGAAAAAAAAGATAACGGCAGGATCAGAAGGACGACATAAACGAACAAAGCTAAGAGTGAGTAGGGGTCGAGCAAAAGACCTTAGGATGGTTAGAATAAACCTATTTATATCCTCTTTGTGGTCGACCACACGAACGAACGAACGAACGAATTAATGGATGAATAAATGAAAGAAAATGGCGTTCCCTGTCTTCTTCCACATGCCAAAGTGTGAGCATCATAGCTCCAGACACACGCACTGAGGTCACATAGGTGTAGTTACCGCTCCTGCTGTCTGTATGGAACACCATGAGCGAAAGAGAAGCCATTTTCTCTTGACGTATCCATCATACTGTGCTACTGTGCGCGCGCGCGCGCGCATGCGTCGTGATTGATGCGTGAATTAAAACAGCGAGAGATTATGCACGCATTAGTACCACCATACCTTCATGAATAAAAGCTTCCGCAGTCCCAGAAAGAAAGGGTTTCTGTTCAGGGTTGTGATAGGATCAAAATACGTGTCGTGTCGCGGTGGAATCAGGCGCTCGTCAATTTTTTGGCAATATTATGGGGGTTATTGATATCATCATAAAACTTGTTCATTTATTTTGACTTTGATTCAAGGAATACCAATCTATCTTGAACATATCTTATCATCTTAAAACTTGTTAATTTATTTTGACTTTGATTTAAGGAATACCAATCTGATCTTGAACATGTAATAGTCTACATATTGGCGATTGAGAGAAGTGGGGGTCACCTGATGTCAGAGGTAAAATTGGCTAGAAAATGGCCAGCAAAGTTTGGTGACTTCCAAAGCTTGAGTGTCCTTGGAAACTGTTACTTTACATTTTTTGTGCGTGCTTTTGATCAACATGTTTCAGTAAAATATACACAGAATTGTTTTTTCATGAACAAAAAAGGTGTTGGCATTTTTTTTAAATATAAAAAATTGGACGAAAATTGCCCAAAGGACGGGGAAAATGCGAGACGTGCACGTCTAGGAAAAATGCCGATTTCTTCGATTTCACTAGTTTGACGAGCGCTCGGTTTCCCCACGACGGGCCACATATTGTTCCAAGAGGATCCCCTCCATGTTGCTACGTTCTCCCCAGGAAATGATGACGCAATCATTTCGTGCGCTGGCGCAACAGGGAATCTTGTTGGCGTAACTCTAATGTGATATTATGGTGAGCAAGGGCAGAAGGGGGAGAGATGCGATCTGTGATTGTGTGAGTGTGTGAGTGCCGCGGAATTAGTAGGGTCTCTCGTGAGTGCTGGCTTTGTTGTGTTCCTGCTGTGTGCGTGTGTGTGTGTGTGTGTGTGTGTGTGTGTGTGTGTGTGTGTAGTGAAAATGAATTCTACCGTGTTTTACGAGGCTCGCAACAGAACAAGGCCGCATGAGTGCGCGGGACACATTAAGCATTTTTAGTTTGGTAGAAATTAATTTTGAATTTTTCCAGGGTGGCGGACGAAGCTTACTCTAATTGATTTTAGGACCACAGATGGATTGGTAACATGCAAAACTTGCACACAAGACCTCTGAGCTCTATCGTCCTTTTCCGACAAGGCAAGGTGCTAGATCTTACCTACCCTAAGATCAGGGGAGTACCTGAAAGACAGCAGTAAGAAGGAGTCAAGGAGTAGCAGTCGAAAGGAAAAAGAAAGAGCCATGAGCCCAGAGCAGGGGGCAAAAAGGGAGTAGTTGTGGGGGGGGGGGTGAAGACGAAAGCAGACGATAAAACATGGTTAGAGAGCGGGAAAGGTTAAAGGGGAACTTTTTTAGAGAAGAACATTTTCCGTCGCTACCCGGATTCGAACCCAGGACCTTTGAATGAGAGGCCAACACCTTATCTCAAGACCACGAGAGCCCCCTAAAAGGATTCGAACCCGGGTCATAGGCACCATGGTTCAGTATGAGACCAACTAAGCGTCCCCCTCACTTTGAGATCGCAGTTTTGTTAGCTCTGACAGCCTGATCATGCATTTTATTATTCTATTGCTCGGTCTAATATGATCGTTTTTTTAAGCAAAATGGCGCTATCCCGAAAAATGCTGTTTTGAGAAAATCAAAAGTAAAGTTTTTGCCCCTTGTTAGTTTCTTTAAAAGACAAGGAGAGTTTTCCCTGTAACCAAACAAACATACACACCAATGAAACTAAACTTCTCCTATAGGTAGGTCCACTTTACTGTAGGTCAAAATTTCTGGAAATCCCCAAGATCTGGGTTTAGCCCGCTAGTCCTTAAAAGCGACCATGCCACATAAACCCTATTCGTTCAAATGAAATCTAACTGCAAAGTGTGGCAATGTCAAGGACACTCATCACCTCAGCTGCCAAAGCCAAAGTGGCGTAAGTCTCTCTCTGTGTCATGTTAGAGGTCTATGCACAACACCTAACAATCTTCTTAGATTGAACGTTAGAAAGTTGTTAGCGAGTAGGTCAACACTAGTCTTGAGCTGCGCGAATAACTCTCTCTCTCTCTCTCTCTCTCTCTCTCTCTCT
>NW_004797303.1:102582-104533 GCF_000002075.1 Aplysia californica
CCCAAAAGCGCTAAATGAACATCGTTGTGTCAATGTGCTTACCTTTACTCAAACAGACAAACAAAAGCGACCATGAGGGAAAGAAAGCACCACTGGTAGGTCCTACTTCCTTTCTTTCCCTCTCTTGTTTCTGTGTGTGTGTGTGGTTGGAAGGCACCACTGGTATATCCTACTTCTTTTCTTTCCTTCTTTTGTTTCTGTTTGTCTGCCTTACTTTTCCCCCAGCGCTAAATGAACATCGTTGCGTCGATGTGCTTATCTTTACTCAAACAAACTAAAGCAGCCAGGAGGTGGGTGGTTGGAGGGTACCACAGGTAGGTCCTACATGTTCCCTTCTTTCCCTCTAGTGTTTTTGCCTGTGTGGGTGGTTGGAAGGCGCCACTTGTAGGTCGGACTCCGTTTCTTTCCATCTGTTGTTTCTGTCTGTCTTACTTTCCTCCCAATATTAAAGAACAGACGGTTTGCACGTGTTTGGGGAACGCCTTACAAGCGACAGCTTAAAAATGAATGGTCACCACATTCAATCGACTTGAATCCCGTCAGCTATTTCCTTTCTGCTTTTACATTTATTTTATTTTATTTTACTTTGTTTTGTTTTTATTCCATTCTACTTTAAAAATACTTTTAAAATATTTTTTACAGACGAAGTCGACGGAAACAACCAACCAACAAACGAACAGTGGAAATCAACATCAAACAGGAGGGCCAAAGAATTGACAATTGACTCAGAAACATTCCGCAGAGTTATTCAATTAAAAATTTCTAGCGGCGTCTACGAGTGTGCATAGGCAGAAATGAGTCAAAACCTTGATCATACAATTTAATAATAATAGATAGCATCTGTATAGCGCAAACCCTGTTCAACAGACAGCTCTATGTGCTTCACAATCTATACTTTTTAAATAGACATCACCATCCCTGAGTTTAAATAGCAATATCAGTTTTGTATAAATTTGGCCTACAATTCACAGATAGAGACTATTTGATTGAAAGAGAACAATAACGTGGCTGATTTTTAAGAAGCAGCAAAGTTTTGCGTTTACTTACCTAATTAGAAAAAAAATCTGTAAAAATTAATAAATGTTATCTTTTGCAAACAAGGCAGTTCCTTTAAAGGGAGACAATCCATAAAAATCGAAGTATATAAGCTAAATAGATTGGTTACCGCCCCTGTTTGACAACGCCTCTCATTATATAAGGCTGATTCAAGTTTCTTAAGACACAGCTAAGCTTCAATCGAATTCAGTCAGTACAAATCTGCTTGAAAAGATGTACACGTAGGTTGTAGAAAATAAATACGTGTTGGTTGTTACAACTTAGCATACACAAAACATGAACAGATCATAAATAAAACAGAGAATATAACGACCGCCATATCAAGGTAACATAGGAATTAGAATTTAAAAATGATAGTAATAAGGCTGATTTTAAACTTCTCAGGAAATAACTAAACTTCACTAGAGTTTAGCCAGGATATGGTTGCTTGTGAAGATGCACACGTAGGCTGTAAAAGCAAATTTGTGTAGGTTGTGACATTCAGGCATACACAAAAATGAATGGATTACAACTAAACTGTGAGTTTATGGACTGACATATCAAGATACTAAACTATTCAGGATAATTAAAAATGAGACCGATTCTAGCTTCACAGGTCATAACTTGGGTTAGATAGAGTTTAATCAGTCAGTGGTGCTTACACATAAGCTGTAAGGAAAAAAAAAAACCCAACAAAAAACAAAACAAGTAAGTGTTGGCTGTTACAACCAGGCGTACAAAAAAAATATTTTAAAAAAATTTAAAGTGTAACGACCGACATATCAAATTACTAACTTATTTAGGAAGATAAAAAGTACAGCTAATTCCAACTTCTCAGGACACAACAAGGTTTGGATAGAGTTTAGTCAGTACAAAGGTACTTGTGAAGATGCATACGCAGGTTGACCCCCCCTCC
>NW_004797303.1:104633-107753 GCF_000002075.1 Aplysia californica
CCCCCCCAAAAAAGCAACCAACAACAACAAACAAACAAAAAACAAACAAACAAATATCACAATGGGTTGGTTGGTACAGCTTGACATACACAAAAATTATTAGATTAAAACTAAAGCTGAGAATTTTAATGACCAAGAAATGAAGTTATTAAAATATTTAGGATGACTAAGAATCCGGCAAATTTCAACTTTTCAGGACACAAATAAGCTTCAGCAGAGTTTAATCAGAACAAAGGTGCTTGTGGAGATGCACACGTAGGTTGTAAAAACCAAGTATGTGTTGGTTGTTACATTATTAGGCATACACAAAACATGAACATATTAAAACAAAGACTTAAATGTAACGACCAATACATCAAGGATGATAAATAAGTCTTCTTCCAGCTTCTCATGACACAATTAAGCTTCAACAGAGTTTAATCAGAACAAAGGTGCTTGTGGAGATGCACGCGTAGGTTGTAAAAACAAGTATGTGTTTGTTGGTACAGCTAGGCATACACAAAACATGAACATATCAAAACAAAGACTTAGATGTAACGACCGACATATCAAAATACTAAAGTATTTAAGATGATAAAGATAAAGCTGATTTCAGTTTCTCTGGACACAACTTAACTTCAACAGAGTTTAATCCGAACAAAGGTGCTTGTGGAGAAGCACACGTCGGTTGTAAAAACCAAGTATGTGTTGGTTGTTACATTCTTCTTCTTCTTCTTCTATCCCGTGGTTGGGGCAACCGTTGGGGCACCACTGCATTGGAAAACCAGCTCTCGCCATATATTTTTGTCCTCTGCTCTCCTCAGATTGTCACCCATCGTCTTTCCTGTCCACTCTTTAATGTTGTCCTCCCATCTCCTTCTCTGCCTTCCTCTCTTTCTCTTTACATTATTAGGCATACACAAAACATGAACATATTAAAACAAAGACTTAGATGTAACGACCAATACATCAAGGATGATAAATAAGTCTGATTCCAGCTTCTCAAGACACAACTAAGTTTCATCAAAGTTTAGTCAGAACAAAGGTGTTTGTGGAGAAGCACACGTCAGTTGTTAAAAAAACAAGTATGTGTTGTTGTTTTTTGCAATATTAGGCATACACAAAGTTAAGTAGATTAGGTTAATAAAACTAAAACTGAGTTTAACAACACATGGCCCAAATTTATCTTTATGGCAGCTTCCCTAACTTGTGATGAGTGGGGATGGGTGGTTGGCGGATGTTTCAAGTGTGGTTTGCCTCTTCTTTCGTATCTAATATATCTATCGTCCTTATCTCTCCTCCTTCTTTTTCGTATTTGTTACTCTTTTGTAACACATCTAATCTTGGGTACTTATGTGACCTGATTGTGTTGCAAATGCCGTAAAGCGTTTATTAAAACTTTTATTGTTGTCATTGTTGTTATCGTCGTTGTTGTTGGTTGTTACTAAGTCATAGGAACCAATGAGCAAAAAAAAAGAAAAAAAAAGAAACGATCTTAGTAAAGGGAGACAAATCATTAAAAAAGTATATGAACTGAATCAATCGTTTCTGATCCGTTACCGACATGGAGATTTCTGTTACACACACACACACACACACACACACACACACACACACACACACACACACTCACAAACACGCACACACAAACA
The DNA here is from genome assembly GCF_000002075.1 of Aplysia californica. Taxonomy (NCBI): domain Eukaryota; kingdom Metazoa; phylum Mollusca; class Gastropoda; order Aplysiida; family Aplysiidae; genus Aplysia; species Aplysia californica. The sequence goes on from NW_004797303.1 coordinate 106,265, forward strand.
AACAAACAAACAACCACACGATTAAAAAAACAACCCGGAACATTTCACTAATCTCCATTCTTGCATTAGTGGCTGGATTGACCTGATCATGCTTAGATCGCGAAACAAAATACTCGATGTTATGAACGTTATCTGTCTGCATCTAACAGGCTGCAACGCTGTACATTTCCTGCCTGCAAGGCTCAGAAGTGAAGTCGAATTCATAGCTTTGTAAATCATTTAAGGCTGCATGTAACCTTTGTCTTCTTCAAATATGGTAGCATCCTCGAGGGATAATAATTATTGCATTTGATCAAGTAAGGCTAAGTTCACGCTGGGCCCGGCCAGTTGTCTTAAATAAATAAATAAAAATAAGTGTTAAATAATAAATTACATTTTTATTTGTCCCGGAAGGGCACTTTGGTTTACAATGGCGAACATACATACATTTACATACATAAATACATAATTATAAATACGAACATACATACATACATACATACACAAATACATACTTAAATACATAATACATTGTATTACACAAGTAAGTGTTGGTTGTTACAACCAGGCATACACAAACATTATTCTTTTAAACTTAGAATGTAACGACCGACATACACAAATACAGAACAGTTTACAACCATGCCACTGTCGGTCGCCACTATGCAGAGAGCTGTATTTTTTAGCCACGGTTGTCGTGTCTTGCTCAAGGACACACGCCAGTGACCACCAATCTGATCCCCGCGTCACCGACACTTGCTTGACATTCCTTGAGTCTAAACTTACTACTCACTACTCACTTAGCCACTGGAGCCCCCAAAATACACGAAGAGTACTGGGGAAAAACGACAGTAGTCAGAAACTGGAAATTGTGAGGGTGCCAGTTTTAAAAGCGTGTGGTCTCGTAACTTCAAATTTGTTTGACTGGTGGTTTATTGTTAAGTGTTGTTGAATGGTAAATCTAACGACAATAATCAACCAACAGTTGAACAGAAATACAGTTATGAGTCAACAAGCGTTCAACATTTTTCCATTCACGATTTTACAGTTGGTGACTACCGTCGTTTTTCCCCTGTAGTGTTCACTATTCGTAAAACATCAGCTGACCAAACTCAGTACCACAGAATATATTCATAGACACAGGTATTATGCCCATCTTAATCCTTAAGTCTTTGAGTAATTTCAAGCCTACCAAAAATACATAATATGTTGGAAAACACACTAAAATATGCATCAAAACACTATTGATGTTAATGTCTTTCGAAATAACAAAGAAACCAAAGAGACGCCCTATGTTTGCAGAAAGAGAAATTCTACTTTAGTTTTTTCGACGTTTTGTTATAATCTTTCAATGATCATTTCCCTGATGTTTTATCCCTGTTTTTTCCATGACGAATAAAACTTACGCTGAAAAAAAACTCACTGCACGCATAGACACTGTTTTTATGTCAATTACAGTCATAATTCTGTGAATACTAACTTGTATACACAAAGTAAAAACAATCCCCCC
>NW_004797303.1:108102-109887 GCF_000002075.1 Aplysia californica
TATATAATTTTGAAAATCATTTCCCTTAGGTTTTTTTTACACGTCTTGTTTCTTCATGACAAAGGTCGGGCTGACACTATTATTAGATTATTCAACCTTTTAAAACATAAATCTGGGCTTATTCCTAGCCGGAGAATAAATCCCAAGATTAGTCAGATTATTAAATCGTTGTTTCTTCGATTGAAGAAAGAGGTCTGCGAATAAGTTATTGATAACTTTGTCGATCCTGCGTCTTTCCCTGATGAAAGGTGGCTGTTTGGTTAGTACAAGTAGTAGTAACTTACCCACTATCAGATCACCACATAATGGTTTGGATAGCTATCGGTAAATTGTTTTGTGGATATTTATTGGAAACGAAATTACGTTTGGTTAATGTCGACAGGCCTATATATTATTACTAGCTGAGCACCCGGCTTTCCTCGGGGTCGACGCTTTGGCGTCACTGCTCCTACTGGTCTACGCCGCAGAGGCATTTTACGTCTTCATGTACCTTGCTGTCTAGCGTTTCACAGTCATGACCTGGCTTCTAGATCTATATTGCTTTAGTTTAAGTCTGCCTTGATTAACTCCTTCCTTGATCTACATTGCTTTAGTGTATTGCTGTCTAGCCCTTCACAATCACAAAATACGGATTTCGCATTACGTACACCATCACAAAAAAGCACTAAGAAAATAATAGTCCACGAAAGGGCTGCTACACTGAAAAAGGAACACACCGACGTCTTCAAAATCACAGAAGCAGTGTCTATAGCTTGTTCGCTTTCCTCTGACAGCGTTAAAAAAATTCTAGCTCATTGACAAATTATATTATTAACCTAGGCCCACGAAACTTTGCATGACACTTCTACAGACTAATCGAAATGTGGACGTGCAAATTCATAAGCACATTTCAGATTATTTAATATGAATTATGGCAATGCAACATGGCTTGAAGATCAGAAATGATCCCAGGCTCAAGTACTTGGAAAAGACTGTTTCTACGCTCTGAGGCTGCATCACTTTCCATGAAATAAACTTACAGAAATGAATGCTCATTTTGGGTGACAGGAAGGGGAGAGCCAATGCGATGATATACTTGACCCAAGGACTACTATACTATATGAGTATAGTAGTCCTTGACTTGACCCTGCACGCGAAACAGTGGATTCCATCCATTGAGGGTTGCATCGCTATAGCCCTTGGATGTGAGCTGAAAGCAATTGCTGTGCAGCCTGATTTTCTCCAGAAAGTGAGTGGACAGTGTCGACACACCCGACAGAAGGATTTGCAGTTCAGGAGGTGGTTTTTGAAATGGATGCAGATCAACTTTGCCATTGCTACAGAACATACCTTGTGTTTCATGAGGAAATCTTATGGCCAGGCAGTGTGTACACTGTGTCGTCAGTTCCCCAATGTAGCACTCGTACTGAAAGGAATTGACAATGTAGAGGAATGCTTTTGGGAGATTTAGATCTAGAGAGTCACCATCATTTTGTTGTTGATCTAGACCACCTAAACCTTTGCGAGCTCGAGGGGTTCCAACTGCAGAACTTCGTTTTCTTTTCGGCATGGTGAGGCGCTATATAGAGTCTAGGTCTAGATCTAGATTCTTATCTAAGACCTGTTGACGTTGTTCCCAGTAGCAAGAAAAAGAATTTGACAAAGGAGTCCAGAAAAAGCGATGATGGGCATCAAACGAAAGGATCACAGTCGAATTTAGCACCAAGTAAAACAAATAAAACTTAAGGCTAGATCTATATGGGTCGCACACTTAAAATAGTGCTCAGTATTGCGCGACAATGCGCG
>NW_004797303.1:111282-111984 GCF_000002075.1 Aplysia californica
TATTTGTGATTGTTATATATTATGCATGTCATTATGTCAGATTGATGGTTGGGGCGGAGTAGGGGGCGCTGGGACTCGGCTGGGTGGAAAAGGGGGCGGTGGGCGAAGAAAGTTTGAAAACCACTGCTCTAGAACTTCAGTACTGTCACGTAGTATCCCTATTGTAAATGTTTCTAAACGTAGTCTAAAACAGCTCGTCTGGACTGCTCACCGCCGAACGCTCCGTATCCCGGACTCTAGAATGGAGATCACCAGGAGAGAATGCGTCGCTGTTTCGGGCTCTTCCTCTCTACAGCTTTTCTGACGCACCGAGCCCCCTCACCGATGTAAGCTCTCCATGCTAGTCCGACTGTTTTCATCTGCTGCCAACTCTCAGGATTCATTCCAGCCTGGGTCCTCTCGCTTCAACCAGATCCACTGACTGGCTTTCTCTACTGTCTCCTGATGAGAGTTTATGAGATAAAAACGCCACAACTTGCTGTCAAAGTACATGTAGTACTCATGGGAGGTTGGCGGGTGTTCTGGTGTAGTTTGCTTTTTCTTTCCGATCAAAATTTGATCGTCCTGATGTCTCCTCCTTTTTTTTCCCTTTTTAAAAATTTTGATTGTTTGTTGTTGGGTTATTTTTTTTCTTGTTTCGTTGGGTTTTTTTGGTTGTTTGTTGCTATTTTACAAAAATAAATTTTTGTGGCTTTGTATTTT
>NW_004797303.1:114007-123940 GCF_000002075.1 Aplysia californica
GTGTTACCAATATCTCTGCCTATCTGTTAAGATGCTGTACCTCTCTCATACAGGGTAAGTCCTGACAGGCATGGTAAAGCAGCCCGCTACTTCACTTATTCCAACTGTATCAATCCGAAGGTGATAAGACCCTGCCAAGGGTCCGGTCCGGACATTGGGGATTGTCTTGTTAGTGAGACAACTTTCTGGGCCTTCGGCATTTTGTGGTAGAGAGGCCATTTCCACATATAACGGACAACGTTAGAACGACAGATGTACGCCATTGGCCAATATTTATAGAAACATACATCTTGTTTTACGTCATTGAGGGATTCCCACTTAGTTGAAGCAAAATGAAACATTCCGTGACCGTGGAGCGCGGAAGTTGTGTTCTTTGACTTTTTGGAGACTTTATGAGTTAAAAAGAAAATTTAGCTCCCATGTCTCTTTGAAAATGGTGGGCGTTGTACATAATTTACATGTATATTTTGTACCGTGTTAACATGCAAAAATAGTCCAGGTAACTGGCTAGCATAATCACAGCAATGGACTGTTTTGTTTACATTCGCTTGGGGACAATGTCTCCGATTGCGTTTGTCACAATTCCAAAATCATGACATTATCACCCTCAGTTTGGTTCTGTTATTTGGAATAGTTTGAACTGGATTCGTCTACTTTGTCACTTGTGGCTTACACATAAACATGTTGGATGAATTACTGCAGATCTAGTATTAATTATCATACAGAAATAAATAGAACAAAACAAATTCGTAAAGGTGCCGTAATAATTTTGCCAAAAACATAGCGGGATTCCCCGGATGGCATTTCGGTGCAATGCAATCAAGGCAATATGCGTGTTGTAACCAAATCTTTCACTCGAGATTCTTTGATAATGAAAGTAAAAACATCCCCGAAAGATCGAGTGTTCCATTAGAGCAAGTTTAAACACTAACTAATAAGATAAAATTAGCGTTACCAATTTTTTATACCAATAATTTTAAAAATTCTTGTTCTTAAAAGAAAACTGATTCGAATTTACCATTTTGAAATTAAGCTACGCACCGCTAGGTATACTGGCTCCAACAGTAACAATAACATACTAAGACTTATTGCCCTCATTCATAGATGTTGACTTGTGATTGGTTGCTTACGGTGAAGAGGAATATTTGTCCCATTTTGCCAGCGGATGGTAAAGAATGCCCTACTTGTACTTTAATCAAATATATTAGCTCCAAAAGTATTGATTTGTATCCACCACGCTTCTAAACTGATATTTCTCTTCTTTTCAGATAAATGCAACATAAAGAATGAGAAAATGATGTCAGTATAATACTTATTTTTTACTCCAAAACCTCTTTTTTTTAGACGAGAACAGTGTGTCTGTCTCGTGTGAGTGTTTGCTTAGACCCATGTATTGAAAAAGGCACACAACCCTCTCATCTCATAAACCTGTCTCCGTGAAACACTGGAAAGCAAAATCTGAAAGTGGTGTGGGTTTGATAAATGTGTGATCTCTATGAATCCACTCAGTGGACAGATGTTCCGTGGAACTATTTCATACACCTTCTGATTCTTTCACAATATAATACTTTTAAAAAACCAACCCACAGACACACTTTAAAAAACCCTTGAACTTTAAATTGAAAGAGACTACGGCAAGACATCTCTGGCGTGAAAATCCCGACATGAAGGATGGACTGTCAAAAATTTCCTTGTCTACTTCCACCCTGTCTGGTTCTTTTGCAAACATCAGCTACCACCATGCATGTTGGAACAAGCATGTATCCCAAGGCGGTGGATAGTCTGTTTCGGCAATTCGTCTTCAGAAAATAAATATTTCAGATTTTTTTTCTCAAAACATTTTGATGGTATAACAAATTTTAAAAGGACAAATATAGTTCATTGAAGTCCCTTCTTGAAGATCACAAGCACATTCCCGATAAGTGTGGGTATGCAGTTGGGGATATGAAATCGGCATATCGGTCGGAGTTACGTACGAAGAAATGCAGATTCCATAGGCTTTAAGTACGAAAAGGAAAAGAACAAACATGAGTGGATGTGTGATATTAAAGGAAAGGAAGATTATATCAGGTCAGCAATACAAGCTTTTGGGGTAAGCGACCAGCAGGTGATCCAAAAATGTTGCGCCTCGATTGTGTATCAGATACAGAAAAGAGACACAGTAACGTGGCTACCTGACATAAGAGCTTGAAGAAAGCGAAGAAATGGCCCCATTACTCTTGAAACGTAACTGTATAACACTGCTCAAGAATCTGAAAAAAAATCTGTATAGTCCAACAACCTATGGTTCAGCTTTAATGTTGATTTACTATATGCAAGTGGAGAAATGGCGAGCACAGTCATTAACATGGGCATAAGCATGCACGGTGTCAAAAGGAGCACAAATTTGACCGATACTCTTCTCTCATACATGTATCAGCAAGTGGACAGTGTGGATTTGCAGGATATGAAAACATCTTTTACTTTTCCACAAGAAATTGCTAATGGAAATACTTGTTATTGTCATCGTTGATAAGGGTCAGCTTTATTCAAAGTCGATGCATCATGAGGTGATGTGACTTGGGCTCATTAGACAAAAGTTACCTACAGTTTTAAGAAGCCAGTGAAAGAGATTATGACAACCAAGGTCCCCTACTAGTAATATTGAAAAACGAAATCACTGCAAAGTTGAAGATTAAACTATCTAAATGTCCAGTTGGAAGTAACAGTGAACCAGCAGTCCATCGGAAGTTTCTCAATGCCACGAACTCCTGAGTGCAATACAGGCCTTATCGCGTGCAGACAACAGATCTCCCTCAGACGAACAACAAGTTCCATCACACGGCGGGGCTCAAGCAGGCTCTCAGCATCCTCTCAAGAAAAGTTAATTATACAATCATGCAATATACCTTGAGCCATCAAGTAAGTGTGTTCTGTATGATGCCTTAAAAAAATGTACGTGGTCAGTGCAAGAAAGTCCATACCTTTTGCCTTTATGGTTAGCTACTAGCCTAACATATAAAATCATTGCCAAAATCAAAGAGGAAAACAATACTCTATTTAAGGATATTTTTCGAATTATTTATGTATTATTGTTTTTAGGGGGAGGCATTTCATTGTTTAAAAATGGCATACGAATACACTTCTTTCAAACTCTTTAAATGAACTGGGTTGGCTGACTTTCGTGGTTGCAACCTGAACTGTATACCAAGCTTTCCTAGGGAAACACAACAGGAGAAGGTGTTGGGTGTATTCTTTTGTTGAGAGAAGCTCTAGTCCATGACAGATTCATCAGCATAGGAAGCAGAAATCTTTTAATATAAAGGACAACCTAAATGTTTCAATGCATCCAAAGAACTCGTATTGGTGGCTACAATGCAGCTTGGGAGAATGTTGGAAAAAAAGGAACTAGCCAAGCAAGTATACGAACAGCCTGACACAGACATGGAAAAGTTTTAGGTGTCAACTGGAGATGTCAGACTCGCTGGATCAAAATGTTAATGCATACCATCTGACAGACGCTGAAGAGTAGCCAATGTAGTCAATATGACATCTGCATTCGATCAGGTTTATCACATAGTATGGTCACCACAAATACTCCAAGCGGCTTATAGATTTGTGGGATATTCTGAAGTCACTGCTGAAGGGACACCTGAATGAATTTTTTTTTCGTTCACGTTATGCTCAGTCATGTCAGGCCATCCTTATCAATGCATGGATTGCAACTGTAGAATAGGCAATGCAGGTAAGTTCGCCCTAGTCTTCCAGCGATACCCCAACAACTGTCAATTTTGGATAGCTTTAATACCACAGCCTCCATTCATACTAGCAATAATGAATGTAGCAAGCTTGTAAACCAAACTGATCAAGATAAAGACGAGAGTAAAGACAAAACAGGGTATTGTCCTTTAGATTAATGTTCTTTTTAATTATGTAAGATCATCTTTTTGAATGTCTAAACTGCATATTATCCTCTAACGGCGATATTTTTTGCGTGTTGCATCGATTCTAAAATGCTGTTTAATCAGATCTACACAGTGAATCCTGAGCTGCAGTGTCATAGATCAATGGTCACTGGTTTGTACCTATGCAAAAAGTATAGACAAGGCTCCCATACTGCAGATGCCGTATGTGTTTACATATTCGATGAGCGGCCAAACTGGATTTGCACAGCTTGGAAAATATAAAAAATATGAAACGATACAAAAATAAAACTATCGTAGATCAGTAAATGCCCTTAATTCGTGAACCTTAAGTTACTATTTGTGATACCGACGTTTTTCCCTTTTTCTATACGGACGACGGCAGCCATATTGGATTTTATGCACTTATATTTTACGAGAGGCTAAAAATGACACTAAAAATCAACTTCTTGACCTAAAAACCCCATAAGTAATGTATCACACTTCATATGTATTGGAAAAAGACAATGAGTAATATCGATTATTGTCATTTGGCGGCCATCTTGGATTTCAAGACCTCATGGGTAGCGCCCACATTTTTAAAGGAGGCATGGGGGCTAATTTTTTTACTTAGACCTTAAAGATGGTAGAACATATGAAAAACAAACTTTCGGAGCCCACGGTCACGGGACTATTGTTTTTGACCCAACTAACTTTGTTGTCGTTCACGGTGGCAACACAACCACAAAGCACTATTGCAGTATTTTTAAAGCCTGTAGCCTACAGTGGCGTGGTGGTGGAGTGGTTACCTTTCCCCGGCATAATTTTATTATCAATATTTTAAAGAAAGTTATGCACATCGTCATGATAATTGATTGTGTGTTGGAAAAAAGGTGGGGGGGGGGGTTGGGGGGAGGAGGAGTGGGTCATCTTGTTACTTAACTTCATTTTAAATAATTGTATGCCTTTCCAATCATTTGGCGCTCCTAATTATGACCTTATGCAGTTGTGAGCTTCGTAAAACCTCTACTAAAACTAGCATTTCCTTTCATTCCCACAGGCTTGCAGCAGACACAATGGGTATACTTTGCAGACGACAGTTTCTCTCTGGCCTTCCCGGCTACCTGTGCGTGTTCCTGCTGACAACCGCACTCTTCTACGCGGTCACTGAACGCGACACAGAGACGCGGCTCGCACACACATACGTGCACACAGACTCACACAGAGAAGCAGACACAGACCCACACATACACATGCACACGCACACGTCAGCTCCCGCCGTGCGCCTCGAGGAAGTGAAACGAGATTTAGAACAAGAAACAAAGTCAGTGGAGACGCCAAGCACTGAGCGGTTATCTCAATCGAAAGTAGAACGTATTCAGGAAAAACTGAATGACTTATTAAAATATGAACACGACACTCTCAAAGTCGTCGGGGAAAAGGGACTTTTCTCTCGCAAAGGCAAACCCAAACAATTTCCTCCGGAAAAGAAACCGAAAGCTGAAGTGGTTGACATGCGGAGTCAAACTTCCGGAACGGAAAAGGCAGCCATTGATGACGTTCTGTCTCGACCAGTAATCAACATGTTCAACATCTCGTACATCTATTTCAACGAGAATAAGTGTGGAGGGAAAGGGGAGGCGGAAGAGGAGGAGGAGGAGGAGGTGGAGGTGCTGTTTGTTGTACCCTCTGCCCCCAACAACGCGCAGAGGCGAAGTCTGGTTAGGAGAGGGGCACAGTTTGCCTACGCTCAGAATTCCTCCCACAAAGCGAAAGTCCTTTTCTTCACCGGGCTCCCGCATAAAACGAAAACGTCACAGGACTCGACGGGGAAAAGCAGGGAACAGCGCTTGTTGGAGGAGGAAGCGAGGTTGTACGGCGACATGGTTCTAGTGAACTTCGAGGACATCTACCGGAACATCTTGATCAAACACGTAGCCATGTTGAAGTGGGTCCTAGCCTACTGCCCACAAACCGCTTACGTCATCCGCACGGACGATGACGTGGTGGTCAATCCTCAGGCGCTCGTCTCGGTTTTACGTCGGTTTGGGGAAACTTTCGACAATTTCATTCTTGGCCGCCGACGCGTTAATGACGTGGTGGCTCGAGTCAAGAACAAATACTACATATCCCGCGAAGAGTACCCGCCTGCCCGTTTCCCGCCTTACGTGCTGGGTGGCTGCATCGGTTACCCGCTGACCACTGTCCACCTGCTCTACGAGACGGCCAAGAGGATCAAGACCATCTGGCTTGATGACGTGTTCATCACGGGCTTGTGCGCCAAAGCTGCGCACATCCCTAACTTTGCTGATCCGGATTTCCTTTTCAAAGAAGCCAACTCGCGTTGGAATTAAACGATATAATACAGTGGGGTTTTTTTTCCTCCTCATAATGTGTTTTTGTTTCTTTTTTTTCGGGGGGGGGGGGGTGTCTTTTTGGTTAATTCCCTCTGTCATCTTTGGATGAGTCCTATCAGAAATTGGCATCCTATTCAGAGGTACGTATCTTAACCCTATCCTTACGCCCGGGGGGGCGGGCATTTTGTACCCTCGGGGTTGTATTCTACACATTTTAGAATACTTCTAGTACGAAGATCTCTTTGAAACCTTCAGAATTTCTCCAAAAAATCATTTTGACATACTGCTATGCAAAGTGTACGGATCGGATTAACAAGTAAATTTCCTCTTTGGAAAGTGGTGGCACAGAGTTCCCCACGTTTTATGGATACGATAGTAAAACACGACGTACGGATATGGTTAAGTGGTGGCACAGAGTTCCCCACGTCGTATGGATACGATAGTAAAACAAGACGTACGGATAGGGTTAAGTGGTGGCACAGAGTTCCCCACGTCGTTTGGATACGATAGTAAAACACGACGTACGGATAGGGTTAAGTGGTGGCACAGAGTTCCCCACGTTTTATGGATACGATAGTAAAACACGACGTACGGATAGGGTTAAGTGGTGGCACAGAGTTCCCCACGTCGTATGGATACGATAGTAAAACAAAACGTACGGATAGGGTTAAAGTAGTATGCATGATAAGACTTTGCTCGAGCGTAGACATAAGGGAAGTGGATTGCCCAAGTACTATTTCCCCTCTCTTCTGATCATGACCTCTTTGCAAAGGAGAGATATCGTCAGTACTTTGGAATCAAACAAGATATCTGTTACGATGTGTCTTACAATTTCTTCTTTTTCTAGTTTGTGTTCCCCTACTAGATCTCATGGGTAGTCGGAAGCTGGTTCTTGTACATGCAGTGCAACTGATTTTTACCTATGTGACCATTTTCCCTACTTATAGTGCGGTCAAAAATTCGTGGCGCAACTTGTCCTCTAATATCTCTTTACAAATGAATCCAAGTCATGCAGAGAGTAACATAATCGCGCGCTCATATGACCTTATGCAGTAGTGAGCGCCGTAAAACCCTATACTAAACTAAAACAGAGAGTAACATAAATTTATTGAAACAAAAGACACGCCTTTATTCTGCCAATTGCAACATCTTCAGGCAGGCATGCGAAGAACAGAACTAACCATACAAATCACAAATTGCAAAACAGAATGCACAAAGCTAGAGCGATAATCCCGACACATCCGTTAGTGATGTGTAGTCTGTTCTATTTATAGCTCTCAGCTGACGATAATTATCTAATATCTCTTAAACGGGTGAAACACTGTCACTCATACGTTGCACAGCAGTTTGCATCAATTTATCTTAACGTATTCATATTTTTCCACAACAATTGAGGCTAGATTTTAAAAAAACTTTTCATCATTAATTTATATAAAATGCTTTATGTCTCCCTTACGCGGAAAATGGAACTGTTCACAACACTTCCTGCTTCTTGCACACATTTTGTATATATATACGGCCTACGTCAAAGCTCACTAATGACACCTTTTAGTGGCAAAACTTGTTACAAGAAATTAATTTTGTAGTGAACACATTTTTGTACTAAAGGTTCTCAAAACATGCGCTCAATAAGCATAAAGTCGCGATGAGAAAGCAATGACAGACTTCCTTTTAAAAGTAATATTGCTCGGGCTGGAAACTTTTTTAATTCTGTAGAAACCCTCGACTTGGATTTTTATTAGTGTTTATTAAGGAATTTTGTAGAATACAGTGTGCAGGTGTTTGAAAAATATCCATATGTTAAGAAACATTGATTTAAGGTATTGTGCAAACGTTGTAGAATCTATGTTCAATAGTTAAGGGGATATTTGGTCGCTTTTAAGCACAAGGGGGCTATCCCATAAAATGCTGTTTTGAGAAAATCGAAGGTAAAGTTTTTGCCCCTTGTTCAGTTTCTTTAAAAGACAAGGAGAGTTTTTTTCTATAACCAAACAAATATACACTCCAATGAAACCAAACTTCTCCTGTAGGTTGGGCAATGCACACTTTTGGTGTAGGTCAAGATTTCTGGAAACCCCCGAAATCTGGTTTAGCCTGCTTGTCCTTAAAAGCGACCAATTTTCAAGAAGTTATGCCACACATTTTTGACCACAATAAAAATAATGGCTTACATTTATATAGTGCATATCCACTTATGCAATGCTCTATGAGCATAACATGAAATTTTATAGGCACATGCATAGTATTACATACGCGTGCACACACATACTCACGCACGCACGCACCCACACACACGTACACACATACATACACACATACACACAAACGCACAAACAAACTCACGACGATCTGCAGCTTGGATGGATTCTGTCTAATCGAAATATGATGAAAATACAAAAGCTTTTAGTTTTTTCTTTAAAATTTGTAGATTTTCTGCTTCTCAGATAGTTTTTGGAAGCCTATTCCAAACAAGTGGGGCAAAATATGGAAAAGAGCGTTGGCCATATGTTTTGTAATTTATTTTAGGATTAACAAGGGTTGTTTTATCACTTGATGATCTGAGCGTTCTAGGTGGTACATAGGGTGTTAAAAACTGTTTTAGGTAGTCCAGTGATAGATATAATCCCGTTTTGAAGGTACTCTGTATGTTTTTAAATTGACTAGAGTATTTTAAAAGTTAAATTACATGCCATAGAATCATATTCACAGTCATAATCACATTAATAGTGAAGATTACAGGTAAAAGTTTGAGAGAAATTGAATGCAGGCAGCTAAAAATTAGTTTTAGTTTTAGTAAAAGTTTGACAGTACTTCCAACACGACAAGGTCATTATATGTGCCGAAGCTTAGAGGTGTTACAAGAGAGTAACATGCACACAAAAAGGAGGAGCGATCAGGACGGTAGATGTTTGACAGGAGAGAAGGAGGAAACCACACCAGAGCATCTGCTAACCAACCCCCCCCTCCCCCCCCCCCAATTTTTTTTAAAAATAAAAAAATCTCGAGTTGGACGAGGTTATAGTACAGCCCTCCCCCCAAACCCACCCCAACAAAATAAACAAACTAACAAAGCAAAACAAAACAACAACAGATGCCTCGCCAAATTTACTGTTCAAAGAGAGAGCAACAACCAAGATAGCGCGGAGATAGACCGGTCGGTTTGTGTCTGCTCGTTTGGAGATAGAGATCTACGACCTTGATCTCCCTTTAGAAATCATTGCGAGAAAAATAAATAAAACAAAAACTAACAAACAAACAAGAAAGAAAACCAAACATCCCACTGCACCCTTAGTTTTTGTTTGCTACATTATTTTCTTTTTTGAGGGAAAAAAAGGAGAGGTGGGGGGTAAAGGTTTTAATTTAAGGCACTTGCAACACAATAAGGTCATATAAGTGCCGAAGATTAGAGGTGTTACAAGAGAGTAAAAAACATAAAATAGAAGGAGAGATAAAGACGGTAGTAGTTGTTTAACAGGAAAGAAGGAGCAAACCACACCAGAGCACCCGCCAACCACCCACGGGTGGGGGGAGGATAATGTCTCGGTCCACCGATCTCCCCCATGGCCAAGAAGCAGTCAGGTGGAACTGAAAAACCTTTTCTTCTCTTTGGCTGGGGGAATTTCTGCTTGTCGGAGTCGAGTCGTCTGCGTGAATGCCTCAGAGAGGGAGGGAGAGAGAGAGAGAGAGAGAGAGAG
>NW_004797303.1:125183-128994 GCF_000002075.1 Aplysia californica
AAGAAGAAGAAGAAGAAGAAGAAGAAGAAGAAGAAGAAGAAGAAGAAGAAGAATATTTTCAGGAGTAGGGATATTTCCGTCATTTACTTCAACATTTTTGATAAAAATGTAAGTATCATAGTTTTACAACAACGGCTGTACAAGAGCCCATTTGGGTAGATTTTGGAATGGTTTGATGTGAGTTTGTTCGTGTGTGTTTGTGTGAAAGGAGAAGAGATATTTTCGTCATAATTTACTTCAATATCAAATATAATAGATTTACATAACTGTTGACAGTAACTATTGTAAAAGAGCCCATTTGGGCAGATCTTGGCGTGGTGTGTGTTTGTTGGTGTGTGTTTGTGTGTGGGTCTACGATTTCTTCGTTCTCATAAGGCAAGGAGTAGGGATATTTTCGTTATTTGCTTCAACATTTATAATATTAATTATAACAGTATACTTTTACGAAGAGAGGAATTAACCGCTGTCTCAGAGGCAGAAAACCCCCCAACAAAAACAACATTAGTCTTATTATTTAGATCCCCCATTTTTAGACACACAGAGACATACAGACACGCACATACAGACACACAGAGACATACAGACACGCACATACAGACACACACATACGTAGGAGCTTTTGAAACCAGCGGTGGGAGAAACCGGTTTGATCACTTCTTCACTTCTTCGCTCGGCCCGCTCAGCGTACTTGTTGGGAGTTGGGGGGGGGGTGGAGTAGGTTGGAAGTTCTCAAGGTTTTTAGCCTGTCTTCTCCCTTGGTTTGCCTTCATCGGGGAGATGCCTTTGCCTTTAATCCCATCCGTACCGTACGTCGTGTTTTACTATCGTCCGTACGACGTGGGGAACTCTGTGCCACCACTTTACCCTATCCGTACATCGTGTTTTACTATCGTATCCATACGACGTGGGGAACTCTGTTCTGCCACTTTACCCTATCCGTACGTCGTGTTTTACTATCGTATCAATACGACGTGGGGAACTCTGTGCCACCACTTTCCAAAGAGGAAATTTACTTGTTAGCTAATTCGATCCGTACGCTTTGCATAGCAGTCTGTCAAAATGATTTTTTAAGAAACTCTGGACGTTTGAAAGAGATCTTCGTTCTAGAAGTATTCTAAAATGTGAAGAATACAACCCTGGGGGTACAAAATAATTCCAGGGCGTACGGATAGGGTTAAATTTAGAACCCCATCTACCCCCCCCCCTCCCCACCAACAACCAATGTTCTCCTTTCCCGCTTTAATGGTTTTACAATGTGTTTAAATGGAAGTGAAACAAATTAATGCGGCTTAAAATGTCTACTACGGCCCCCACTGTCGAGTAGAATTATAATGGTTGTCTTAGATGGGTGTGCTTCTCACAATGAGTCATTATTATCATGTTTAAACAGTACGCTTCGGAGAAACGGGAAGTGACCGTTTGTACAGGTGATTATCTTATACAAGTGACTGTTTTGAGAAGGTTCAACTGTATTAAGAGTGTGAGAAACTCCGGAAAAGAATTATAATAACAATGATTTATTACTGACATCTCATGATACGGTGGAATCAGGTACTCGTCAGTTATTGTTTAGTTTAGTTTTAGTAGAGGGTTTTACGGCTCTCGCAACTGCGTAAGGTCATATGAATGAGCGCCAGAAGATTAGAGGTGTTACAAGAGAGTAACAAACATAAAAAAAGAAGAAGGGGAGATAAGGACGATAGATGTTTGATAGGAAAGAAGAAGCAAACCACACCAGAGCTTCCGCCAACCACCCACTCAGTTATTGGGGCATGTAAAGTTGTTGGTATCATCTTAAAGCTTGTTCATTTGTCTTGCTTTTGATGAAAAAAACCCACCCCAAAGAGAAACCAGAACAGAAGTTGAGGTATTTCCGATTGAGGAAGGATGGGATCGCTTGATGTCAGAAGTAACATTGACGAGAAAATGGCCGCCACAGCTTGATGTGAGAAAGAGAGAGAGAGAGAGAGAGAGTTTGATGTGGGTGGTTGGCGGGTGCTCTGGTGTGGTTTGCTTCTTCTTTCCTTTCAAACATCTATCGTCCTTATCTCCCCTTCTTCTTTTTTATGTTCGTTACCCTCTTGTAACACCTCTAATCTTCTGGCGCTCATATGACCTTATGCAGTTGTGAGCGCCGTAAAACCTCTACTAAAACTAAAAAAGAGAGTTTGATGGTTTCCAATTTATACCAAATCTTAAGTGTCCTTGGAAACTGTAAATTCACATATAATTATGTAGTTGTTGTATCAACGTTTTTCAGTAAAAATCCACACAGAGATAGAGATGTCTTTTTCACACTGACAAAATAGGTGCTGAACTAACCCCCCTCCCACCCCACCCCCCTCCCCAACAAAACAACAAAATGTAAGCTTATAAAAGTTGAATTTCTTTGAGCTTATTATTCTTTTGACGAGCGTCTGATTTCACAATGACGAAACGCAGTTTCCAGAGAGGATTTTACGTCACTAGTAGAACGACGTAGTTTGTTGGGCGTCGGAGAGGCTAGAGTAGCTGAAAGGGCACAGGGAGACATGCTGACAAATCTCTGCCTCAGAATTATAACGTTCTATCTGCTCAATACCTAGTTTTTAAGAAATCGCTAGGTTAGAATTACAAAGTTCTATTTGCTCAATACCTAATTTTTAAGAAATCGCTAGGTTAACATTACAAAGTTCTATTTGCTCAATACCTAGTTTTTAAGAAATAGCTAGGTTAGAATTACAAAGTTCTATTTGCTCAGTACCTAGTTTTTAAGAAATCAGTACCTCAGAATTACAAAGTTCTAGATCTATCTGCTCACTACTTAGTTCCTGAGAAATCGGTACCTCAGAATTACAAAGTTCTACCTGGGTAGTATCTAGTTTTGAGGAATTTGAGGTAAAAAAAAAATTGGAGTTTCACTACATGTCAAGCTTTATCGATTGCAATCCTTTGAATATCTTGGTGACGGCTCAGACTCAGAGTAATCTTACGATTTTGATAGAGCAGATAGAAAATAATTTGGTTTTTCATCTCATGGTCTTATAGTAACTCAAAAAGGCCAAAACAAAAATGGAAGATAGAACTTTGTAGTTCTATGGTAGTGAAATTGAGCTGCTTCTGGGGTGTTGTTTTTTTAGCCAATAAATGTGAGGCAGCGTGGTGGAATCAGGCTCTCGTCAGTTTTTGGGTATGTAGAGCTATAGGTATCATCTTAAAGCTTGTTCACTTGTCTTTATTTGGATGAAAAAAGTATCCATTTATCTTGAATACAAGTCGAGATATTTGCGAAAGAAGGATGTGGGGGTCACCTTGTTTCAGAAGTAAAATAAGTGAGAAATTGGCCCCCAAAGGTTAGTCATTCCCTTAGTTTAAGAGTCTGTGGTAACTGAAAATTTACATTTTTTGTTCCTTCAATTAACGTTTTTCAGTCAAACCCTCACAGAAATAACTTCTTTAATGGGCATGAAAGGTGTTGAGCCAAAAACCGAAAATTTGATAAAAATTCACAAAGCTGCGAAACAATGACAGTTTCTCCACTTTGATTGTTTTGACGAGAGCCTGATTCCACCATGCTGCCTCACAAATAACATTCATAAGTACGTCAAAGTCAGATGTTGAGTTTTTACAAAGTATTTATGAGTATGAAGTACTAAAAGACGTCAAGTTAAATTTGAAGAGTATGACATTAGTTGAAAATATACCAGTTTGATGCTGTATTTGTTGATTTTTAGTCCCGTACCTAAATTTCATTCGCGTATTGTGAGAAGTACCCTGTTTTGGCAGCACACGTTTTCAGAGACCCATGCAAACACACACACACACACACACA
>NW_004797303.1:130833-133823 GCF_000002075.1 Aplysia californica
TGAGTGTGTGTGTGTGTGTGTGTGTGAGTGTGTGTGTGTGTGTGTGTGTGTGTGTGTGTGTGTGTGTGTGTGTATGTGTGTTGTAGATTTATGTTAAACAATCGCTTTGAACCCAGAATTAACATAAATCCAGCCAGTGCCCGTATTCTGAAGAAGAGTTCTGTAGGATTTCAGTTATAGTTTTAGTAATAGTTTTACAACAATTGCAACACAATAAGGTCATATAATTGCCTAGGGGTGTTACTAGAGAGTAACAAACCCGCAAAAAGGAGGAGAGATAAGGACGATAAATATTTGACTGGAAAGAAGAAGCACACCCCATCTGAGCACTCGCCAACCACCCTCAAATTTCAGCTTGATTTTGTACTGCTAAAGGGGTATCTCCACAAAGCACAGCAAGTTAATAGAATTGCGGCATGCGAAATTAAATGTCTTAGAAAAATATGATACATCGCATGAAGTGACAGACTAAGAAACGAAGACATCAGACGTCAAGTATAGGCTTTGAATGGAGCATAAACTGTCCCGACGTGGTGGAACCAAGCGCTCGTCAATGTTTGGGCATGAGGATTTTAAAAAGTTTTAGTAGAGGTTTTACGGCGCTCGCAACTGCATAAGGTCAGATGAGCGCCAGATGATTATAGGTGTTACAAGAGAGTAACAAACATAAAAAAGAAGAAGAGGATATAAGGACGATATATCTTTGATAGGAAAGAAGGAGCAAACCACATCAGAGCACCAGCCAACCACCCGCACATGAGGATTGTTGTTATCGGCTTAAAGCTTGTTCATTTGTCTTGCTTTCGATGAAAAAAATTCATTTTATTTAGTATACAAATCGAGATATTGGTGATTGAAGGAGGTAGAGGTCACCTGGTTTCAGAGGTAAAATTGGCGAAAAAATGGCCGCCAAACTTTAGTTTTCTCCTTAGCTTGAGAGTCATTGGAAACTGAAGATGCACATTTTTGTGCCTTTAATCAATGTTTTCCAGTAAAATTCATACATAACTGTGTTCTTTATTGGACATGAAAGATGTTAAGACAAAAAAAAAAAATCGACAGAAATTCACAAACTTGATGGAAAATGCCAGTTTCTTGACTTTGACTTTGATTATTTTGACGCGCGCCTGATTTCATCACGCTGTCTCACAAATATAGCGAGAGATAGTAACAAAGAAAGTAGTTTGTACATGTAATGAGAGTGGGATCACAACAGCCAGCCTTCAAGGCCTACACCTATTTACCCTAGAATGACAAAGTTCTATCTTCTCAGTACTTAGTTTTGAGACATTTGAGATGAAATAAAGATTGTCATTGTCATTGTCATACATTTTGTGTTTCACGACATGTCGTCAAACTTTTTAGAATACAATTCGTTGAATGTCTTGATAATGACTCCGAACAATCCAACAATTTTGATGGAGCAGATAAAACATTTGTGAGGCAGCGTGGTGGAATCAGGCTCCCGTCAATTTTTGGGAATGTAGAATTATTTGTATCATCTTAAAACTTGTTCACTTGTCTTTATTTAGATTTTTAAAAATCCATTAACTTGAATACAAGTCGAGATATTTGCGAAAGAAGGAGGTGGGGGTGCTCCTAGCCATGTTGTCCTCTTGTCCAGTATCTTTTCCCTCTGTCTACCTCTGCCTCTTTTTCCATCAAACTTGCCTGTTGTTACAATATTCTCCGATGCTTCTTTCCGCATTGTGTGTCCGAAAAAATTTGCCAGTCGTGTGGTATACCTTGACCTTGATCATCAATCATTTATTGATAGAGGCACCAGCCATCCATGTCCAGGTGCTTCCTTATCGTGTGGGTATAAGAGAACCAAAAAAGAAAGTAAAGTTAAAAAAGTGAATGAAGTATAATAGAGGTGTATCTCTGTTTTTGATGAATGGAATTTGTCTCTATGTGAGGCATCGAGGTGGCATCAGGCTCTCGTCAAAATAATCAAAGTGAAGAAACTTTATTTTTCCGCAGGCTTGTGAATTTTTATCAAATTTTTGTTTTTTGGCTCAACACCTTTCATGTCCATTAAAATACTTATTTCTGAGGGGATTTTTCTGAAAAACGTTGGTTAAAGGCACAACAATGTAAATTTTCTGTTACCACGGACTCTTAAGCTAAGTAAATAATAACTAATCTTTGGCGACCATTTTCTCACTAATTTTACCTCTGAAAATAGGTGACCCCCACCTCCTTTTTTTAGTAAATATCTCGACTTGTATTCAAGGTAAATGGATATTTATTTTTTCATCTAAATAAAGACAAATGAACAAGCTTTAAGATGATAGCAATAACTCTACATGTCCAAAAATTGACGAGTGTCTGATTCCACCTATGTTCTACCCACAGCATGGACGGTCCGTGGAAGCTCACAGTCCTGGTCCTTGCAGTGACTCTGACTCATCGTGAGTACTTGTGTGTACGTGTGTGTTTGTTTGTTTGTTATTGTTTGTTTATTTGTTTGTTTGTTTGTTTGATTGATTGTTTATTCGTTTGTTTCTTTGTTTGTACCTTTGTCTGTCTCTTTGTTTGTTTGTTTATTCCTTTGTTTGTTTGTTTGTTTGTTTGTTTGCACTTTTGTTTGTCTCTCTGTTTGTTTATTTATGTATTTGTTTGCAGCTTTTGCTAGACTGGTTTGTTTGTTTGTTTGCTAGACTGGTTTGTTTGTTTGTTTGCTAGACTGGTGTGTTTGATTGATTGATGGTTTTGTTGTTTGTTTCTGGCGTGTGGCTGGAGAGCGCCACTTGTAGGTCCTACTTCTTTACTTTCCATCTATTGTCTCTGTCTATGTCTGTATGTCCAGCTTTTCCCCGAGCACTAAATTGGGACCCTTGTTTTATCGACGTGCTTCTCTTAATCAAACATACAAACAAACAGTTTTTTTTCTTCTTATTGCATATTCTTCTTCTTGTTTTTGGAAAGTGGGATTTTAAAATTATTTTTCTTTTTTCTTAAAAAAAAAATTTTTTTTTTGGGAGGGG
>NW_004797303.1:134947-137798 GCF_000002075.1 Aplysia californica
TATCCTCCCATCTCCTTCTCTGCCTTCCTCTCTTTCTCTTTCCTTGTACGGTTCCTTGCAGGATTGTTTTGGCAAGCCCTGTGGATCTTACTAAAACCGAAACTAAAACATTACTGTGACGGCTGCATATGGCCTCACATTATAAAAAGATTATGTTTTAGTTTTAGTAGAGGTTTTACGGCGCTCACAACTGCATAAGGTCATATGAGCGCCAGAAGATTAGAGGTGTTACAAGAGAGTAACAAACATAAAAAAGGAGAAGGGGGGATAAGGACGGTATATGTTTGATAGTAAAGAAGATGCAAACCACACCAAAGTACCCACCAACCACCCACTAAAAAGATTAATATTTGAAAGAAAGACAAAACATGGCCGCTCTCTTGCCAACCTGCCAATGAACTGACTTTAGTGGTGTTTCGTTTACACTGAACTCTCGTGTGAATCCCAAAACGAGGCATGTGACGTATCAAGAAGGGGAAATAATTGTGATATAAATTAATTTTTAGTATTATATCTTCTCTTCATTCTGTGAAAATTTCATGAAGATTGGATGAAAAATGGTGGAGTTATTCAAAAAAGTATAGAGACATGTCGCGTTTTGAGAAAACGGCCGATGAAAAAAAAAATACTGACTTTATGAGGAAATGGCGGTGCCGGGTATGGAAAAAATACGGTTTTTGGGGGGTTCTTATGTGATGAAATTAGTTGTAGGAGAGGTTGAGGAAGCTAAAAATGCCTACAACTCAAATTCCATAATTTTGAGCCGAATTTTGACTTTGGGGGTGTAGCCCCCCCTCAAAGAATCATTATTTCAACATTCGATAAATAGTTCCTTCCCATTTTTACATTTGTAAGGCAGCGTGGTGGAATCAGGCTTTCGTCAATATTTGGGCATATTGAGTTATTGGTATATTCTTAAAGCTTGTTCATTTGTTTTGCTTTCAATGAAAAAACTACCCATCCATCTTCAATAGAATTGGAGAGATTTTGGATTGAAGGAGGTGGGGGATCACCTGATTTAAGAAGTAAAATTAGCGATAAAATGTCCGCCAAAGCTTGGTAACTTCCAAAGCTGGAGAGTCCATGGAAACTTTACATTTATATTTTTGTGCCTTTAATCAACGTTTTCGGTGAAATCCTCAAAGGAATGTGTTTGTAAATGGACATTAAAAGTGATGAGCGAAAAAACAAAAATTTGATTAAAATTGCCAAACTGCTGTTTTATTTGATTTCATTATTTTGACGAGAGCCTGATTCCACCACGTTGCCTCTCATTTCATATATCAGACTTACATTACAATTACGTTCCAGTGGTCAGTGGCCAAACCTTCACCTTCCTGGGAGTCAAAAAGATCAAGTTCGAGCCGGCGTGCGGGCTGCTGCACAACGAGGGCAGCTGGTCAGTCCAAGGTTTTCTGACCATCAACAGCACCCAGTTGAACACCTACTCCCCTGTCGTCCACATACAGACTACCACAGAGGTAAGAAACGTTCTCATTGATTCTTATTGATTTAATAATAATAGATAGCATTTGTTTTGCGCAAATCCCCGGGGCAACTGGTCCGTGGAAGGTTTTCTGACCACCAACAGCACTCAGTTGAACTCTTTTCCCCATGTGGTCGACATACAGACCGCTACAGAGGTAAGAAACATTCTTTTTGATTTGTTGATTTATCCGCTTACCCATGATAATATGCTTCATTAATCGTAAGCTTAACCATATCCATAGGTCGTGTTCTACTAATGTATCCAAACGACGTGGGGAACTCTGTGCCACCACCTTTCCAAAGAGGAAATTTACTCGTTAATCCGATTCGTACGTTTTGCATAGCAGTCTGTCAAAATGATTTTTTGAGAAATACCGAAAGTGTCAAAGCGATCTTCGTACTAGAAGTATTCTAGAATGTGAAGAATACAACTCCGGGGGTACAAAATGACTCCAGGGCGTACAGATAAGGTTGATCAATGTGTGTACCTGTTTGTTTATTATCGAATGAAATAATCAATCAATTAACCAAAGCCTACTTATTTAATAACGTTTGTCTACATCGAATATCATTGTACATTTTTGTATTCAGTTCTGTTTTCTTCCCATTTCATTATTTCTCTTTTTCTTTTTTTCTCTCCTTTATAACCTCCTTTCTATGGATTTTTTTACAACCTGAAATGGAATAAAAAATCAGCAGAAACAAATCTTACCAATTACTTTTTTCTCTTCCACACCCTCATCCCCCCCCCCACACACTCACACACACACACACTCATACACACACACACACACACACACACACACACACACACAAACTCACACCCACACACACACAAACACACACACATACACACACACTCACACACATACACTGATACCCCATCAGCGAAACCCCCGAGCTCCTCTCTCGTTCCGACAAGCCCAGACAACATTAAACAAGCCATTAACTCAACCACAAAACAGTAAAAAAAACGAACAGTCAACAACAATTAATTGTCTTTACGAGTTAGCATCTCCGGCAAGCCTCCCCAAGCACTAACCGACGTACTTCATTTACATCGAGTTTGGTTTGGGTCAGAGTTTTACGGCGCTTGCGGCTGCATAAGGCTTCCTTATTCAATTTGTGAAAGCAGTAAAAGAATGTGCCACGACGCAGTGAAATCAGGCGCTCGTCGAATTTAGGGTGTAAGGAGTTATTGGTATATATTTTATTATCGTGGCGTCGGTGGCCTAGTGGTTAGGCTCTCGGACTCGCAACCATAAGGTCGTGGGTTCGAATCCCGTCAGGGGCCCGACCTTGTGTCCTTGGGAAAAGCACTTTACACGAATTTTCCTCACTTCACCCAGGTGGGAATGGGTAC
>NW_004797303.1:138780-146577 GCF_000002075.1 Aplysia californica
CACTGAGAGGGTATTACCAGGTAGTGGGGAGCCAAAGATATACCTTGCCCTCGGCCGCTCTTTCGCTATCGAGACGAGCAAACGAGATAGTTCATTCATTCATTCATTCATTCTTTCCTTCTTTCTTTCATTCTTTCATTCCTTCGTTCAATTAATCCTTCTCTCCTTCCTTCTCTCCTTCCTTCCTTCCTCCCTTCCTTCTTTCCTTCCTTCCTCCCTTCCTTCGTTCAATTAATCAATGATTCGCCCTATCAATCAATCATGTATTCATCTCCCCTTCCTTTATTCATTTACTTTCCTTCTTTTACCGAACCCAGTAAGCCTGAGAGGGTATTACCAGGTAGTGGGTAGCCCAAAGATATACCTTGCCCTCGGCCGCTCTTTCGCTATCGAGACGAGCAAACGAGATAGTTCATTCATTCATTCATTCATTCTTTCCTTCTTTCTTTCATTCTTTCATTCCTTCGTTCAATTAATCCTTCTCTCCTTCCTTCTCTCCTTCCTTCCTTCCTCCCTTCCTTCTTTCCTTCCTTCCTCCCTTCCTTCGTTCAATTAATCAATGATTCGCCATATCAATCAATCATGTATTCATCTCCCCTTCCTTTATTCATTTACTTTCCTTCTTTTACCGAACCCAGTAAGCCTGAGAGGGTATTACCAGGTAGTGGGGAGCCAAAGATATACCTCGCCCTCGGCCGCTCTTTCGCTATCGAGACGAACAAACGAGATGGTTCATTCATTCATTCATTCATTCATTCATTCATTCATTCATTCATTCATCCATCACTCATTCATTCATTCATTCATTCATTCATTCATTCATTCATTCATTCATCCATCACTCATTCATTCATTCATTCATTCATTCATTCATTCATTCATTCATTCATTCCTTCCTTCCTTCCTTCCTTCCTCCCTTCCTGTAATGACTAAATTATTCACCCAATCAATCATTCATGTATTCATCTCCCGTTCCTTTATTCATTCATCATTCCAGAAACACTGAGAGTGTATTACCAGGTAGTGGGTAGCCCAAAGATATACCTTGCTCTCGGCCTCCCTTTCGCCATCGAGACGAACAAACGAGATGGTTCATTCATTCATTCATTCATTCATTCATTCATTCCTTCCTTCCTTCCTTCCTTCCTTCCTTCCTTCCTTCCTTCCTTCCTTCCTTCCTTCCTTCCTTCCTTCCTTCCTTCCCTCAACGATTCATTCTATCCTTCCTTCAATTATTGATTTATTTATTCAGTCTCCCCTTCTTTTATTCATTCATCATTCCAGAAAACCTGAGAGGGTATTACCAGGTAGTGGGTAGCCCAAAGGTATACCTTGCTGTCGGCCGCCCTTTCGCCATCGAGACGAACAAACGAGATGTGTCCATCAAATGGTGTGTGGAAAATCTGCTGACCACTTACACCCTGGCTATGAATGTCAACGGACAGATGACGTCAGCGAAAAACGACTGCGTCACCGCCCCCTCGACTCTCAACACCAACCGTCCGACACCTTATGACGTCACACTGTCGCTCAATGAGTTCGCCGGATGTCAGAGGACGGAGAGCTTTAGGGGGACATTGCAATGTGGGTCTATTAGTTTATTCGTTTGTTTGTTTGAAATGGTGACGTTGGTGGTGGTGGTGGTGGTGGTGGTGGTGGTGGTATTGACGGTAGTTTTGGTGATGTCTTCGTTGTTATTGTTGTTGTTGTTGTTGTTGTTGTTGGTGGTGGTGGTGTCTTTGTTGTTTATCTCTGTTGTTGTTGTTGTTGTTGTTGGTGTGTTTGTTGTTTATCTCTGTTGTTGTTGTTGTTGTTGTTGGTGTGTTTGTTGTTTATCTCTGTTGTTGTTGTTGGTGGTGGTGGTGTGTTTGTTGTTTATCTCTGTTGTTGTTGTTGGTGGTGGTGCCTTTGTTGTTTATCTCTGATGCGCTTTACGGGGACCTTGCAATGTGGGTCTACTAGTTTGTTTGTTTGTTTGTTTGTTGCTGTTGTTAGTGGTGGTGCCTGTTGTTGTTGTTGTTGTTGTTGTTGTTGTTGTTGTTGTTGTTGTTATTGTTGTTGTTGGTACAGGTGTTGATGCTTTTGGTGGTGGCTTTGATGATGTCTTCGTTGTTGTTGGTGGTAGTGTTGGTGGTGTCTTTGTTGTTGTTGTTGTTGTTGTTGTTGTTATTGTTGTGTGTGTGTGTGTGTGTGTGTAGTAGTAGTAGTAGTAGTAGTAGTAGTAGTAGTAGTAGTAGTAGTAGTAGTAGCCTATCCGTTCGAAATGTTTTGAGCCCTGAAGTCCGTGCTCTTCGCCAGGGCCACCGCCTCCCTAGTGTTGCGGGTGAGGCCGTCCAACCTCCCTAAATCCTCCCCAAAGAGATGCCACCTCCGGACCTCCGTGGCGGGGCATCTCTGAAGCCAGTGCTCCAAATCTTGGGGTTCCTCACTGCACAAGGGACAGAATGGGTCCGATGTTTTGTATATTCTACGTTTGTAGTCCCGCTGCCCAGAGAAGTGACCGGTCCTGATTTTTGCCATTAATGGCTGGTCACTGCAGGACTTAATAAGAACCTCTAGTTTTAAGGAAATTGTTGTTGTTGTTGTTGGTGGTGATGGTGTTGGTGTTGTTGTTGTTGTTGGTGGTGGTGGTGGTGGTGTCTTTGTTGTTGTTGCTGCTGCTGTTAGAGGAGAAAACGTGTCATCAATATCATAATTTTAATAACCTTAGTCGCACAGACGGAAGAATTAGAGGGAAACCAAGGTATACAAAATGTATATGTGAGGCAGCGTGGTGGAATCAGGCTCTCGTCAGTTTTCGGGCATATTGAGTTATTGGTATCATCTTAGAGCGTGTTCATTTGTCTTGCTTTCAATGAAAAAATTACCCATTCTTCTTAAATAGAAGTGGAGATATTTTGGATTGAAGGAGGTGGGGGTCACCTGGTTTCAGAGGTAAAATTAGCGTGAAAATGGCCGCCAAAGCTTGGTAAATTCCAAAGCTATAAAGTCCATGGAAACTGTAAATGTTTTGTGCCCTTAATCCACGTTTTTGGGTGAAATCCTCAAAGGAATGTGTTTGTAAATGGACATAAAAGGTGTTGAGCCAAAAAACAAAAATTTGATAAAAATTGCTAAGCAGGGAGAAAACAGCTGTTTTCTTTGATTTCATTATTTTGAAGAGAGCCTGATTCCACCACGCTGACTCACATATATTACGTAATACAGATAGATGTAGGCTTTCCCATGGAAAACCGGAAAAGGTCCGTAAAAGCAACAGTCTTTGTCCTATTACAATAACAATGTAACAGTAACACATCATATCTCAACATGTGCTTTATTTCTCAATGTAATCACCATACCATCCCGCAGGACGCATTTTTCCCATCTCTGGATCAGGGAGAAGATACCCTCCCCGAAGAATTTTTCGTCAAGGGATTTCAACCAATCTTATCTTAATCCTTATCGTATCTTACCGTATCTTATCTTATCGTTTCTAATCTTATTTAATCTGTCTTTTCTTATCATATCATATCACATCTTATCTTATCTTGTCTTGTCTAATCGTTCCGTATCTTACCTTATTTTATCTTGACATTATCTCATCTTATCTTATCTTATCTTATCTTATATTATCTTATCTTATCTTATCTTATCTTGCAGACAACCCCGAGGCCCGCTCACCGACCATCCCGTTCCCAGGTTCCGGTGACGTAGAGACCAAAAAACAGGACGACGACGACGACTTTGGGCTGGACCTGGAGATTTTCTACGGCGGGATCCTGGGGGCTATAGCTGGCATCACTCTCATTGTCTTCTTCTTTTTGCTGTGCTGGTACCACAAGAGGAATAAGGATACCAGTACGTCTGTTTGTTTGTTTGTTTGTTTACCTGTTTGTTCTCTCTCTCTATTTCCCCATCTCTCTATCCTTCTGTCTAGCTGTCTATCTATCTATCTATCTATCTCTCTCTCTCCATCTATCTATCTATCTATCTATCTATCTATCTATCTATCTATCTGTCTGTCTGTCTGTCTGTCTGTCTGTCTGTCTGTCTGTCTGTCTATCTATCTGTCTATCTATCTATCTATCTATCTATCTATCTATCTATCTATCTATCTATCTATCTTCGGGATGGTGGAATAAGCGGGGCGGGTGGAGGGATAGGGCAGTGGAGGGAGTGGGTGGAGGGAGATGGAGGAAGTTGGCGAGGGAGATGGAGAGGGAGACGGATAATGGGGGAGGGAGCGGAGAGTGAGATGGGAGGGGGTGATGGTGGAAGAAGTGTAGAGGGAGTGGATTGATAGTTGGGATTGAGGTAGTGGAGGAAGGGTGAGAGAGAGAGAAAGAGAAAGAGAGAGAGAGAGAGAAAGAGAGATAGAGAGGGGGTGGGGGGGTTGTAGGAAAAAGAGGAAACCGTGGGCAGCTGGCACTGGGTATCAAATTGACTCTCCAGGTTCTTAACATGTTTTTATGCATAGTAGAATTGTAAAAGAGCTCATTTATCAATGTCATGCTCATACTGTGCCGGAACAACATAGGGGGAACTGCTGCTTTTTCTTTCCCTCATCCTTACTATCGTCATTTTCCTCTACTTCTTTTGTATGTTTGTCACTGTCTTATGAACTGCTGTTTCCAGTGTGCCTTGGTAGTCGAAGCAGACTTTGTGCTGTTGAGGCTATACAGTTGAGCAGAGAAAGCCTGATTCCCTGTTTGGACTTCTCTGTTGACATCCACCTCTTGGTGCTCATTATTTATGATCTAATGCAGTTGCAAGCGCCGTAAAACCTTACTAATACATGCACTAAAACTAAAACAATAGTGAGGTCAAATATTCGAGTGCAACTTATCTTCAAATATCTTTTTAACGGGTGAATCAATGTCACCCATACTTTGCAAAGCAGTTTGTATCAATTTGTCTTAACTTAATCCTATTTTTCCCCAACAATTGAGGCTAGATTAAAAAAACATTTTTTTCATAAATTTAAAATACTACAAATTAATCTCCTTCACGCGGAAAATGAAATTGTTCACAGCACTTCCCGCTTCTCACACACATTTTGCGTACGCATATTATGGCCTACGTCACAGCTCATCATTTTTTAGTTGCAAAATTTGTTACAAGAAATTAATCTAATAGCGAACACTTTTGTTGCACTTAGTAGAGTTCTCAAAACATGCATTCGATAAACATAATTTCGCGATTAGAAACAAATGACGGACTTGCTTTTAAAAACGATTTTGTCCCAGCTGTAAACCTTTCATAAATCTGTAGAAACCACCCACTGGGATTTTTTAATCGTATTTATTAAGGACTTTTCTAGAATAGAGCTAACAGGTGTTTACAATTAATATAGACCTGTTAAGACAAATTGATACACGTCACAGTGCAAAAGCTGGAGAGTTTATGTTCTGTAGTTGAGGAAATAGGTGCGCCACAAATTGGTCGCTTTTAAGCACAGGGGGTCAATCCCGAAAAAATGCTGTTTTGAGAAAATCGACGGTAAAGTTTCTGCCCCTTGTTCAGTTTCTTAAAAAAACAAACAAGGAGAGTTTTCTCTGTAACCAAACAAATATAAACACCAATGAAACCAAAATTCTCCAATAGGTAGGGCAATGCCCACTTTTAGTGTATTTCAAGATTTCTGGAAACCCCCAAAATCTGGGTTAGCCTGCTTGTTCTTGAAAGTGACACATTTCTTACCACACTATAAACAATTATTCTTTCCTCTCCACAGTCATGGCTATGGCGAGAGAGCACGAGCTGAGCTCCACAACAGGCGAGTTCACGGCCCTCTAGATGGATGTGGCAGAAGATATTCGGAGATGTCTTCGGCGAGCACCAAGGAACTATTCAGGGACGTACTCCCACACACAGATGCACTGCTTTGGGGGGTTAAACTGCGTATTGTTTGCTGCAGATCACACATATTATAGCTACTAAAATTGTCGAAAATCAATAATTTTCAAGAAAATTTCAAACTTAACTGCAAAATATCAAATTATGGGTCCCCCTGTAACCTCCCTGATTTTATTACTTGGTCTGGAGGCACAAAGCATTTTGATTGGTCTATTTCCGTCGGAGATGTCTCCGAATAGATACTTCGGACGTATGCAGAGCTACGCGCATGCGCGACGTTGTGATGGAGACCATGAGTGCTTCCGAAATGATTTTTTAAATATAGTGTATACATAAAATGTTATATATTATGTTTCTTCGGTCCCGCGAGGCTCAATAATTTGTAAGTTCTGCAAGATTATTTTTCTCTTCCGATCTCTTTCTTTTTTTCCTTTAAAAAAAAAAATGTTTTTTCCTTTTTTCCTTTTTATTCTTAAAAAAATCACTGTTCCATATATATCATATCATCCCAAAACTACCCGTACACATCGAAACACACACATAATATACATACGCTCTCTCTCTCGCTCTCTCTCTCTCTCTCTCTCTCTCTCTCTCTCTCTGTCACTCTCTCTCTCTCACACACGCATGCATACATACACACGCATACACACCCACATACACACACACACACACACACACACACACACACACACACACACTCATATATACTTAAACACACTACTCCTATTTCTGCTACCAAATGTCATGTATCATTTTCTAATGTTTTATTCACTTGTTGATGTTTTTGCTAATATTTATTTTTTGTAAATTTTAAGATGGGGGTTTTAAAAGAAAAAAAATAGAGAGGGAAGGGGGCAATCGCTCTGACTGTTTTAAAATGTTCAGACATTACATTGAATCTATCGCATCCGCCCCCTCCCCGTCCCCATTTTCTACATTTCCCTTCCCCTTTCCACCATTCCTCAACTTATTATGCATTATCCAACTGTATTAATTAACCCTATCCGTATGCCGTGGGGTTATTTTGTACACCCCCCCCCCCCCGAATTGTATTCTTCACATTTTAGAATACTTCTAGTACTACTTCTAGCCTCTAGTGCGAAGGTCTCTTTGAAACTTTCAGTATTTTTCAAAAAATCATTTTGACAGACTGCTATGCAAAGCGTACGGATCGGATAAACGAGTAAATTTCCTCGTTCGAAAGTGGTGGCACAGAGTTCCCTACGTCGTATGGATACGATAGTAAAACACAACGTACGGATAGGGTTAATATGAGCATCATATTGCTAGAACACTTTTTAAAATAAGCTTTTCTTTGCATCGGTGAGTTTGGTTGTCGTTGGATTCGATATTATGACGTTGAGTCTGATGCGAGACGAAAGATGATTATAATGATATTTATTAATAAGTACTTTCATAACTTTGCTAGCATGTTATTGTGGCTAATATTAATAATAATATTGTTCTGCCCCCGTCGTTTTAAGCAAGAAAAATTCTGAAATTATGCTAACTGAGCCCAAAAAAATGTGAAATTATGCGATTCTAATTTTAACAAAGAATGATAAATGAAAATAATCAGAAATTATGCAAAAAATGATCAAATTTTGCAAAATTATACGGGGTGCATAAAACCACAGGGACAGAGTGTACGTCTTTTATATTCATTTTCCTGGTTAGTAAGTACATGTTTTGTATAGCAAGGTTGATGACAGTATTGTTGTTGCGGTAGCTTTTGTGACCATTTAAATGTGACCTGTGTTCTGGAAATATGGATGTGTGTTTTGCGTTATAATGTTTGGACCTGTGATTGTGTGTGTGTGAGTGTGTGTGTGTGTGTGCTTGAGAGTGTGTACGTGTGTGTGTGTGTGTGTTTGTTTGTGTGTGTGTTTGAGCGCGCGCGCCTGCTGCGCGTGTGTACGCAGGTGTGTGTGTGTATGTATGTGTGTGTGTGTGTGT
>NW_004797303.1:147119-166812 GCF_000002075.1 Aplysia californica
GGAGAAAGTGGAGGAGGAGGAGAAGGTGGAGGAGGAGGAGAAGGTGGAGGAGGAGGAGGAGGAGGAGGAGGAAGAGGGGGAGGATGAGGAGGTGAATGAGGAGAAGGATGAGGAGGAAGAGGAGGAGGAGGAGGAGGAGGACGAAAAGGAGGGAGATGAGAAGGAGGCAGCGTTAATAAATTAACAATTTATAGGTCACCACAAAAAGAAATGTGCTGCAGCATGGCAGATACAATACAGTCCATGCCGGCTTGAAGCACGGTCGTCGGGAGAAAGCTTAAGCGTGCTTAAAGCCGAAGCGTGCTAGAGTGCGAAGTAGACATAATCCAGAGATTTTCATGTAGAAAATTCCCCGTGCTATTTCCCTTAGTTTGTAAGTAGGCCTGTAGCGGTCCCGCAAAAGTGTGCACTGTTATTTAGACACCCGCCATGGTAGTTTTTGTTCGCTTGTTTGTTTTTGTTTTGTGGTCGAATGGGAAATGAAAACTTAATTTAGACGGCCAGTCACGATACAGCACACTAGGCCTACTGTAACACACTGCCTGGGCGTACCACTGCCCGCTATGCCACTCATACCACCGCCTTCATCCCGCCTCGCGCGTGATACACAATCAGGATTAATGGGTAGCGAGGGTCAAAGGTGAAATTGTAGCCAGCCTCTCTTTCTCATCTCCCCGACTCTTTTTTTTGTTGTTGATCGTGTGTAGCTTTGCCCTAGGCCTAGGCTAGATCCTATGTCCGCGCGAACGGCTGTGTGCATCTCTCTGCCTTCCTCTCCGCCCGTGCGTGTGTGTGTGTCCATCACTTGCGTTCTTTGTGTTTCTCTTGACACACTCCACTGTTGCGGTGTAAACTGTGTTCGAACTTCGATGGGTCATCATGAAAATATTGACTGCCTTGTAAATGAAGCGTGCTTGAAGCTGAAGTTACCGTGCTTATAGGCGTGTAATTTATAGAGCAAAAACTCGATAAGAGCCGTTTAGCGTGCTTGAGTCCGAAACGTGCTTAAGGCCGGCGTGCTTATAGCCGGCACGGACTGTATATATGGAGAATATTGTAACAACAGACACGTCTGATGGAAAGAGAGGCAGAGGCAGACACAGGGAAAAGATACTGGACAAGTTGACAACATGGCTGGGAGCAGCAAGAACAACAGACACTATTTCTGAAACTGAAACGCAAGACAAACACTACACACATTGTGATTTTTGCTGGTTTTATTACATGTCAACCCGCAACACTTCAATGACAAAGCAGGAGTAGGTAATGCATAATAATATAGGTCATATCATGTGAATTGAAAAGTACCTCATCCTCAAATATCTACAATGATTATGCGTGTGTGTGTGTGTGTGTGTGTGAGCGCGTGTGTGTGAGTGTGTGTGTGTGCGTGTGCGTGCGTGCGTGTGCGCGCATATGCAAGTGCATGCAATATGTGTGTGTGTGTGTGTGTGTGTGTGTGTGTGTGTGTGTGTGTGTGTGTGTGTATGTGCTTGCATAGACATGGGTGTGTGTGCACGCAAGTGTGTGTGTGTGTACATGATAAAAACACCAAAACAATGTGCTCAGATCTGGACAATAAAGATTTATTTGATATTATCTTATCTAAACACAAAAAGTTCCGGGTATTAAAACCATACCTGTCTAGTAGACACAGCTCAATCTCACTTGTTAGTCAGTTTTTAGTTTTAGTAGAATTTTTACGAGTGCCAAGGGGTGGATGTCAACAGAGAAGTCCTTACAGGGAATCAGACTTACTCTGCTCACCTCTCAAGCTTCAACAGCACAGTCTCCTTCGACTATCAAGGCACCCCGGAAATAGCGGGTCACAAGAGAGTGACAAACATACAAAAAAAGTAGAGGAAAAATGACAATAGTAAGGATTAGGAAAGAAAAAGCAGCAGTTCCCTGTTGCAGTTCAGGCACAGCTAGGAGCATGACAATGATGAATCAGCCCATTTACAATTCTACTGTGCATAAGAATAAGTTAAACCCTTCCAGCCCCATGCTCGCGTATTTTCAGCAGGGCTTGTACTTCCCACCGTCCCAAAAGCGTATATTCTCAGTTTTGGGGCATACCGATTTTGCACATCTTAAAAAATTAGCGAACCTAATTGAACTTTAATTTTCATAATATTTGTTCATTTATAAATCTTTAAATATTGTTACATGTTTTTATCTAAACCTCATTACAAAGATACTACATCACTTTTTCGAATGCATGTACCTTTCTAATCTGAAATACTGTTGTACTGGCTGGGATTGGGGTTAGGGAATACACAAAAATGGCTGGGGCTGGTTGGGTTAGTTAATGCCCTATCCCCCCCCCCCCCCCCCTTTGGGAACGGTCTAAAGACACTTCAGTCAGTAACACCGCCCCGTGGGGGTTACTTGCTAGATAGATCTATACAAACTAACAAAACAGTACATTCAGTGAAGAGATCGCACACAATCACACACGCACCTGGTGAAGTTTCTAACAAATAATGTAGTAGTTAGGTGCTTTTGCACCCGCATTGACACAGTTCTCTCTCTCTCTCTCTCTCTTCTGGCGCTGTGGCTTCATAAACGGTCAGCGATGCCGACAGCACGCAGGAACTCAACACTCGCCCGGGGGTCATTAAAAAGTGCTGAAAGTGGGTTACTGAAATGTCCCAGCAGACGGGTATTGACACAATTCAGATCATATAGGAGGCGGGCTTCCAACTCTAGTCTGAAAGCGTTAGTTTTAGCAGAGGTTTTACGGCGCTCAGAACAGCATAAGGTCATATGAGAGCCAGAAGATTAGAGTCGTTACAAAAGAGTAACAAACATAAAAAAAAGAAGGGGAGATAAGGACGATAGATGTTTGATAGGAAAGAAGAAGCAAACCACACCAGAGCACCCGCCAACCACCCACTCTGTCTTTCAGGGCCAACCTGGGCTGAGAGGGAGGGACACAAAGAAGACAGAGATACTCAACATAAAAATGTTCTCCCCACTCGAGAATCGAATTTGGGTCTCCTGCGTGACACAGCGAAGTTCCTAACTGCTACACCATTAACACCAGCGTACTTGGTTAAATTAACTTATTATTTTTAAAGTACAAATGTCTTTTTAAAAATTGCCTCGCCCTTTATACAAATAGTTCCTTTATACATATAAATAGTTTTCCTGCACCAGGGGAGGTAAGAGAGAGCCCTTTAAGCCACGAAGGTGACAGAGGAAATTGACAAAAATCTATGGCAATAAATGTTCTGTTCACCCTATCCGTACGTCGCGTTTTACTATCCTATCCATACGACGGACGGAACTCTTGTTATAGTTAGAGTAGAGGGTTTTACGGCGCTCGCAACTGCATAAGGTCATAAGTGGGGAACTCTGTGCCACCACTTTCCAAAAAGGAAATTTAAAGAAGCAAAAGAAGTAGTAGAAGAAGAAAAAGGAAAGATACAAAAATGTAAACAAATAGGGAGGGGGGGGGGGGGGGGGGGCACTGATTTAAGGACACAGACAGATTTTCAGACCTGATAAAAAATTAGGCCCCATTCCCACCCCAACAGGACATAATCAAAAATACTTGTGTGGACTCCCTACAATTCTCCTGAGGTACAAATGAGAGAGCCACCCCAACAGGACATAATCAAAAATACTTGTGTGGACTCCCTACAATTCTCCTGAGGTACAAATGAGAGAGCCATTTAACAAGAATGAGAAACAGTTATTCGTTAATTAATACTGGTAATATTCGGCTGAAACAAATTCTAACCTACCTCATCAAACGATTCATTCGCATGTATTCGGTGCATTAAAAAGCCTAGTGAGCAAACTAGAAAAAAATACTGTGCCAGGTTGAGTAAAACTTTCCAACAAAACAGTTGTAGTGAGAACAGTCTCACCTCTCAAACAGACACGCCTATACTATACTATAGGTTCTGTGTGTCTCCCCTACACCTAAGTTACAACGATTTGCATAGGGCACCATACTTTTTCCTCTCATTGCAAAAGGATCATAATCATAAATTTTCAAGCATAATCAAGACCATATATTTTCAAAGAGCTCAAACAATCCTTACAAAACTTACGCGACAGCAGAAGTGACAAAAACGAGCTGATGTAATCGAATATATTATTATAATTTCGTCCATAATTTGGCAAAGGAAATATTAATATTAATATCATGTCTGAATTCCATAATAAATCAAAGTACACATACTCGGCCGGTGAGAATCACATATGATCAACAGTCAGGCATAGATAAAACGAATACAGAAAACTCAAAAAAAGGATCGCTTGAACAATTTGACATTCCACGACGGATATCTCTTTAATATTCATTTTTCAATTAGTTAACCCGAATCATGAATGTGTCCACCATATTTGTCGACGCGTTTGAGTTATCTGTGCATGACTGTATCTGGCATCCTAAACACATCTTCAGATCTCCACAGAAATTCTCCAGTCAGTAAAAAGAGAGTAGAGGTACAGACCTGTTTCAAAAAGTTCCCTCAGTGTCAATAAACAGAAAGACACCCCGTAAAAGAAAAAATATAGAAAAATATATACGCTCCCCACATACCGTTTAAGAGCTCCTGAATATTCAAGTAACCCTCTACATATTCAGAAAACCTTGACAATTCGTTCAGTAGGCCTGCTCAGTCAAGTCCCTGAGGGGAATTCAGTATTGCAGCCTATTACACACATTTAAGTATCACTCACATTTATTCTGTTGCTACTAATCATACAGAGAAGCAGGTTTTAGCAATGGGTCTCATTGTTGTTAAGAGAAAACAGCGTAGAAATTTGCAAAGACCAGACACCGGATGAAAAACATAAAAATGAAAAGGACTGAAAATTTTAAAATTAAGACAAAAAAACCCATGTCTATATAAATCATACACGGTTACATACACACAAACTGATATGGTTATCACCTTTTTTTAAAAAATGCTCATCTTATGTACAATAACAGGGAGTCTCACAATGTTTCAGACAGCGTTCATATTATAACTCCAAAGACAGTGGTAGGAGATAATGGGCGAATTTCTGAAGAGGACATTTTATAGGAGAATAACGGGATATGTCAAAAAGACTTTGCTACAAGGCACAAACCAGTTTAAGTTTTAGTAAGAGCTTCACGGCACTTGCAACACAATAAGGTCATATAAGTGCCGAAGATTATAGGCGTTACAAGAGAATAACAAACATAAAAAAGGAGGAGAGATAAAGACGATAGTTGTTTGATAGGAAAGAAAGAGCAAACCACATCAGAGCACCCGCCAACCACCCAAGCACAAACCAGGCAGTGAAAATTTCCCACCAGTTGGACTCTGTGGCAAAAAGCTGAATCCTTCCGGACAAAAATTAGACGAGTTCTATTCACTTCAATGGCCACACAAAAAAAGGAAAATATTACGTACAGAGAGCAGAAAGGAGAAAGAGAAGCAATCACAGACTCCTCAAAAAACCTATTCCTTCTCAGCAAAAAGGAAAACATAATTTACCCAGAGCAGAAAGAGACGTGAGCGAAACTCCTCAATGAACACACCTAGAGACTCCTTAACAAAAATTAATAAAATCAGCAAGGTTTTTGTAACTGGCAAGCTGAAGACATCCACATCAAACTTACAGCTTGACCATTTGACCAGACAAAAACCACTGCCGCAACAAAAACTTAAAACGAAAAACAAAACAATGTCCAAAATGAGACAAAAACCTGCGTCACAGAAAAACCCGTTAAGCTTCCTGTATCGGGGAGAACACTGTCCAGCTTCCAGTACCATGGCAACGAATTAACAAGCACCATTTACTGATATCCCCCCCCACAAAAGGACCTTTTCAAAAACAGCCTCAACATAGGTCTCTGAACCCACGCTGTACACAATACAAGGCAAAAACATTAACAAAACAAAACAAACCCACAGAAAGTTGCAAACACAAACAAATGTGGTGTATGACGACAAAATCCTCGCTGACTGATTGTTCAAGTATAAAATAATAGATTAAATAATAGATAAGTAACACCAGGTGAGTGTCCCTCTGTTCAGTCTGGCTGACAAGACATCAGGACGCAGTGACATGACATCAGGTGACAGCAACATGTCAAGTGACAGCGACATGACATCAGGCTGAGACAGCTACATGACATTAAGTGACAGCCACTTGACATCAAGCGGAGACAGTGACATGACATCAGGTGAAGGTGACATGACATCAAGTATCAGCAACATGACATCAGGTGACGGTGACATGACATCAAGTATCAATGGCATGACATCAGGTGACGGTGATGTGACGTCAGGAGGTAGTGAGACGCCGACGACGGGAGACTAGACCGTCTGCACTTCCTCCAGCTGTAGATCAAATCCTTCCAACTCCTCCTGCGTCTGATAGAACCCCGCGTGGAGCATGATGGCGAAGAATGAGGCTCCTGGAAAGTGGGGGGTGGGGGGTTGGGGAGTTAAAAAGAGATGTAGCGCAGCCAATACAATAAAACTAATGACACATTCTGATACATCAAACATTCAAGCAAAAAGTAACTTGCTACATATTATCGGTGTCGCAAGCAATCCACGTAAGTCTGGTTTTTTTGTTTTCTTTTTTTTTTTCGTAATCATTTAACGGCGCTCGCAACTGCATAAGGTCATATGAGCGCACATTAATCCTTTTCAGTTGGTAGGAAACATTAAGCCAGCTCAGGTACATTTTACAAGGCAAAAAAAAAAAAAACAACTTGTTTTTGTTGTGTTGTTCCTATCACAAATCATTAAAAAAAACAAGAAAATTGTAAGCCTTAATCACAGTTTAAAAATTCATTTTGGTGATGTTGAAAAGTCCATCTTTGACAAAGCTTTCATCATCATCCGGTGCCTTGTCGACTGGTGTGGGAGATCATGGACCTCCACTTCACTCTGTCTTGCGTTGCAGCAACGGTGTCTATTGTTCTTGCTGCTCCCAGCCATGTTGTCATCTTGTCCAGTATCTTTTCCATGAGTCTGCCTCTGCCTCTCTTTCTATCAAATTTGCCTGTTGTTACAACATTCTCCAATGCTTCTTTCTGCATTGTGTGTCCAATTAAATTTGCCTGTCGCTTACGTATATTCATCATAACCTGTCATTTGCAATTTGCTTCAACCAAGACTTCTTCATTTTTTTTTTTAGCTGTCCATGGGATACACAGATAAAGCTTTGGGAGGGTGTAAAAATAAAAATTTGTCAAAATTTGGACCTATGTGGATTGCTTGTGACAGAATGTCTTTGCATATATGTGAGGCATGCTAACAAAATGAGTTACTTCTCGCAATCCATGAACGGAGATATCAGCCAAAAATCAACACAAGGGTCATAATATGTAGACTCTAAACCAATGCCATTCTCTTCAAGTTTACCATGTCTTTTATCATTTCATACTGATAAATTGTAAAACTTCAACCTATAAATTTGATGTTTCTATTTCCATCGGTCTAAAATCTGAGAAGTAACTCATTTTGTCAGCACACTTGATATATGTGAAATTGAATTCAGTGCTACAGACGAGAATACTCGTGAAACCAGGGCCCCGTCCACATACTGGCGACGAGTATTCTCGCATTCTGCCTTCCTACCTTTATAGAAAGAATTACTCTATCTAATCCATACCAAGTTATTTTACTAATCGTGACGAATTGTGGGAAAGGTCAAGGAGACATTTTTTCTGCTGGAACAGCCATTAACTCTTTTCCTACCAGGCCAAAATCCACCACTGGCCCAGGGCTTTCCCCTGACCTATTTTTACGCCCCTAACCCGCCACAGGAAAATGTAAAAAAATCCAAATAAACACACACAAACCAAATCTTACGGCCCATCAAACTGAAGGTTAAAAAATAATCTATCAGATGGCTATACAAAATTGAAGATTTATTCCAATTATATTACTTTGGGGTTTCTAAAAGTGATCATGCAATATCGAAGGTGTCATATGAAATCAACAATTTTCCAGATTTGAAAGGTCATAACTAAAAAAGTACAACAACAGCATCATTCAAACTTCCCAGGTAGGTTGCCTCAAGTAATGCAAAGAAATGCTGAAAGTTATGTATGTGTACCTAATATAGAAGTGAAAGTATGAGACATATGCTGAAGTCAGGGGAGCGCTATTCTTCCTCATATTTACGTTTCGAAGGGGACAAAAAAAGCGCTAAAATGACTAAAAGTCGTCTGTCAGTGCAATATTTTCTTTCGTATCTGCTGACAGGAAGTCTATTCTATTATTTTGAAAACGTGGATCGGCCGAGAATTTTGTACCTTTTCATTACTGGATTGGAATAGATAGTTAGCCACTCGAGCCATATTTTGCGGCTCTCGGTAGGGAAAGTGTTAAGCCCGCTAGTTTTGATTTATTTTCGTGGGTAGACCTAATTTCATGTTGCCATAACAAAACTGCAGAGTATATGAGGGGAGTTCACAGGAGAAGCGCTCAGCACTGAATGAGTTAAACAGCTCAGGGGCATTAACGTAGAGTTGCACATCAATTGAGGACTAAAAACTAAGTTTTCCTCAAAAAAATTCCAAAAGAATTGGAGTTTGGGGAATTAAAACAATCAGAGTTGCCAGAACCCCAGTAGACTGAGATGTTGTAACAAAGCCACCAATGCAAATAAACGTGTGTTGCAAATAAAAATTTGTTTTTTTCACATCATTCATGATAAGCCGCAAATATATTGCAAATAAACTTAAACAAAAATGAGTATTTTCATGTCATTTGCAAAAAGTGGCAATACGATCTGACAGAACTGAAAATCAAGAAGAAAAATAAAATGGGGTTTTCTGCAAATCTGATCCGCGTTCTTTGACGTGCAAAATAAAATGGGAGAGTTTCAATTTTATCCGAGTACTTAGGTCTGTAAACATAACCACAATAGCACAAAACTGCTCACATATGTGCTGCATACACATATAAATAAACATAGGAAGAGAGAGAGAGAGAGAGAGAGAGAGAGAGAGAGAGAGAGAGAGAGAGAGAGAGAGAGAGAGACACACACACAGGCACAGAGAGAAAGACAGATGTAAAGAGAGAGATAACAATGGGATGGGTGGGGGGGAGAAGGGAGTTTTGTGACTGCCGATGAAGCAACCACGAGCACCTAAGATAAGATAAAATAAGATAAGATATTACTTTATTATCCCAGAGGGAAATTTTTCTTGGCTGTACAGGACCCTAAAAACACATGCAGGTATACATTAAGAATTTAAATATATATCACTCATTAAAATTCAATATGAAAAGAGAAGTAAAGCTGACAAAAAGTACATATCACATCAGATGCATAATTCAACCACATGCTGAAATTTAATTACAAGCACCCACCTATGACCCAGAAAACAGCTGATCCAGCTCCGGCCAGCCAAAAGAGCGGGAAGGACATGGCGCCAACAGCAGCGTACTGTTGGGCAAGGCTAAGCTCCTTCCCTGCGTGACATGTGGAAAGAGAGAGAGAGAGAGAAACAAGCATCGCATCAAACATCACATCAATCCATCTGCTGGTGGTTATGAAACAATACTAAAATTAACTCACTGAATATTATCCATCACGGAAGGTCCTAAAACGCCCTTGAAATGCCAGCCGCCGGGATTTAACTGTGACTTCAATCCCTGGCAGTGAATGATTTAAAAATCACTTCTGTTGTGACCACTCTTCAGTGGCTCTCAGCGCTTCACAATAAAATACAAAGTTAAAAATCCATATCTTAACACTTTGCAGTCCCTCAGCCAGCAGTACAAAATACCCCATGTAGTCACCCAGCCAGGAGAACGACAGCAATGGACTTCTTGGGCCTGGCGTACTTGTAATTTTCACCGGCGCTCGAAGTGTTGAACGATAACAAGTTTCATGCACAATGGTCTAACAACAATCATTTTAAACACATATTTATGGACCTGTAATCTGACTAAAGGA
Organism: Aplysia californica; assembly: GCF_000002075.1. Taxonomy (NCBI): domain Eukaryota; kingdom Metazoa; phylum Mollusca; class Gastropoda; order Aplysiida; family Aplysiidae; genus Aplysia; species Aplysia californica. The sequence continues at coordinate 157,035 of NW_004797303.1, forward strand.
CATGTATACACTGAATAAAACAATCCCTGTGGCTGCTGATCATACATGTTGGTAGAAGAATCTAACTAGAAGTGAGTAAGTAATTAAGTGTATGGGTCTCATGTTGGTAGAATAATCTAACTAGAAGTGAGTAAGTAATTAAGTGTATGGGTCTATCACCTTTATCAACACTATTAGCTTATTTAGAGGCGGGACTTCTGAATTTAACGTTCTGCCAAATGGAATAAGAGCCCTGAAAACTCCACAAAACGACCCCGAGTTCAAGGTCGTCCAGACTGGGATTCAAACTTCCCCACAACTGTGACCTACTTACCAGACTGATTCACTTCCCCATGACTGTGACCTACTTACCAGACTGATTCACTTCCCCACAACTGTGACCTACTTACCAGACTGATTCACTTCCCCATGACTGTGACCTACTTACCAGACTGATTCACTTCCCCATGACTGTGACCTTCTAACCCTGTTACCTTTTTATTCATGACTGTGATCACTTACCCATAAATGAGACCTGCTTATCCCATGACTGTGACCATTTACAGCGCATCTGTGACCTATTTATCCCACGACTGTGCCCTATATCGCCACAGCTCTGACCCACTCACCCACGGTTATGACCTACTTACCCATGACGGTGATTTTCTTGTCCTGATTCTTCACGCTGATCAAGTAGCAGGCGCCGAAACATGCAGCCAAGGCCACCAGCAGGAGAGGGGAGGTCAATCTGAACAAGACAATACAAGGGGAGAAAACCTTACTATGATTTTATTCCTCAGAGACCAACCCAGACTTTATTTTATGGGTGGTTAGTGAGTGCTCTGGTATGGTTTGCTCCTTCTTTCCTATTAAACATATATCGTCCTTATCTTTCCTCCTTCTCCTTTTTCGTGTTTCTTACTCTCTTGTAATACCTCTAATCTTCAGCACTTATATGATCTTATACATTTGCAAGTGCCATAAATCTCTTACTTAACTTTACTAAAGACCTAACTTCACTTAAAGGCTGGCAATAAAAAACAGACAATCTCAGGTATACATACATGATAAGCTGTATAGGCACAGTCGTCTTGTTACCAAAGTTGTATATTTATTTCAAAGTATTTTTTTGCAAATTTTCAGCTTTATCATTATTACTAAGCAAGAAATTTAACTTTGTAAAGGCAAAGATACACACTGGGAAAAAGTCCAAGGTTAAATCACACACAAAAAATGATCACCAAAATTATATGATGTGACAGCAAGGTGGGAAGAAGGAAAATAAGGACGATGTGTGATAAAAATTTGCCACTGAATGGAGATGTGGAAAATGTATTCATCAAATATATCATAAATTTGGGGGGGGGGGGGGGGGTTATATGTACAAACAATACAGTAATGATATTTATAAGTATCTTCACTTATGTTATTAATGCAAACCTCTTACTTAATAATAATAAATATTAGATAGCATTTGTATAGCACAAATCCCCGCTCAACAGAAAGCTCTATGCGCTTTACAATCTATACTATTACCCCAGCAGACCTGAGAGCATTCTGAAACAAACTCAACTTCTTGGGAAGCATACAGTGCAAGCTGCCATTTATGGACAATAAAACGCCATCATACTGACAAGATCTTTTGCTGTCTATGGCCGGGTACCCATTCCCACCTGGGTGAAGAGAGGAAAATTCGTATAATGTGCCTTTCCCTACGACACAACATTGGGCCCTCGGTTCGAACCCACGAACACACAACCTCACGATTACGAGTCCGGTACCCTAACCGCTAGGCCACCTACGCCACTTCTGTTTCATCGTCATCATGATCCAGTGCCAGATCTGCGACAGACATTGGCGATCGTAGTTCTCCATTCATTCCTTTGCTCGGATGCTCTAAAAAAAGCGACATTTCCCTGATCTTTCCATGTTACCCATTTATTTAGGTTCCCTAAGCATGATGCTTTGCGCCTACCCCTGCCTTGTTTGCCTTCAATTTTGCCAGTGAGAGCTACATGTTCAAGACCCTTTTATTTCTATTCAGGTGTCCCAAAAACTGCACAAATTTGTCGATTCCAGATTGTTTTTAACAGTCAGCGTCCCACCAGGGCTTTATCGAGCACTACCTCATTTGATTTCTTTTCCTGATACTAACATCTTACTCCAGTATACTTCTGTATAATCTCGGGTAAACTATTGGTTGGAAAATATATACACCACACTGGGCACCTGTGGTGTAGCAGTTAAGCACTTCACTGTCGCACGCAGGGGACCCATTTTCGATTCCTAAGTGGAGAGAACATCTTTATTGACTACCTCTATCTTTCTGCTGGATGCTGTACTTCTCTCAGCCAAGGTTGACGTTGTAAAGCAGGGTCAGAAGCCCGCCTCCTAAATGATCTAAATTGTATTGCTGGGGGTGTAAAAACATCCTACTTTAAAAAAAACAAAAAAAAACAACAATACATGACACATACTTACATGCAGAAAACGACAAGACCCATGAACACAAACAGGTAATTTCCCTGAAAAGTCTCAATGTTCTTCACAATTCTTTTGGGCACTGGAGCGATGGACTTTGGCACGCCAAATCTCTTGGTGTTGACAAACTCTGCCCATGGCCTGACGCTCTCCCTTGTCTTGGAGAACCACTCGCGGGCAGACGCGTTAGACAGGGACAAGCTCATCATTCTGAAAGAAAAAGACAAAGAAACCAACAATAAAATAAGAAACTGAATAAAAACAAACTAGTCAGAGACCACAGATCTTTAGCGTTAAAGCTGAGCAACACCTTATGACACATTATTTTCTATTGAGAAGGGCCCTTGTCACTCCTTGTGTGAATACGTCATTGAGGAAATTTTGAAAAGGAGTAATCAATTATATAGCTTTGTATCTAAAGCGGCCTACATTGGTAAAGACAAAGTATTTTTCTGTAGAATTTCAGCGATTACTGTGATCTATTCTACACATTCTTAATTTAATCTCCTCTTATCACTTATTAATTGAATTTGCCAGGGATCATTACAAAGAAATACCACACGCTCTGCGACAGAAGTGTGAAAATGTGGCGGACTCACTGTCACCAGAGGGTAACCAAGAGGAACATGCAAATTTATAGTAGCACGATTCTTTTCATAAAAGCACACCAATACAAGCGGGAGAAATTGGGGCATTCACTGAAGAAAACATTCTTCCCGATATCTTCAGTAAAAGTTGAGTTCTATTAAAGAAAAAAAATTGGTCAGTAGCGAGTCTGAATCCCGTTTTATTTATGGATCAATATTCAAAAAGTAAAAAGCATCTTGCCAGAGAAATAATCTAGGCCGATTACTATATTTACTATTAAACACATGCTAGGCTGTGCACTAGATTCTATATTTAAAACTTACACTAACTCAAGTTACTAGGCCAATGGACGTGTGTTAAAATCCCCGCCTTTAAATTCCGATTTGCATTTTTCATAGCCTCAGGAAGGCATATTTCGCTTTGGTCCCTAACCCTAACCTTAACACCCTGACCCTAACCCTGACCCTAACCATAATTATCCCTAGATTCTAACCCTAACCCTGAAAAATGCAATCGGAATTAAACGCGGGAATCTTAATAATCGGCGGCCTGTAAGTAGATCTAGATATCTAGATCTAATATTATAATGCTAGATTTATGCCATGGCCATGCATCTTATTTCACTTTACAAAAATACAGGTATGATAGTAAACAGTTTAGTGTTTAGTAGTATTACTACATCTAGATTCTAGATCTGGTTTTAGATTATCTTAGATCTAGACACTAGATTTTAGATCTAGATCTAGATCTATCTAGATTAGATAGATCTATCAAAATTAGATCTCCAGATCTATTACTCATCACAGGTCTCAGGAATTTCAGACCTTTTTGCCTTTCTCAGCCTTTGGACACGCCCCTATATTCCCACATGAACGGGTCTAAATAGTTCAGTTCATAGTTCATATACAGTAACTTCAAGGTATCAAGACAACAGACAATAAAAACTTACCTTTCTTTCAAAGACAGAGTTTCTGGAGCAGAATGATCCAATCTGCCTTCTGGGAGGGGCCCTTTTTCAGCCATGACAGTTTGGACGTGGAAACGAGTTTTCTGTGACTAAAAATACGAAAAAGGGTACAACTTCCGTCTCTGGTTCCGTACTTATACATTGTGTGAAAGAACTTACAATAATTTTCCACGATCAAAACTATGACGGGACATGGATCTTTAACGTGCGCAACTTGCACACACGACCTCCAAGAGTTTTTACCGTCATCCGGAAAGGGTAGGTGTTAGATCTTACCTACCCTAAAATCAGGGGTGTGGCTGAAAGACAGAAGTAAGAAGGAGACACGGAGAAGCAGTAGAAAGGGTGCAGAAAAAATCAGGAGCGCTAGAGGAGGGAGCTAAATGGGATCTTTAGCGTGAGCAAAAGGGACGGTAGGGTTGGGGGTTCAAAGCGGAGACGAAAGCAGACGACAGAACATGGTAAGAAAGCAGGAAAGAAGGGGAAAGGAGAACATTTTAGAGAAGAACATTTCCCTTCACTGTCAGGTCTCGAACACATGACCTATTTAATGAGAGGAGAACACTGTAAACCTCTTGACCCCGGGAACCCCCTAATAAAGTAAAACCTCAGTCAGAGCGGTCATGAAATTGTAGGACACAATGAGGTTTAAAAGCGACGCAATATTCTAATAGTAGAAACAGCAACGATTCATTAGTGTTGGGCGATTCTAGAGTCGGCCGGGCAAAACTGGCCAGAAAGGTTTGTGACGTTTTATTGATTTTTGGTTTAGAACTATTACTATAGGCTACGTTCTTATACGATCTCTGACCGTCTTGGTTTAAAGTCAACTTCCTTTTTTTTTGGATAGGCCTAAGTGTTTTTTTGGAGGCTCGCAACGGGCAAAATGTCACATGAGCGTGCGGGACATGTTAATCTTTTTCACTTGGTAGGAAAGTTTGAATTTTGCCCGCTTGGCGGCCGAAGCCTACTCTTATCGATTTTAGACCACCAAGGGATCTTTAACGTGCGCAACGTGCTCACAGGCCCTCCGAGATTTGTTGCCCTTATCCGAGAAGGCTAGGTGTAGATCTTTCCCACCAGCAGATCAGTTGCGAGGCTGAAAGACAGCAGCAAAAAGGAGCCAATGTGTAGCAGTAGAAAAGCTGCAGAAAGAGCCAGAGCCCAGGGGAGGGAACACAGGAAGTGAAGGGGTGGGGGCAGAAAGTGGAGATGAAAGCAGACGATAGTACATTGCTAGAGAGCAGGAAAGGGGGTGAAAGGAGACACTTTTAGAGAAGAAAAGTTTTCCGTCACTACCTAGATCTAGATTCGAAGCCGGGACCTTTGAATGAGAGGCCAACACCTTGGCCTCTAGGTCTCGAGAGCCACAGGAGTCAGCTTTATTAGAACCGGAACAGATAGCGTCAAATAACGGCGATCATAATTCTCCATTCGTCTCAGATAGTCATTTTTTTTCCTATCCCTTGAGGTGGCAGGGCGGTTTGTGCACTCGTCTCCGAAGCGGAAAGTCCGGGTTCGAACCTCGATTTCGCCCCTTCCTGCCCACCCAGCAGTAATGGGTACATGTACCTGACTTCGAGTTATGGAAGTAAAGACGGCGTGGAAAGGAATTGGCTACGCTATCACAATATTATGCCGAAATCCCAGGAAGTTGTCTCACTAACAAGGCAATCCCCAATCAATGTCCGGATCGGATGCGGGGACAACTTTACTTTACCGTACCCCCTTAATAGATCCCATGTTAGTATATGTTAGTGATCTTATTCGTATCAGACAACCATAGACTATGAGAACGAATGAATAGTTGTACTAATATTTCAACATACTGATATTTATATAAAAGAATCTGAGGAAATAAATTGACAATAATTACATCTATTACTATTAGTTAGTGTTTAATTTTTTAAAATTCGGTAGTGCTTTTACAAGCGTTTGTTGCCTATTCTAGCTCCTTGTTGTATGCGTTTTGAAATTTCAGAAAAAGAAAATCAAATTGAAAAATCTGTATGTATAACGAAGATTTGTTTTCCGTCGTTGATCCTAACAGAATTCTCGATCTCATAGGCTATTGACCTTTACGCAAAATTCTGAGTATTGTAATCTTAAATAAAATGTAACTTGTCGTTTCTAAAACAAAATTGTTACCGTAAAATTTATGTTATTGTCGGTTATCGTTTTCTAACAGTTCTTTTTTATTTCCTCTAAGGGGGCTCTCGTGGCTTAGAGGTTAAGGTGTTGGCCTCTCATTCAAAGGTCCCGGGTTCGAATCCGGGTAGTGACCGAAACATTTTCTTCTCTAAGTTTGTCTTCTTTCACCTCCTTTCCTGCTCTCTAACAATGTTCTGTCGTCTGCTTTCGTCTCCTCTTTCTGCCCCCACTCCCTCATCTCCTTTGCCCTCCTCCTCTGGGCTCCTGATTCTTTCTACAGCCTTTCGACTGCTACTCCTTGGCTTCTTCTTATTTCTGTCTTTCAGCCTCACCCCTGATCTTCTGGTAGGAAAGATTTCCTACCAACTGAAAACTGAAAATGTTTATTGTACCCCGCGCGCTCATATGACCTTATGCAGTTGCGAGCGCCGTAAAACACTTACAAAAACAAAACAATTTCCTCTAATCAACGTTTTTTGAAAAAGTAAAATGCTCACAAAAATGTGTTCTACTTTAATGGGCATGAAAGGTGTTGAGCCGAAAAAAACAAAAATTCGATAACAATTTCCAAACCTGCGGGAAAATGCCAATGTCTTGATTTTCATTATTTTGACAAGTGCCTTGCTTCACCACACTGCCTCACAAATTTTTAATGCCTAAATTTAACTGCGGGCAGAAGATTTATTATTTTTTGCGTAAGATTTCCTGCCTTGAAATGGCACAATAGCTGTTGCTATGTTTGATATACTTTGTGTTCTGTTGTTGTTGTTGTTGTTGTTGTTGTTGTTGTTGTTGTTGTTGTTGTTGTTGTTGTTGTTGTTGTTTTTTCGGCCAAGATAACTACATATGTACTTCAATTAAAAAAAAAAAATTAAAAAAAACAAAAAAAACAAGCGGCAAGGCGAAACAAACTTCCTAGATCTAGTAAGAATATTTAATTTGCACGGCATTAGAAAACGTATAAATAATATTTTAATTTCTGTCCCGTTTTTCTCTCCTGAGCTCTAGGCTCTTGAGATTAGTAAGTAAATTGGTTTCATGCAGAAGGCTACAGTGTATTTAATTAAATGTCGTATGCACATCTGTTCACGATGTGTAAAAATATGCTTTAAAGTGAAGGAGTGAAATTAAATGATTCCAAAAACCATCGCTGTGTTTTAGAATCCTTAAATGTCTTGCTTTTGTTTATCTAAAGACACAAGATTGTGACTAACAGTCCTTCAGTACGCATGAAAAGAGAACACCAGAGAAAGAATCCAATCCTATCCTTCTCTATGCTTTTTTTTTCGTCCTGAACTTTACTTTATCTTTGCGTTTATTTCTTTGTTTCATGTTGTTATAAGGATTGTTTTCCTGTCGTTAAAGTTTTTCAAAGAAGACAGAAAACAAACAAACAGAAACAACAGGAGAGCACTCAGGGCTCATGACCTGAGTGTGGCCTGGCCCCCTTATACGGGGTGCCCACTAGCCTACGGACGGGATTGGCCGATCGTGCCGATCGCCCGACTCGATCGCCGCAAAAACAAACGTGTTTGTTTTCAGTTTCAGGCGATCGAGTCGGGCGATCGGCCCGATCCAGCTGTAGTGGGCACCCCGTATTAGAGTGTCAGGAAATTAGGACCGAAACACTTGCTTGAGGTAGGGGGGGGGGGGGTTCCTCTGAAGATCTCCTGCTGTCCGCTCGCCCAACGAGTTTTCCCCCACCACAATGCTACAGCTGAGTAACTTGATTTGATGTGCTCTCTTATCGTGAAAAACTTTTACGGCTGTCAAATAAAAGTACGAAAATAATAATAATAATAATAATAACAATAATAATGATAATAATACTAGAAATAATAATAATAATAATAATAATAATAATAATAATAATAATAATAATAATAATAATAATAATAATAATAATAATAATGGAGCTGAACCCTCAGTTAGGAACGTTGTGTTGTATGACTCAGAAAAAACGTTTGTAGATGCAGTTGTAAATGTTTTACGCCCTCATTGTCACCATTTCGATCAGTGAGAAGAAGACGGGCTGGTTTTACCCTGACTGTTACTGACCCAGTTTGATTTTTTTTTTAAATTAAAAAAAAAGTGTTTTTCGGCGGTCGCAACTGCAAAACGATCACATGAGCGCGCGGGACACGTTAAACTTTTTCAGTTGGAAGGAAATTTTGAATTTTGCCCGGGTGGCGGCAGAAGCCTACTCTTATCGATTTTAGACCACCAAGAGATCTTTAACATGCGCAACTTGCACACGGGCCGAGAAGGCTACCAGAAGATCAGTTATGTGGCTGAAAGACCGCAGTAAGAAGGAGCCAAGCAGTAGCAGTATAGTAGAAAGGCTGCAGAAAGAGTCAGGAGCCCAGAGGAGGGGGCAAAGGAGGTGAGTGGGTGGGGGCAAAAAGAGGAGACAAAAGCAGACGACAGAACATTGCTAGAGAGCAGGAAAGGTGGTGAAAGGAGACAATTTTAGAGAAGAAAATTTTTCGGTAGCTACCCGGATTCGAACCCAGGACCTTTGAATCTGAAGCGAACACCTTACCCTTGAGGCCACGAGAGCCTCCAAAAACGTTCGTAGATGCAATTGTAAAAGTTTTACGCCCTCAACGTCACCATTTAGACCAATGAGAAGGCGGGCTGGTTTTACCCTGTTACTGACGACGAACCCAGTTTGTCACAGACCCAGTTTGTCACAGGCCCAGTTTGTCACAGGCCCAGTTTTTCACAGGCCCAGTTCTTCATAATATACCCAGTATGTCACAGGCCCAGTTTGTCACAGGCCCAGTTTGTGATATGCCCATTTTGTCATAGGCCCAGTTTGTCACAGGCCCAGTTTGTTACATGCCCAGTTTGTCACAGGCCCAGTTTGTCATATACCCAGTTTGTCAAAGGCCTACGATCCCGCCTCGACTGTGCCATGCTTGATGGAAGTTATCACTGACACTCTCAAAAAGAGTAAATAAATGATTGATTGATTGTATGAATTTTATTTTATTTTTCAATTGTTTTTTAACGAAAGAATATTCATTGTTGAAGTTTTTACAGAGTAATTTGCTTTGATCTGTATACAAAAAGGAAGACATATTGAACAACACAAGCTGAATTGAGATTTTAGAGGGACTATCTCTACACCACCGATTTGGAGGTGGAGAATTAAAAAAAAACTTAAGTTACAACTACAGTGTTGTTAAAGTGCTGTAATTATGACAAACTGAGCCTGTGACTAACTGGGCAGCCCCCCCCCCCTCTCCCTCCAGGCTGAGACACATAACGTCCAAGCCCACAGATAGAGATACTGGAGTGGGTGGTTGGCGGGTGCTCTGGTGTGGTTTGTCTCTTCTTTTCTATCAAACGTCTATCGTCTGTATCCCCCCTCCTTTTTTGTGTGTTTTTTGTTTGTTTTTGTAAAGTGTTTTACGGCGCTCGCAACTGCATAAGTTCATATGAGCGCGCGGGACACACCTAATATTTTTAGTTGGTAGGAAATTTTGAATTTTGCCCGGGCAGCCGAAGCCTACTCTTATCGATTTTAGACCACCAAGGGATCTTTAAAGTGCGCAACTTGCACACGGGCCCTCCGAGATTTTTCGCCCTTGTCCGAGAAGGCTAGGT
>NW_004797303.1:168079-181905 GCF_000002075.1 Aplysia californica
GGGTGAAGGGGGTGCGATTCTCACTTAGCAGGACCTACCAAAGCTCAGGGACACGGCTGTGCTGGGTGTCCCAAAAGGGCCATGATAAAAAACACTTGGCTCTTGTGTGGTAGATCTACTTGAGAATAGACGAAAAGCTGATCTTTTAGCCCTATCCGTACGCCCTGGGTGTCATTTTGTACCTCTGGGGTTGTATTCTTCACATTTTAGAATACTTCTAGTAGCCTACAATGATCTCGTTGAAACTTTCAGTACTTCTCAAAAAATCATTTTGACAGACTGCTATGCAAAGCGTACAGATAGGATTAACGAGTACATTTCTACTTTGGAAAGTGGTGGCACAGAGTTCCCCACGTCGTAATGATACGATAGTAAAACACGACGTACGGATAGAGTTAATCTGTAAATGCACAGCCCCCCCCCTCCCCCAGCCATTCAGTAGACCAAGCATGATCACGTAGTGACTGTTATAACTTAGTCATAACAAGAAAAATAATATGTAAACACTGTCTTAAAATGGTCGCTTTTAAGCACAAGAGGGCTATCCCGAAAAATGCTGTTTTTGAGAAAATTAAAGGTAAAGTTTTTGCCCCTTGCTCAGTTTCTGTAAAAGACACGGAAAGTTTTCTCTATAAACAAACAAATATACACACCAACGAAACCAAACTTCTCTCATAGATAGGACAATGCCCACTTTTGGTGTAGGTCAAGATTTCTGGAAACTTCCGAAATCTGGTTTAGCCCGCTTGTCCTTAAAAGCGACCAAATTAAAGTTAACTCACTAGCAGACGCGGTTGAAAACTCTATTATTGGTTCAGTAGTAGTAGTACTTGCTAGCGCTCGCCCCCGAAGCGGAAAGTCCGGGTTCGAGCCTCGGTTCGGACACGGATTTTTCCGCCCCCTCCTGCCCACCCAGCAGTAATGGGTACCTGATTTCGAGTTGGGGAAGTAAAGGCGGCGTGGAAAGGAACTGGCCACCCTACCACAATATGCCGAAGGCCCAGGAAGTTGTTTTACTAATAAGGCAATTCCCAATGTACGGGTCGGATGCGGGAACAACTTTTTAAGTAATTGCTAGTGCCCTCTAATAGTTAGTCTACCGGACTCATAATCTTGAGGTTGCTGGTTCGGGGGCTCGAGCCGCGGGCCCGACGTTGTGTCCTTGGGAAAGGCACTTTACTCACTCCACCCAGGTGGGAATGGGTACCCGGCGAAAGATCTTGTCAGTATGTTAGTGTTTTAGCTCCTATAAATGACCGCTTGCACTGTTACTGTATGCTTCACAGGGAGTTGAAGTTGTTTCAGAATGCCCCCAGGTCTGTTGAAGCGCTTTGAGCTTGCTGCTGAGCGAGGATTTGCGCTGTACAAATGCTATTTATTATTACCATCATCATCAGCCTGCGCACAGCGTAAACATTTAAAATATATACATTACAAGGAGATGTTTACAACAACTCATATTTTGTTTTCAGAACAACACAACCCCCGGTTAAAGTACACAGGCTCTGAGCGCTTTACAGTGCAATATAACAATATATAACAGTAACATAAAACGTTTTGTTCTGACAAAAAGAAAATCATTCAAATATTATTATTCATCATATTATTTTAAAACAGAAGTGACTTCAGCTTACATTTGAATGAATCAAAAGATTTGATCTCTCTTATAGTACTTGGCAAAGCATTCCAGATCTTGGGGCCTTGATATTCAATTATTGCCCTTTCACCCACTGTTTTAAGTTTCGTAGATGGTACAAGAAATTTCTTTTTGTCAGCTGATGACCTTAAACTGGGAGTTGAAATGTACAGTCTCAGCGGGATTGATAAATATGACGGCACATTATCATTCAAGCACTTGTTACAGAGGATGGCCGTCTTCTGCACAATTCTTTTCTCATAGTTATCTATCTCTTAACTTGTATAACATGGTTATCTATCTCTTAACCTGTATAACATGGTTATGATCTATCTCTTAACTTGTATAACATGGTTATCTATCTCTTAACTTGTATAACATTGTTGTCTATCTCTTAACTTGTATAACCTGAATATTTATCACTTAACTTGTATAACATGATTATCTATATCCCAACTTGTATGAAATCCTTATGATCTATCTCTTAACTTGTACAAAGGTGTCATCTTTTACAATAACTTGTAAAATATATGTATCTTTCACTGTACTGGTATACTTTAACGATGTTTAATATTGATATTAAAAAAAAAAGAATAAAGGACGACGATTTCATGACTCTATAGTTATTTATTTCAGCAATTTTCAAAGAATATAGTATTGATCAATTTCAATTCAAAACCCCCCTAGGGCGAATTCGCGTAGTCCTTGCGCCACCATGTGCGTGCAAAGACACCTCTGTTCCAGTTTTACAGTTACTGCTGGCCAGAGGTGTACAAAGCAAAGCCCTGATAACCTATAAGGGTAATCGGACAATTCTCAGTGAAACATCCAAATTCAGACTCTTAACTCTCTTTCCTGACCCGTCTGCCGAAGTGGGTGCACCCATTTGTTGAAGTGATGCTAACCCGTTTGTCGAAGTGGTTCTAACCCATTTGCCGAAACGGTTCATATTAAAATTTATCATTGCCGAAGAGGTGCATTATCCTATTATTATCCGGATTTTGCTAAAGCGACTCATTGTCCAGCCCTACTGCTGGCATGCACTGACCACGAATAGCACAAGCATGACAAGGAACCCGACGTTCTCTTTGTATTGATTGGACCTCTCTCCCGAAATACAAAATGTAAAGTTTCTTGAGGTACTTCGTAAAGGCCTCATCACATCAGGGGGTAAAGGTAGTTGGAACTTTCCCGAAAAATAATAATACACACAGGATGTAGTATTACTAGTAGCAATGAAGGTCTCGTCTGTGCACCTAAGGTCATCACTTGCATATAATTTGCTTGTTTCGTTCACGTCACCCTTAGCGGAGCAGTTGCCGGAACTGTTTTCACAGGGATGAGAAGGCTTGTCGACAACTGCTGCCGACCTGTTCCACAGGGTAGATGGCGCTTCTTGGGTTTTGAAGCTCTCCTGGTTTGACGAAGGTAAAATGTATCGCAAATTTGAAGTTCCGGATGCCCACCCCAAATACTGTAAGTAAAAGGCTACAGCCTCCTGGAACGCCTCGTACGGAAGTTCGCTTGTCGATGGGAACATACCTTCTATCCTAAAAAAGTAGAAATTATTTCTATCAATAAATCGTTCACTATCTGGGAATGGGATGATCTCTGATATCTGAGCCGAAGGGTACTTGTAACGGAACACACACTTAAGATACTCGATAAATCGGGAGTTGAAGGGTGTCTCAGTCTCAACGCTCGCTGTCTTTGGATCTTGAACAGCACCTGAGGTAGCTGAGATGATAAGGGGCGGTGCGTTTATCCCAACACAATAGCCAAGCTCAAACAGACATTGTCCATTGACCCTCTCCACTTCATCTCCATTGCAGTGAACGTGTCGACATTTCTGCCCGGGCTCGCTTCCACATTCGGTATGTACCCACGTCTTACTAAAGCTTAAGGGATTTTTTCTGAAGTGAATATGGTTGTCGTCATCGACATCAAGCAGTATTGCGAACTTGAATTGTCTCTGTGTGTGTTTGTTAGGATTACACGAACGCGGTTTTCCACGCCTGGACGGGTAAATATAGAACCTGGGGAAATAATACAAAAAAGATACCAGTTTGTTGTTGTTGTTGTTGTTGTTGTTGCTGTTCTTCTTTTTTTTTTCTTCTTCTTCTTCTACTTCTTCTTCTTCTTCTTCTTCTTCTTCTTCTTCTTCTTCTTCTTCTTCTTCTTCTTCTTCTTCTTCTTCTTCTTCTTCTTCTTCTTCTTCTTCTTCTTCTTCTTCTTCTTCTTCTTCTTCTTCTTCTTCTTCTTCTTCTTCTTCTTCTTCTTCTTCTTCTTCTTCTTCTTCTTCTTCGTCTTCGCCCCCCTCCAGTAATGATCTGTATTCAAGCGTAGGTTTTAAACTACACACACACACACACACACACACACACACACACACACACACACACACACACACACACACACACACACACACACACACATACACACGCACAAAAACACATAAGCACACACACGGAGGAGAGAGAGAGAGAGAGAGAGAGAGAGAGAGAGAGAGAGAGAGAGAGAGAGAGAGAGAGAGAGAGAGAGACAGACAGACAGACAGACAGACAGAGACAGAGACAGAGAGACAGAGAAAGAGAGACAGACAGAGAGAGAGACAGACAGACAGACAGAGAGACAGACAGAAATAGAGACATAAAGAGGAAGGAACTGAAAAGAACATACTTTTCCATTTTTGCTAAATCTTTGAGGGCTGCTTCAAGGTCTTCGTGTCCCCAAAAGGCTGGTCCATTATACACTCCAGTCCAGTACACCAGATTTGGGCGGGAATCGTTGGTCGGATTAGCATGACACCAGTACACAGAGGAGTTGAGAAACGTGAGCCCAGTGGTGGTCTCTGTGACAGGACTGCTCATTCTGGAAAGTTAACAAAGGGCATCATCCACCACATCCTCCTCCTCCTCTTCCTCCTCCTCCTCCTCCTCCTCCTCCTCCTCCTCCTCCTCCTCCTCCTCCTCCTCCTCCTCCTCCTCCTCCTCCTCCTCCTCCCCCTCACCACCACCACCACCATCATCATCATCATCATCATCATCATCATCATCATCATCATCATCATCATCATCATCATCATCATCATCATCATCATCATCATCATCATCATCATCATCATCATCATCATCATCATCATCATTGTATAAAGAAGGTATTAAAACAGTTAAGACCTTGTTGTATTTCCAGAAAATATATATTTTTCATCATCATCATCATCATCATCATCATCATCATCATCATCATCATCATCATCATCATCATCATCATCATCATCATCATCATCATCATCATCATCATCATCATCAACTGAAGATGAGATCAAAGAGGTTGGTGCCGATGGATCGGCAGTCGCAGGATACCGCGAAGGTGGAGCAGCAGCTGTAGTGATAATAAATGATGAACCACCACGAACAGAAATGATTAAAACTAAAGGTGCCTTCCTTACATCATCTTATGACGAGGAATGCCAGGCAATGATGTCTGCTGGACAATGGATTGCCGACAATTGCCACAGTAAGACCAATGTGCTGATCTTGACTGACAGTCAGTCCCTCTGCTGGGCAACAGCTCGGACATGAATGATTTGCGCCGCAAGTTCAGTGAAGCAGAGCCAAAATAAAAATTCAGTGGATTCCAAGCCATGTTGGAATAGAAGGAAATGAGGCAGCAGACCAAGCTGCTAATGAAGCCAGAGAGAACGAAGGAGACAGACAACCAACGACATACAGAGGAGTCTTTCCAATAATCAAGAGAGAAATCAGAGACCCACCATGTAGAACTAAGTACCAGCACCTGGAAGATGTGTATTCTGGGTACTCCTATTAGCGGGAACAAAAATCTATCACATATCACTGGTACCAGGTTGAGCTAGCGAGTCTGCATTCGGACCATCATTGGAGTTTTAGATGGTATAAGAACTTTGTAAATGAAAAGCTCAGCCCATGTTGCCGAAGATGCGGCCATGAAAAAGAGGATTATTATCAAACATATGTTTGAATGGCCAGGAACAATGGCAATTCGAATGGAGTTATTTGGACGAGTGGAGGTGCCGCTAAGCATAATATTGACAATGGAGCCGAAAAAGAGCCTCGCTCTCGCTCGAAGATTTCTTCGTGAAGTCCGTCAGGTCCATTAAGGAAACAAAAAAAAATCATCATCATCATCATCATCACCATCATCATCTTCATCAACATCACGCTGGGACCGGGTTGAGCTAGCGAGACTGCGGTCGGACCATCATTGGAGCTTAAGATGGGATAAGTACTTTGTTAATGAAGAGCTCAGCCCACGTTGCCGAAGATGCAGCCATGAAAAGGAGGATGTCAAACATTATGTTTGAATGTCAAGGAACAATGGTAATTCGAAATAAGTTATTTGGACGAGTGGAGGTGCCTTTAAGTATATTATTATTGTCAAGGGAGCCGAAAAGGAGCCTCGCCCTCGCTCGAAGATTTCTTCGTGGAGTCCACCAGGCCCATTAAGGAAACAAAAAAAATCATCAACATCACCATTACAATAGAACAGATAAGGGTAAATAGAAATTATTTGGTTTTTCTTTTACATCGCGTGTCTACAAGAGTGAATCCATATGCATGCCAATAACTCAGCATCTGTGCACCAATTAATTTCGTCTTATTTTCGAGAAAACTTAAGAGTAAATAAAACCAATGGAGACAACATAATCTTCTTTAACATATATAGAAATTCGGTCAGTGTGCTCGAAAAAATAGCAAGACTTTTTTGCTATTGGTGCAATCTTAAATCCTATTCGTTCCTATTGCCTCTGGTTTAAAAAAGAAAACCCATCTATCTTGAATATATGTTGAGGTACGTATCTACGATTGAAGGAAAAGTGCCTCGTCCGATGTGAAAGGCAAAATTAACGAGAAAATGGGCGCCAAAGTTTTGGGGCATTAAAAGCTTGAGTGTTGATGGAAACTGAAAATGTTATTTTTATGCCAAATGTTTTCAGTTGAATCTTACAAGATTATTTCTTTAATAGACATTGTAGGTGTTGATCCTGAAAAGAATTGATAAACATTGCCAAAATGGACGGAAAAACATCGTATTTCTTCGGTTGAATTATTTTGACGAGAGCCTAATATCACCAAGATGCAAAACATGATTTTGTTGCACACTATTATTACTGATGTCCAAATGTGTCTTTCAACTACCAAATACGAGAACTTTGAAGTTGTATGAACATGCGCAATAGTCTGAAAGTGTTTTATTTTTAATACGATTTTGTACTCAGCGTAAGTTAAATGGAACTGAAACATCCTCCTTTATCCGGTTATGTAATAGATAAAACAACTTCCACACTAAAAGAACAGTTTTTCAATAGCAATTTTAAAACAAGGATGACCATAACAATAATTATTATATAGGGTTGTTAGATATTGTGTCTCCTGATTTTGTATGCAAAAAGGAATGCAAAAATCACCGAGTTAGCTCATTTTGGCACTTTTGCCAATCTGAACAAATTCACGATATAATCTCACAACACAGGTAAACGTTTATTTAAAAAAAACAACGAGATTCATCAAAGAAAGACCTTCTTGCTACCAATGGCAACCCATTTGGAGGAATGTCACTTCCTATTATATGTACTTTTGTCTGTTGTGGTAAAGGTCATCTGTTTGATGGGTGAGTTCTCATCAATCGCACTGTTTTCTCACTGAAATGGGGTTTGGCTGAAAACACTCACATTATTAAATAAATCATCTTGCTCTTCCTTTAAACAAACTGAATACCTCAAATAGATAGAAATGGGAACATGATATCAACATCGACAAGAGGAGTCGTTTTAACACTTAGAGGGAATTTTCCTGGTTAATCTTTTGAGAAAAAAAACAACGATTGCCATGTACAGCTCAAGAACGTAAATTTGAAACATGTTGACATTATGAGTTAATCTTGGATTTGAGCAATATGGAAATAGGTACATCAAGCTTATAAGTTTTTGAAAATACCTAAGTATGAAATCATCTCACGCCTATTACACATACAGAATATGGCATCTTTTGAAAATCTACAAATTTGGCCCTAGTGTTGATTTTTATTGCCAATATCTCCATTTGTGGATTGCGAGAAGTAGCTCATTTTGTCAGCTCACCTCACAACCCCGGGGCGGTGCTACTGACTGAAGTGTCTTTAGGCCATTCCCAAAGGGGGAACATTTCTCGTTCTAATGCACAGTAGAATTGTAAATTGGCCTCATCCAACAATGTCATGCTCATAACGGAACCTGGACTACATCTGGGAACTGCTGCCTTTTCTTTCCTAGTCCTTACTATCGTCATTTTCCTCTACTTCTTTGGTATGTTTGCCACACTCTTGTGACCCGCTATTTCCGGGGTGCCTTGATAGTAAAAGCAGACTTTGTGCTGCTGAAGCTAGAGAGGTGAGCAGAGTAAGGCTGATTCCCTGTAAGGACTTCTCTTTTGACATCCATCCCTTGGCGCTCACATGACCTTATGCAGTTGCAAGCGCCGTAAAACCTCTTCTAAAACTAAACAAAAAATCACAAAAGTGTATAAAACATCTGTAGACGAAGAGGGCAATTTCTTACTTCAAAAGTTGGGCCTGAGATGACGTTTGTGGGGGATCCAGCACAGCAGATGGGTGGTCAGGACACGAGTCCACGGTCGGTACATTCATGGCAACGTCACAGACAAGGCGGGCTTGGAATATGCTCGGATGAAACAGTTGGAGTGTCGTTGTCCACTCCGCCGGACACAGCAGGTCAATGTCTCGGCAACATGAGTCTCTAAAGAAACACACTGGGTCACATGGGCAAGACACGTTATTGTGGACGGTCAAACAGTAATCTATGCACGACTCGGAGGAAATGTTTGATGGGGAAGTGTTTGAGGAAGGGATTGAGGAATTGTTTGAGGGAGTGTTTGAGGAAGTGTTGGAGGGAGTGTTGGAGGAAGTGTTGGATGGAGTTTTGGGGGAAATGTTAGAGGGAATATTGGAGGAAGTGTAAAAGGAAGTTTTCCTAGAAATGTTTGAAGAAATGTTTGAGGAAATGTTTGAGGAAGTTTTTGAGGAAATGTTTGAGGAAGTGTTGGAGGACGTGTTGGAGGAATAAGTGATTGAGGAAGTGTTTGAGGAAATGTTTGAGGAAATGTTGGAGGAATTGCTTGAAGAAGTTTTTGCTGCTACGTCAGTCCTATTGTAGTTTGTCAAGTTTTGCCAATCTAACCCTCCGGTGGTCAGTGTCTGGTTGTCTTTTATCGGAATGTCTTCCTTTGTTGTGGGCGAGTTTTCAGAAATAGGTCTAGCTTGTCGTCGTTGTCTTTCTGGAAAAGGGATTGCGTTCTTTTCTGCTGACTTAGTTTGATCTGACTGTCGAAGCGTGTGCACCTCTCTCTGTGATTTCTGTTCATGTTCAAAGTGTCCTAGTAGTTTGTACCAAATTGTGGCTGGGTTGTATTTCTTTAAAAACAGAACAGAATCACTGCCATTGCTCTGTGTGCCCGTACGACCAGTGTCATGCAAGATCATCTGTCTCGTATTGTCCTCATGTGGAGCAGCAAGCTTATAATTAGGCTTTTGCATGAAGGAAAGAACGTTCGTTGAGCTTGTCGATAAATTCAAGATACAAAATAGAAGAACGACATGCATCTTCCAAAGATTATTCAAGAAGAGTCCAAGTTTGGTTCGAAAAAGATTGGAATATGTGATGCCAATGGCCACTATCACAAAGTACTTCCTTCACATTCTTCGCTGGTCTCTGTTGACCACCTCAGAGAAGAGTTGACGAAACTTCACTTGTCCCCTCGATCCAGCACAGGAGGATATCACAATCACATGGCTTTTCTGAATCCACGTTGGCTTATAAGAAAAGTAGCATCAGTTTTGTTTACCGTCCAACAAGCTTAATGATCTTAGATATCAAATAGGCAACGTGTTCTTGAGCACAAAATATTTCTGGCTTCACTATAATAGCTCTTACCAGATTAGCACTTGTTACATAAACATATAATCAAACTAACTCTTTCATGTTGGATGAAGACGGTTACGTATCGGGATTTGAAGTCCATCTTATATTCTAATTGATGGAAAGTTCTTAGAATGTTTAATTATTTACACTATGCACTTTTTAAAGTAATGGAATTACCAAGCCTGCCTACAGTACCCATGCTACGATGATATTTGATCATCCTTTGAAATAATTCCAAATTTGATTTGACATTATGTGGAAAGTGAAATTATTAATTCTTCAAAAATACTCCCAGTAGTGATTAGAGGTTTTGTCAGCTGCTAAAGGTTAGTCACGATCACAGATGTACTGTTAAATGACAACACGTTCTGTTTTTCTTCTTTGGGGAGAGCTCGACATCACCAGCCACAGATCAGACTTCAAAAATCAGAACCGACAGTGGCACGCGTGCTCATTAGGTTATCACAGAAATATTTGCAATATATAACAGGGATGAAGAGGCGAAGGTGGAACAGGGTCGTGAGAGTGAGGAGGAGAAGGAGGGGGGAGCAGGGTAATGAGAGTGAGGAGGAGAAGGAGGGGGGAGCAGGGTGGTGAGAGTGAGGAGGAGAAGGAGGGGGGAGCAGGGTAGTGAGAGTGAGGAGGAGAAGGAGGGGCTGCAGGGTATTGAGAGTGAGGAAGAGAAGGAGGGGGGAGCAGGGTAGTGAGAGTGAGGAGGAGAAGACAGAGTGGTGGTGGTTGGGGGGGAGGGGGTGCAAGGGAGAGGGAGGAGAATGAGAAAGACCATGACAACGAGAAAGAGATGTAGAATCAAACCACAATGGCACAGCAAAGCCCACAATTCATCTTGACCTTTAATTCTTCCAAATCCTCTTTTTTGCAGGATACATTTTTCTTCTGCTCTGTCTGTGTTTGCCATCGTCAGACATTGACGTAGGAAATATTTTTATTGTTATTGTTACTGCTATTTGTATTCTTTTATGCGTGTATTCGTGCATGTGTGTGTGTGTGTGTGTGTGTGTGTGTGTGTGTGTGTGTGTGTGTGTGTGTGTGTGTGTGTGTGTATGTGAGTGTGCATGTGTGTATTTGTTTGTGCCTTTTTAACGAACAACCAGCTGCATATTTAACGGGTGAATCAATGTAACCTAAACTTTGCACAGCAGTTTGTATCAATTTATCTTAACGTAGATCTATTCATATGTTGCCACAACAATTGAGGCTAGATTTAAAAATAAATCTTCATGAATTTATCTGTCCCTGTCGTTTTATGCAAGAAAAATTCTGAAATTAAGCAAACTGAGGCCAAAAAAATATGAAATTATGCGATTCTGTTAATTTTAACAAAGAATGATAAAGGAAAATAATCAGAAATTATGCAAAAATGATCAAATTTGGCTAAATTATGCGAGGTGCATAAAACCACGAGGACAGATTTATATAAAATACTAAAATGGGGCCAACTGGTCACCCCACAGCGCATATCGTAGTAGTACCACTGCGTGTGTTGTGTGAATTCATGACTACACAGAGCATGGCGCCCCATCACTGACCTTTTTTTTTTTTTTTTTTTGGTTAATGTTTTGCGGCGCTCGCAACTGCATGAGGTCATATATGTGCGCGCGGGACGCAGCTACTATTTTGAGTTGGTAGGAAGTTTTGAATTTTGCCCGGTTGGCGGCCGAAGCCTACTCTTATCGATTTTAGACCACCAAGGGATCTTCCTTAAACGTGCGCAAATTGCCCACGGAACCTCCGAGATTTGTTGCCTTTGTCCGAGAAGGCTAGGTGTAGATCTTTCCTACCCGAAGATCAGAGGTGTGGCTGAAAGACAGCAGTAAGGAGGAGTCAAGAGGTAGCAGGAGAAAGAATGCAGAAAGATCTGGAGCCCAGAGGAAGGGGACAATGGAGGTGAGGGGGTGGTGGCAGAAAGAGGAGACAAAAGCAGACGACAGCACATTGCTAGAGAGCAGGAAAGGAGGTGGAAGGAGACAATTTTAGAGAAGGAATGTTTCAGTCGCTATCCGGATTAGAACCCGAGACCTTTGAATGAGCAGCTGCACAACAAAGAAAGTTTTGGATTGGAGCTAAGAGATCAAGGGGAAGACCTCGTGGAACCTGGAGAAGAATCACATAAATCGATGTACAGAAAAGTGGGAAGACATGGAATAACGTCAAGAGGCTAGCCCAGGATAGAGAAAGGTGGAAAGTGTTTGTCCTTGGCCTATACCCTGGTGCAGGGTGACAAAGGCAATGATGATGATGACCTTTGAATGAGAGGATAACACCTTAACCTTTAGGCCACGAGAACCCCGTCACTGACCTCGATTCTCCGTCAAAGCACAAAGGACAAAGGAGGATTGCTGCACCCTCTTGGTATTTACGGTCTGCGGCAGGAGCAGAGAGACGCAGAATCAGCCGTAAACCGGGGTTACTTAGGTCACTTTGGGAGAAAGCTTAAACAACATCTAGATGTGTTATCTTGTGTGTGTGTGTGTGTGTGTGTGTGTGTGTGTGTATGTGTGTGTGTGTGTGTGTGTGTGTGTGTGTGTGTATGTGTGTGTGTGTGTGTGTGTGTGTGTTTTAAATTAAAAAAAATATAATATATATTTTAAGGGGAAGGATGGTTTGCATCAATTCTGTGGGTGTATTTTTGCACTAGGTGCCAAATATTATGAAATATGGGTCATTTAAGGGGGTGTCCTAAGTTACCCCGGCATGGGGTCACTAGGTCGGTGTACCAAACTTGTACAAAAACTAAAGTAAACCCCAACACTGGGGTTACTTAGAACACTGAATATGTAAACATCTGCTGTCTTTCTTATTTGGCAACTATTACTAGACTTTATTTTTCACAACGGCAACATTTACTGGTTATATTCTCATTTCCAAAAGAAATTTGACATAAAGAATAGTGTTAAATAAAAGATAAACCATTGCAGACACAGGGACAAAAGTTAACGTTTAAAAAGAAGAAGCATTTTTGGATTTGGAAACCTGTATTTTAATGCACATAATACACACCTGGTGCTTCAAGCCCCACTTGAAATGATACGGTCCAATTTTTTTTAAAATAAGAAAATGTGCATTTGTCCACCAAGAAACTTTACATTGGCAAAGTAATCCTAAATTATGGTTTTCGAAACGTATGATAGCAAAGCACACTGGCAATGGTCAAATCAAAAGCATTTCAGGTAATGTCTGAAAGTTCGGCATGATTAATATCGTCTGTGACCGCCGCCTGCAGCAATGACGGCGCGGCATCTGCGCCTCATAGAGTTGACGATTTTGGAAATTTGATGTTGTGGGATAGCGTTCCAAGCGTTGGTTAAGCTTTGAATCAACTGAGCGTTGTTCTGAGGAGCGGGATTCATCTCTGGGATTTTAGGCCCGAAAATACCCCACACATTTTCAATCGGGTTCATGTCGGGTGATACTGCTGGCCAGGGATGGATGAAACCGAATTGTTGTTGTGCGAAGTAAGCTTGTGTCACCCTGGCACGATGGGCTCCAGCTTTGTCCTGTTGTAAGGTGTAGCCTGGATGGTTCTGCACAAACAGTGCCACATGTGGCTACAAAATGATGGCTACGTAGTTGGCGCCATTCTATGCTGTCGGAGCATGTACCAGCGCCGTCCTGTGGTCTGTTGTGATTCCGCCCAAGACCATCACCTGCCCATATCCCTGGTTAAGGATTTCTTGTACACACTGGACAGCCAACCTTTCATTTCGAAGGCGATATACCCGTACTCGACCATAGTAGCGACCTTGGACAAATCTAGACTCATCCGTGAAAAGGACCTGAGACGAATATCCGTCTGTGTGCTCACTGGTTGGTGTTGCGGGAGGGTTCTGGCTGTATGCGAACCGGACTGGAACCTGTCCCTCAGGTGGGTGGAGCGGATATACCGATCCTGTGCCGGGGTGGTTACCCGCGGCCGGATATACCGATCCTGTGCCGGGGTGGTTACACGCGGCCTCCCTTATCTTGGCCGGTCTCTTGTACTTCCTGTGTTCATGTACCTGGTCTGCAGAGTGTAGATGGTTCCCATGCTACAGTTAAAAATCTTTGCCACATCCGCCATGGGAACGCCTGCTTGGAGATGCCCGACAGCTCGCCCTCGCTCGTCTGCACTGAGACGCGGCATGGTTGAAAGTCGACATTTTTCTAGATTTCTGAAGCTCGCAGTTCAAATGCAAACGATGTTTTCATAAATTTATTACACACCTTTTGTAG
>NW_004797303.1:182005-190565 GCF_000002075.1 Aplysia californica
ATGCAAACGATGTTTTCATAAATTTATTACACACCTTTTGTAGGTTTTGAAATAAGCTACACATTGATATCAAAGGAAGCACAGAAAACTCATGCTTAACAGAATAAAAAGTTAACAAATGAAATCATACTAAACACACAAAATTGAGCAAATTCACTTAGTTATGCTGTCAAAATTGATTCAGAAGATAGTAAAACCAACACACTGCACTGTACATAAATATCAACATCATCCGTTTTGATTTGATAGTATTATGTTTATATAAAATGTGTCAATTTCTTTTGGAAAAGAGTATATAAGCCCACGAAGATGTGAACTTTAAGAAAATTTTATTTTCAACATCAATTTCGAGTGTGAACATCGTGCGCTTGCATCAGAGTCTCAACAGGGATGACCGTGTATACTCAGCCCCCAGGTTTTCGCTTGTACGTTCTGGGCATTTTGTAACAATGCAGATGTTCGAAGATTTATATGTTAGTTTGTTACTAGTACAAGGGTAATAAATCTGTTCTTAAATCTGTGATATATACATTAACTTTCTACCGTGAGATTCACTTAAAAGTTAAAAGGTACACAGTATCGTCCCATGGAAAACAATATATCAGACGCCATTTCTTCAGATTTGGGGGTGCGGGGGAGGGGGGCTTGAAAACTCCATGCTGAGATATAATCATTTAAAAATTATTTCATGATGTGAAAAAAGTAAATTACCAATCAGTACCAGAACATAAAAAAGGAGAGAAAAGCCCATCTTTGACCAAAATAAAGTATGGTGACATGTAAGAAGCAGTAGTCCTAGTGGTCTTAGTAACCCCAGTTTGGCCAGTGGAAGTGGACACCAGGGTTACTTAGGCCACCCCCCCCCCCCCTCATAGCCAGACAAGCAGGAAATTATCAACTAAAATTAGAATTTTCAATCTAGTAAGCCATATATAAAAACCTAATTATCAATATTAAAAAGCATGTGGTGCTACAGTGTTTGAAATAACTTAGCAAAGTTTGAAGGCATGTTTCCAACAGGAAAATTTCAGCACATGGTGGTAGCCGTCTTTGCTCAAGAATAACTTTTCACAAAATATTTTCTACTGAACTACTTGTACATACAGATTAATGTAAATGGTATATATTTTTATTTGATCTAATTACATGTACATAAACTAAATACAATGGTCATAAATTAATGGCATTCAAATATTGATTTATCTTTTTTCCAGTAAGTGGCCTAAGTAACCTCCGTTGGTCCGACTCACCCCCAACAGTGCCCTGGTCAGAAGCAGTCCCCTGCTCTCTGTACGCCAACGTTCTGTGTCCTCTCCCTTCTTTTTTTCCTGTTTTCTTTTCCCCTCCGTAGGCTTCATTGGAGCCTTTATTATTTCTGGGGTTTATAAGAAAATTCCACCACAAAAATTCTCTTGTGACAATATTACAGTATAATATACATTGTGGGGGGGGGGGGGGGGTATCCCACTCAGTCCTGACTTTGGAAAGGGCCTGCTTGACCGCACATAGAGAACGCTGTTACACGCGGTCGTTTATCATTAAGTGTATGCATTCTTCATAGAAAGGGAGAAGGTGTTTTACGTTTTTTAAATTGGAGTTCTAACGTACTTTGATGATATGAGCTCATCTGAGCCCATGTTTGAATCACTTGCTACATCAAACTGAAGGCGTAAGTAAAAGCACTGCTTTGGTACTATCGCAACGTGAAAACAAGTCCACTGACAGCTTTGGACGGCCTTGGAAAGAATTTAGTTTGGATTCCGCGAAAAACGACATCAGTGCCGCTCCTCACTTGCGCCTCCTCCATGACAGCTTTGTCTATGTGGGACGCAACGGTTTTTATTTGGGGATTCTTTTAATTTCACTGCCTCGGACAATGCGCTTACGTGAGAACCGCTTTCTCTATGTGGTCGCCCTATAGTCATATTATGAGCTCCAAGGGGTGGATATCAACAGAGAAGTCCAAACGGGGAATCAGGCTTACTCTTCTCACCTCTCTAGCCTCAACAGCACAAAGTCTGCTTCGACTTTCCAGGCACCCAGGAAATAGCAGTTCACAAGAGAGTGACAAACATACTAAAAAATAGAAGAAAAATGACGATAGTAAGGATGAGAAAATAAAAAGCAGCAGTTCCCCCTAGTGTTGTTCCTGCACAATATGAGCATGACACAGATAAATTAGCACATTTACAATTGGTCGCCTTTAAGGACAAGCGGGCTAACCCAGATTTCGGGGATTTACAAAAATCTTGACCTACACCGAACGTGGTCATTGCCCTACCCATAGGAGAAGTTTGGTTTCATCGGTGTGTATATTTGTTTGGTTATAGAGAAAACTCTCCTTGTCTTTTAAAGAAACTGAACAAAGATGCAAAACTTAACTTTCATTTTCTCAAAACAGCATTCATCGGGATAGCCTCCTTGTGCTTTAAAGCGACAATTCTACTGTCCATAAGAACATGTTACTTATCCCCCCTTTGGGAATGGCCTAAAGACAACTTCATTCAGTAGCACTGCCTGGGGGGGGAGGGGGTATACCACTCGGTCCGGATTGACCGAGAAAGACAAAATGAACCAACCACCTCCTACAAGGCATAAATTGAGTCAATGTGGGTGTAAAGCATCTACGAACATTTATATTAAATACCATAATACACGGAGGAGAAAAGGAGGAGGAGGAGGAGGAGGAGGAGGAGGAGGAGGAGAGGAGGAGGAGGAGGAGAGGAGGAGGAGGAGAGGAGGAGAGGAGGAGGAGGAGAGGAGGAGAGGAGGGGAGGAGGAGGTGGAGGAGGAGGCGGAGGAAGAGGAATTCAAAACGATACAATTAACACATACAATGAAGATAACTTCAAAATTGAAATCTTTTATTTGCAAATGGAGGAAAAAAAGCTAAAGATATTTGCAACTTTGTTAAGTAATCTGTACATAGAGAAATAAATATGACGCATTTTTTCTCTCTCACTCTCTCTCTCTTTAACTCTCACTCTCTCACCCTCACCCTCTCACTCTCTCTCACACACACACGACAGGAAAAAACCCCGAGCATAACATGATAAATACAAAAGAGCTAAGTCTAACAAAACAAAGAAACAGGTAAAGACCCTGCAGTATGTACAGATTCATAGTTCAATATCGTCAACTCACAATTTTTTACATTAGAATATACACACAGAATTTAGTACATGAGCTTTGGAGGTAGATCATGATTTATCCTAAGAGGGAAATTGCCAAGTTGTAATCATGAGTTTCAACGAGTCAGTACAACTGGCAATTTCACAAGTAGAATAAATCATGGTCTACCAACATAACGAGTGTGATAAATGTTTTATACCATACTGATATCAGCTGACGTAACAGATTCGAAGGAGGAGGAGGAAGAGGAAAAAAGGAGAAGGAGGAGGAAAGAAGGAGAAGGTGGAGGGAAAAAGGAGAAGGTGGAGGGAAAAAGGAGGAGGAGGAGGAAAAAAGGAGGAGGAGGAAAAAAGGAGGAGGAGGAGGAGGAGAAACTCAACACTACAATTTACACATACAATGAAGATAACTTCAAAATTGAAATCTTTTATGGGCAAAGGGAGATCTTTGCAACCTTGTTAAGTAATCGGTAAATTTTAATAGAGAAATAAATATGACGCATTTTCTCTCTCTCTCACTCACACACACTCTCTTTCCCCTCTCTCACACACATACACACAAGCACACACGCACACACACGCACACACACACACACACAGATGGAAAAACACCCCAGCATAACATAACTACAAAAGAACAAAGTCTGTAACAAAACGAAGAAACAGGTAAATGCCTTGCAGTATGTACAGATTCATAGCTCAATATCGTCAACTCACAATTCACAATTCATTACATTAGAATATACAGACAGAATTTAGTACAGGAGTTTTTACAGAGGGCAAAGAGCGGCTTCCATAACTTTGTCCGGTCTAGGAATATTGTGATTCAAGTCTAGGCACTAGACATACTTTGTTTACAGTAGTAGGTTAGAAGACGAATAGAATGCGCGGA
Organism: Aplysia californica; assembly: GCF_000002075.1. NCBI lineage: Eukaryota > Metazoa > Mollusca > Gastropoda > Aplysiida > Aplysiidae > Aplysia > Aplysia californica. The sequence continues at coordinate 186,029 of NW_004797303.1, forward strand.
GTAATTTATGCAAATTTTTCTATTTAAAGTGTGGGATAGATTCAACTACCAGCTTATATATATTATAACCTATCAGCTTTTATATCACGTATGAGATAGATTCTACTATCAGCATATATTTCAGGATGGAACCTATAATGATTTATTTCACCAGAACTGCTACCCTAAAACAACCCCAAGTATGGTACAAAATAATATCTTAACTTTGACAATCCTTTCCTCCATTAATGTACGGAACATATTATATATTAGGCCTATATATATAATATGCACATACATTACATTAATGGTGAAAAAGATTCAAGTTAAGATAAATTTCCTGTACACATACTTTCTGTCTTGTCTCTTCCCCCTCATCCCTTCCCCTCTTACTTTGGAGCAGATCAATATCAGACGTGAAAGTGTACAGGGGAATTGAAATACGAGTACAAAAGGCATTTATTATTATTATTATTATTATTATTATTATTATTATTATTATCATCATTATCATTATCATTATCATTATTATCATTATTATTAATATCATTATTATTTATATCTTTATTGTCATTATTATCATTTATTATTATTATCATGATCACCACCCTCATTATCATTATTATCATATCACAATCATTATTGTTATTTTTATTATCATTATCACCATCATCATGATCATTATTATAAGCACATGTTCTCTTCTTGCTCCCTTCATTTACTAAAGGAACACACAAAGCAAAAGTTATCAAGGTTTATGACTGAAGCAAGAACAATCATTTAAATGAAGAGTACAGGGGAAAAACGACGGTCGTCAAAAAATGAAAATCATGAGGGTACCAATTTTGAACACTTGTTGACTCACAAGCAGTTTCCAGTATGTGACTACCGTCGACATTCCCCTGAGCTCTTCAAATACGTTGAAAAATATTAATATCAGATGGAAAAACTAAAAGAGAAATTGAAATGTGCGAGTACAAAAGTCTTGCATGTTTTATCATTATGATTAACAATATTATGATTAACAATATCATTATCATTAACATTAACAATATCATTATCATTAACATTATCATTATAATTATCATCAACACTGTCATTAACAATATCATATCATTAACATTGTCATTAACAATATCATTACATGTATCATTAACATTGTCATTAACTCTTTAAGGAATCGTCAGACATATTTGTCCGACCAAAAACAGACCAAAGTCAGTGTTGTGGAACATTTCAAGCCCACATACACAAACCAGATACACAACATTGGACATTTCATATTGATATAAATGTTGTTGCCTGCCTTTTTAAGTTTAAGAAACAGAAAACAGAATTGGGCAATTTGTATAGATATAACAAAGTTAACCTTTTTTAAGCTTTCGAATGGGCAGGATTCGTGATTTCAGTGAGTTTACAATATCATTATTAACGTTGTCATTAACTTTATCATTATCAACATTGTCATTATCTATAGCACTCGTACTACATGTCGTCATCTTGCTCTCTTCACTTGCGAGAGTAACATACAAATCAGTAGCTAGTTTAGTTTTAGTAGAGGTTTTACGGCGCTCGCAACTGCAGAAGGTCATATGAGCGCCAAGGGGTGGATGTCAACAGATAAGTCCTTACAGAGAATCAGACTTACTCTGCTCATCTCTTTAGCTACAACAGCACAAAGTCTGCTTCGACTATCAAGGCACCCCGGAAATAGTGGGTCACAAGAGTGTGACAAACCAAAGTAGAGGAAAAATGACAATGGTAAGGACTAGGAAAGAATAAGCAGCAGTTCCCAGTTGTAGATCAGGCACAGTTATGAGCTTGGCATTGATGAATCAGCCCATTTACAATTCTAAAGTATATGAACGAGAAATGTCCCACTTTGGGAATGTCCTAAAGACACTTCAGTAAGTGGCACTGCCCCGGGGGTATTATTAACTCTTTATAGACGCGTCAGACATTTCTCCGATCAAAAACAGATCAAAGTCAGTGTTGTGGCACATTTCAAGCCCACAAACACAAACAAGAAACACAACATTGGACAATTCATATTGATATAAATGTTGTTGCCTGCCATTCATGTTCAGAAACAAGAAAACAGAATTGGACAATTTGTATAGATACATCGAAGTTAAGCTTTTCCAACCATTCGAATTAGCAGGATTCGCTTCTTCATTGAGTCAACAATATCATTATCATTAACATTGTCATTAACAATATCATTATCATTAACGTAGTCATTAACGATATCATTATCATTAACATTGCCATTATATATAACACTCTCAATACATGTTCTCCTCTTGCTCTCTTCATTTGCTAGAGTAACACACAAAGCCGTAGCTCGCAAGGTTTAGAAATACACAAAGCCGTAGCTTGCAAGGTTTAGAAATACACAAAGCCGTAGCTCGCAAGGTTTAGAAATACACAACGCCGTAGCTAGCAAGGTTTACAACTACACAAAGCCGTAGCTAGCAAGGTTTAGAAATACACAAAGCCGTAGCTAGCAAGGTTTAGAAATACACAAAGCCGTAGCTAGCAAGATTTAGAAATACACAAAGTCGTAGCAAGCAAGGTTTACAACTACACAAAGCCGTAGCTAGCAAGGTTTAAAACTACCCAAAGCCGTAGCTAGCAAGGTTTACAACTACACAACGCCGTAGCTAGCAAGGTTTACAACTACACAAAGCCGTAGCTAGCAAGGTTTAGAAATACACAAAGCCGTAGCTAGCAAGGTTTAGAAATACACAAAGCCGTAGCTAGCAAGGTTTACAACTACACAAAGCCGTAGCTAGCAAGGTTTACAACTTTTCTTACAAGGCCGTCATCAGTTCCTGATGAACAAAAAGTCATTATTACAATATCCATACAATATCGGCCTGCTCTCTACAACACCAATCCCCCTCCCTCACGTTCATTGCTCTCTTCACAATGAAATGGTATAGGTTTAACGCCCCTATCAATACTAGTAGCTTATTTAAAAGGCAGGACCTCCGAGTTTAACGTCCATCTCCGAAAGGACGGAGCCAAATGGGAAATCCGTGTAAAGTGCTTTTCAAAGGACACTACGTCGGACCGAACTGAGGCTCGAACCTCCCGAGCCCGCATTTTCACGATTACGGGTCCAGTAGCCTAACCACTAGGCCACCGACGCCACTTTGGTATAGATTTAACGCCCCATGCGGGCAAAATGTTTGCCAAAATACTGGAAATGAGAATGAAACCAATTGTAGAGAGTCAACTCTGTGAATCTCAGTTTGGCTTCAGAAAAGGCAGGGGCTGTACTGGCGCTATTTTTACATTAAGACAGTTGTGTGAGACTGCCATTGCACATGACAAAGACGTTCGACCTGGTAGATAGATGTCAACTTTGGGAAGTCTTAGAGGAATATGGTGTAAGAAGACAATTGCTGGAAAACATGGCACTTTACAAAAACAGCCTGTGTGCTGTAAGATCAACAGAATGACTATCGGACTGGTTCTCCATCAGGTCTGGGTTTTGTAAAAGTTTTTTTTAAAGTTTAGTATGGGGTTTTACGGCGCTCGCAACTGCATAAGGTCTGGGGTGAGACAAAGGTGTATTCTCTCTCCGATTCTCTTCATCACTTACAAGGATAAGTTCACGAAAGAAGCAAATGACAACATCACTGAACTGAAAGAGCTTCTATTTGCTGAGGACTAGAGTATATTAAATACAGACGAAGAGGAATTACAAAAACACACAGCAAAACTAAATGAGGAATGTAAACACCTGAACATGAAAATCTCCATCTCAAAAACAGAAGTTATGAAGGTCAGCAGAAACCCCTGGAAACTGAACGTTCTTATTGATTGAATACAGCTCCAACAAGTAGAGAAATTTAAATATTTGGGAAGCATTTTCACCCAAGATGCGCGTATGGACAAAGAAATAGAAACAAGAACTATGAAGGCAAATGCAGTGATCTGCCAGCTAGCACCCATGCTAAGTCGCAAGAACATCCCAAACGAAATGAAATCCCAGTTCATCAATAGCATCTTCATACCAACATTAACATACCAGTGCCAAACAGTCTCTAAACAAGACACAAATAAGAAAAATCAATTGTCTCTGCAAAACCATCAACATTACCAGAAGAGACCGCATAAGAAACGAAACCATACGTCTACACACTGGAATACCACAAGTAATAAAATTCATAAAGCGTCAAAGAGTCAAATGGTTTGGACATCTAATCAGAACGCCCCAGAAACAACTAGAGGATAGAGCTTATAACACTCGAGAATCCGGCTTTAAATCAAGAGGAAGACCAAGAAATACCTGGCTGGATGGGGTTAAAAAGGTGCTGGAACATCACAACATATCTATCACAGACGCTACATACCTAGGACAAAACTGAAACTTGCACCCCCCCTCCCCCACCCCCCGAAAGAGAGAGAGAGAGAGAGAGAGAGAGAGAGAGAGAGAGAGAGAGAGAGAGAGAGATATCGATATGTACTAAGTACTCGCGATTCAGTTATATTGTGACCGTTCTTGAGTTATTGTTTGCGTTGTATATTTTTAGTGAGCGCATTTCCA
>NW_004797303.1:190665-192969 GCF_000002075.1 Aplysia californica
CATAGGGGGATATAAAGAAACATGAAGGATGAAATGTGGCACTTTCGGAGATGTTTTAAAGGCACTGCGGTAAGTGGGCACTGCCCGGAGGGTATTAAGTACCCCGCCCAAACACATAAGGGCATTTGGTGGGATAAAAAACAGATCAAGGTCAGTGTTGGGGGCAGATATCAAGCCCGCATAGACAAACAATAAACACAACATTGGACATTTCATATTGATATAAATGTTGTTGCCTGCCATTCATGTTCAGAAACAAGAAAACAGAATTGGACAATTTGTATAGATACATCGAAGTTAAGCTTTTCCAACCATTCGAATGAGCAGGATTTGCTTCTTCATTGAGTCAACAATATCATTATCATTAACATTATCATTAACAATATCATTATCATTAACATTGTCATTAACAATATCATTATCATTAACGTAGTCATTAACGATATCATTATCATTAACATTGCCATTATATATAACACTCTCAATACATGTTCTCCTCTTGCTCTCTTCATTTGCTAGAGTAACACACAAAGCCGTAGCTCGCAAGGTTTAGAAATACACAAAGCCGTAGCTAGCAAGGTTTAGAAATACACAAAGCCGTAGCTAGCAAGGTTTAGAAATACACAAAGCCGTAGCTAGCAAGGTTTACAACTACACAAAGCCGTAGCTAGCAAGGTTTACAACTACACAAAGCCGTAGCTAGCAAGGTTTACAACTACACAAAGCCGTAGCTAGCAAGGTTTACAACTTTTCTTACAAGGCTGTCATCAGTTCCTGATGAACAAACAGTCATTATTACAATATTTGTACAATATGGGCCTGCTCTCTACAACACCAATCCCCCTCCTCTTGTCTCACGTTCATTGCTCTCTTCACAATGAAATGGTATAGGTTTAACGCCCCTATCAATACTAGTAGCTTATTTAAAAGGCAGGACCTCCGAGTTTAACGTCCATCTCCGAGAGGACTGAGCCAAATGGGAAATCCGTGTAAAGTACTTTTCAAAGGACACTACGTCGGACCGAGCTGAGGCTCGAACCTCCCGAGCCCGCATTTTCACGATTACGGGTCCAGTAGCCTAACCACTAGGCCACCGACGCCACTTTGGTATAGATTTAACGCCCCATGCGGGCAAAATGTTTGCCAAAATACTGGAAATGAGAATGAGACCAATTGTAGAGACTCAACTCTGTGAATCTCAGTTTGGCTTCAGAAAAGGCAGGGGCTGTACTGACGCTATTTTTACATTAAGACAGTTGTGTGAGACTGCCATTGCACATGACAAAGACGTTCGACCTGGTAGATAGATGTCAACTTTGGGAAGTCTTAGAGGAATATGGTGTAAGAAGACAGTTGCTGGAAAACATGGCACTTTACAAAAACAGCCTGTGTGCTGTAAGATCAACAGAATGACTATCGGACTGGTTCTCCATCAGGTCTGGGTTTTGTAAAAGTTTTAAAAAAAAGTTTAGTATGGGGTTTTACGGCGCTCGCAACTGCATAAGGTCTGGGGTGAGAAAAAGGTGTGTTCTCTCTCCGATTCTCTTCATCACTTACACGGATAAGATCACGAAAGAAGCAAATGACAACATCACTGAACTGAAAGAGCTTCTATTTGCTGAGGACTAGAGTATATTAAATACAGACGAAGAGGAATTACAAAACCACACAGCAAAACTAAACGAGGAATGTAAACACCTGAACATGAAAATCTCCATCTCAAAAACAGAAGTTATGAAGGTCAGCAGAAACCCAGGGAAACTGAACGTTCTTATTGATTGAATACAGCTTCAACAAGTAGAGAAATTTAAATATTTGGGAAGCATTTTCAACCAAGATGCGCGTATGGACAAAGAAATAGAAACAAGAACTATGAAGGCAAATGCAGTGATCTGCCAGCTAGCACCCATGCTAAGTCGCAAGAACATCCCAAACGAAATAAAATCCCAGTTCATCAATAGCATTTTCATACCAACATTAACATACCAGTGCCAAACAGTCTCTAAACAAGACACAAAAAAGAAAAATCAATGCATGTGAAATGAGGTGTCTCTGCAAAACCATCAACGTCACCAGAAGAGACCGCATAAGAAACGAAACCATACGTCTACACACTGGAATACCACCAGTAATCAAATTCATAAAGCGTCAAAGAGTCAAATGGTTTGGACATCTAATCAGAATGCCCCAGAAACAACTAGAGGATACAGCTTATAACACTCGAGAATCCGGCTTTAAATCAAGAGGAAGACCAAGAAATACCTGGCTGGATGGGGTTAAAAAGATGCTGGAACATCACAACAT
>NW_004797303.1:193069-199399 GCF_000002075.1 Aplysia californica
CGGGTCCAGTAGCCTAACCACTAGGCCACCGACGCCACTTTGGTATAGATTTAACGCCCCATGCGGGCAAAATGTTTGCCAAAATACTGGAAATGAGAATGAAACCAATTGTAGAGAGTCAACTCTGTGAATCTCAGTTTGGCTTCAGAAAAGGCAGGGGCTGTACTGGCGCTATTTTTACATTAAGACAGTTGTGTGAGACTGCCATTGCACATGACAAAGACGTTCGACCTGGTAGATAGATGTCAACTTTGGGAAGTCTTAGAGGAATATGCTGTAAGAAGACAATTGCTGGAAAACATGGCACTTTACAAAAACAGCCTGTGTGTTGTAAGATCAACAGAATGACTATCGGACTGGTTCTCCATCAGGTCTGGGTTTTGTAAAAGTTTTTAAAAAAGTTTAGTATGGGGTTTTACGGCGCTCACAACTGCATAAGGTCTGGGGTGAGACAAAGGTGTGTTCTCTCTCCGATTCTCTTCATCACTTACAAGGATAAGATCACGAAAGAAGCAAATGACAACATCACTGAACTGAAAGAGCTTCTATTTGCTGAGGACTAGAGTATATTAAATACAGACGAAGAGGAATTACAAAAACACACAGCAAAACTAAATGAGGAATGTAAACACCTGAACATGAAAATCTCCATCTCAAAAACAGAAGTTATGAAGGTCAGCAGAAACCCAGGGAAACTGAACGTTCTTATTGATTGAATACAGCTCCAACAAGTAGAGAAATTTAAATATTTGGGAAGCATTTTCAACCAAGATGCGCGTATGGACAAAGAAATAGAAACAAGAACTATGAAGGCAAATGCAGTGATCTGCCAGCTAGCACCCATGCTAAGTCGCAAGAACATCCCAAACGAAATGAAATCCCAGTTCATCAATAGCATCTTCATACCAACATTAACATACCAGTGCCAAACAGTCTCTAAACAAGACACAAATAAGAAAAATCAATGCATGTGAAATCAGCTGTCTCTGCAAAACCATCAACATTACCAGAAGAGACCGCATAAGAAACGAAACCATACGTCTACACACTGGAATACCACAAGTAATAAAATTCATAAAGCGTCAAAGAGTCAAATGGTTTGGACATCTAATCAGAAAGCCCCAGAAACAGCTAGAGGATAGAGCTTATAACACTCGAGAATCCGGCTTTAAATCAAGAGGAAGACCAAGAAATACCTGGCTGGATGGAGTTAAAAAGGTGCTGGAACATCACAACATATCACAGACGCTACATACCTAGGACAAAACTGAAACTTGCACCCCCCCTCCCCCACCCCCCGAAAGAGAGAGAGAGAGAGAGAGAGAGAGAGAGAGAGAGAGAGAGAGAGAGAGAGAGAGAGAGAGAGAGAGAGAGCGAGAGAGAGAGATATTGTGACCGTTCGTGAGTTTTTATTGCGTTGTATATTTTTAGTGAGCGCATTTCCAAGATAAATAAATGGTGAAATGGTATGAGTTTAACGCCCCTATCAACACTATTAGGTTATTTCAGAGGCGGGACCTATTTTTTGTTTGTTTTTTGTTTTGGTAAGTGTTTTTACGGTGCTTGCAACTGCGTAAGGTCATATGAACGCGCGGGACACACCTAATATTTTCAGTTGGTAGGAAATTTTGAATTTTGCCCGGGTGGCGGCCGAAGCCTACTCTTATCGATTTTAGACCACCAAAGGATCTTTAACGTGCGCAACTTGTACACGGGCCCTGCGAGATATTTCGCCCTTGTCCGAGAAGGCTAGGCGTAGATCTTTCCTACCAGAAGATCAGGGGTGTGGCAGAAAGACAGCAGTTAGGAGGAGCCAAGGAGTAGCAGTAGAAAGGCTGTAGAAAGAGTAAGGAGCCCAGAGGAGGGGGCAAAGGAGGTGAGGGGGTGGGGGCAGAAAGGGGAAACGAAAGCAGACAACAGAACATTGCTAGAGAGCAGAAAAGGAGGTGAAAGAGACAATTTTAGAAAAGAAAATTTTTCGGTCGCTACCCGGATTCGAACCCGGGACCTTTGAATGAGAAGCCAACACCTTAACCTCTAGGCCACGAAGCCCCGGAACCTATTTAACATCCGTCTCCGATAGGACCCAGCCAAGTGGGAAGTTCGTGTAAAGTGCCTGAGAGAGAGAGAGAGAGAGAGAGAGAGAGAGAGAGAGAGAGAGAGAGAGAGAGAGAGAGAGAGAGAGAGAGAGAGAGAGAGAGAGAAAGAGAGAGAGAGAGAGAGCGAGAGAGAGAGAGAGAGAGAGAGAGAGAGAGAGAGAGAGAGAGAGAGAGAGAGAGAGAGAGAGAGAGAGAGAGAGAGAGAGAGGAGAAACGTTTTTCGCTACTCACGTTTCGAATGACTTAATTAAAGTTTCTAGCTACTCACGTTTCAATTTTATTGTGACCGTTCGTGAGTTTTTATTGCGTTGTATATTTTTAGTGAGTACATTTCCAACCTCACAGCGAGACTGTTTTTCTCAGAAATATTTACACATATACATAGATATTGTATGAATAATACTTTGTTTTACGTACACGCATGTCGTTTAATTTTTGAGATGTGATGTCTTTTTGGGTGTAATACGCATTGAGGTTTTTTTTAGAAAATGGAAACTCGCAGTATGAATGGTATTTATTATTAGTAGTAGTATTAGTAGTAGTATTAGTAGTAGTATTAGTAGTAGTATTAGTAGTAGTATTAGTAGTGGTATTAGTAGTGGTATTAGTAGTGGTATTAGTAGTGGTATTAGTAGTAATATTAGTAGTAATATTAGTAGTAATATTAGTAGTAATAGTATTAGTAGTAATATTAGTAGTATAAGTAGTATTAGTAGTAATATTAGTAGTATTAGTAATAATATTAGTAGTAATATTAGTAGTATAAGTAGTATTAGTAGTAATATTAGTAGTATTAGTAATAATATTAGTAGTAATATTAGTAGTATAAGTAGTATTAGTAGTAATATTAGTAATATTAGTAGTATAAGTAGTATTAGTAGTATTACGGCATGGTGAAAAAACTGGTGCAACGGTATAGGTTTAACGCCCCTATCAATACTACAAGGCAGTGTACAAGGAGGGAAAAGGAGAGGCAGACAAGAAAAGATTGGAAGATCCCTTGTTGACCGGAAAAAGATGGGAAAACATCCCGGAAAGGACAGGTTGAAAGTTTGTGGAAGCCCTTCAAAAGGCTGAAAATAGAGTAAAATGGAGACAAGTGGTTGCCCGATCATCCTTAGTGCCCCAACAGTCACCTAAGACGAAGTAATAAGTAAGTTAAGAGTTCCCAACGGTCATCTAAGACTAAGTAATAAGTAAGTTAAGAGTTCCCAACGGTCATCTAAGACGAAGTAATAAGTAAGTTAAGAGTTCCCAACGTTCATCTAAGACGAAGTAATAAGTAAGTTAAGAGTTTTGATGCACTTGGAACATTCATCGGTCTATCCTCCCCTCTCCTCCAGTTTCGTTTCCTTTACATCACCCCTCAATTTCCTCTTTGGAAAGTGGTGGCACAGAGTTCCCCACGTTGTATGAATGCGATACTAAACACGACGTACGGATAAGGTTAATAATAGTTGTATCGTAACTACCGAGGTATCATTTTTTTAAAAAGTTTATGTAGAATCAGTAAATAAGCAACAAACATTCATAGTAAAATTCTAATTTGCATTTACTTACGTCATAAGCGTGACGTAGGGAACCCGATGCGTATTATCCAAAATAGAAAGGGGCTGTTCAAATAAAATCCTACACAATTTATAACCATTGATTATTTGAAATGTACTCGCCATATTTTTTTACTACCCTTGTTGATAAACCATTCTTTCGTTCTACCAGAAAACGTTTCAATGGTTATCTTGGAAGTGTTACCTTGGCTCCCTCTGTTCATTGTTGGAAATGTACAAGACAGGGAAATACATTGTACATCGTCCAGACATTTTGGAACTTCAGTTTGAAAGGTTAATACATTTTGGTATGTTTTATAACCACTGACTTTAAATTGCACCCAATTTCATTCGAAATTCTAAAAAAAACGTGACTATTTAGAGCCAAGCATTTCCTTTTCACCGAGCCCCCCCCCCCCCCCCCCCCCCCCTTCTTCCACTTTTTCCTGCCCACAGCCCTTGGAGCTGTTCAAATATAATCTTATACCCTTTTGGGGACTTTTTGCCCCCTCACCCCCTGCCCCCTTCCTTTTTTTACACTTTTTTCATTTGCCTCTCCACGCTGCTCCCTCCCCCAACCCCCCTCCGCCCCGAATCCCCATCCCACATTATTACATTGTTTGCTTATAATAATAATACATGTCATAAGATTTATATCGTGCAAATCCGCGTTACAATCATTGTTCTATGTACTTTACATAATATTTATGTATGCTGTTCTACATTCACTAAAAACATTACAGTGTAAATCATTCAAGCAAAATATTGTATACACTCTTACTAATAAGGGACAAAATGAGACTCATGTCAATGTCAAAAGCACCTTAATTACAAATAACACAAATTTCAGTGGAATGCTGATAAAGTCAACACCTCGGGACCGAAAGAAAAGTGTTGACTTTGAACAAGGTCGACTTTATCCACTGTACTACTTGAAATTGAAAATTAATGATAACAGCTAGAAAATGACAAAGTACCTGGTAACAAGACGTTTGCTCAATTTCAGGGAGTATAATTCTGAAGTTGTCATCAAAACAAGAGATAATGAGTGAACAAAGTAATAGGAGGTGTGTACACCACTAACTCAGGACCTAAATATCTCTTCTTAAATGGATTCATCTTGGAATCTCGCCCCAAATTTTTGACTTTACGCAAGGGTAACACTCAAGCGGTTGACTGTATCAGAAACACAATTACTTAAACATCGAAGGTAAGAAACGGGACCACGGTGAGGTGTTGACTGTAAGCGAGAGTTGACTTTAAACAAGTTGACTTTATTAGGATTTCACTGTATCAGTTATTACTTCTCATTATGCTTAATACAAAAAGTGAAATTAGTTATCATCAACAAAGTCAGTGTTCATCATTACGTCCAAAATATTTTTAAATCAGAGGCATCTGCTGAGCTGTCTTACAAATCTGAGTCTTGTTCCTGCTCTTCCTCCTGTTCCTGCTCTTTCTCCTGTTCCTCTTCTTCCTCTTCTTCTTCAACCTCCATTTCTTCCCGTGTAAAGAGCCCCGTGCCTCTTCAATGCTGCAATACCTGGAAAATACTTTCTACATCCCTTGTGGCCTGTGTTCAAGACCCCCCCCCCCTTCTTGCACCTTTCTTAAAGCAGCCAAAGACACCCCCCACCTCCCTCTTCCAGGGGTAAGATTATGTCTTTGGCACCTGTAAGAAAAGGGAAAGATCCCTTGTGGCCTGTGCACACTCTTTGGCTTATGCAGCCTTTCTTGACCAACACCACACTTTTTTCACCACACAAAAGTGTAATATTACTTTGTTTCAAGACCCTCCCCCCTCACACACGCTTTCTTACTTTTCTTACAGGAGCCAAAGACCCCCCCCCCCCCCCTTTTCCAGGTGTAAGATTATGTTTTTGGCTCCTGTAAGAAAAGTGTAAGAAAGGCTTCATAGGCCAAAGAGTGCACAGGCTACAAGGGATGGGGAAAGTATTTTCCAGGTATTGCAGCATTGAAGAGGCACAGGGCTTTACACAGGACGGAGGAAGAAATGGAGGTGGAGGAAGAAGAGGAGGAAGAGGAGAAGGAGAAGGAACAGGACCCAGATTTGGAAGACAGTTCAGCAGATGCCCCTGATTTTAAAAATATATTTGACGTAAAAATGAACATTGCATCTGTTGATGATAACTAACTTCACCTTTTGTCTTTGGCATAATGATCAGTAATAACAGATACAGCGGAATCCTGATAAAGTCAACTAGCTTACAGTCAACTCTCGCTTACAGTCAACACCTCACCGTGGTCCCGTTTCTTACCTTCTTTGTTTAAGTAATTGTGTTTCTGATACAGTCAACCGCTTGAGAGTTACCCTGGCGTAAAGTCAATAATTTGGGGCTTGATCCCAAGATGAATTCATTTAAGAAGAGATATTTAGGTCCTGAGTTAGTGGTGTACACACCACCAATTGCTTTGTTCACTCATTATCTCGTGTTTTGGCGATAACTTCAGAATTATACTCCCTGAAATTGAGCAAACATCTTGTTACCAGGTACTTTGTCATTTTGTAGCTGTTATCATCAATTTCCAATTTCAACTTTTTTTCGGTCCCGAGGTGTTGACTTTATCAGAATTCCACTGTAATTTGTGTTATTTGTAATCAAGGTGCTTTTGACATTGACCTCTTTTTTCCCCTTATTAGTAAGAAAGAGTGTATACAATAT
>NW_004797303.1:199499-210939 GCF_000002075.1 Aplysia californica
AGGTGCTTTTGACATTGACGTCTTTTTTTTCCTTAGTAAGAAAGCATGTATACAATATTTTGCTTGAATGATTTACTTTTTTTTGTTTTACTTCAATTTTTTAAATTGAATGTAGAACTGCATATATGTGAGGCAGCGTGGTGGAATCAGGCTCTCGTGAAAATAATCACAGGTTTGTGAATTTTCATCAATATTTTTTTTGACACAGCACCTTTCATGCCCATTAAAGAACTCATATCTGTGTGGATTTTTCTGAAAAACGATTAAAGGCATAGAAAATGAAAATTTCCAGTTACCACGGACTCTAAAGCTAAGAAAATAAGTAGTCTTTGGCAGCCATTTTCTCACTAACTTTACCTCTGAAAACAGGTGACCCCCACATCCTTCATTCGCAAATATCTCGACTTGTATTCCAGATAAATGGATATTTTTTTCATCCAAATAAAGACAATTGAACAAGCTTTAAGATGATACCAATAACTCTACTTGCCCAAAAATTGACGAGAGTCTGATTCCACCACGCTGCCTCACATATATTATTAAGTGCAATACATGGGTGTATGCATGTTTTTCATAAATATTAAGTAAAGTACATAGAACAATGATTGTAACACGGATTTGCACGATATAAATCATATGACATGTATTATTATAAGCAAACAATGTAATATTGTGGGATGGGGATTGCGGGGGGGGGGGGGGGGGGGCGGGGAAGTGTTGAGAGGCAAATGTAAGAACATTGTGAAAAAAATGGGGAGGGGTGAGGGGGCAAAAATTCCCCCCCAAAAAGGTGTAAGATTATATTATTTGAACAACCCCAAAGACTGTGGGCAGGAAAAAGTGGAAGATTAGGGGGGGGGGGGCTCAGTGAAAAGGAAATGCTTGGCTCTAAATATTCTCGCTTTCTTTAGAATTTCGAATGGAACTGAGTACAATTTAAAGTCAGTGATTATAAAACATACCAAAATGTATTGACCTTTCAAACTGAAGTTCCAAAATCTCCGAGTGATGTACAATGTATTTCCCTGTCTTGTACATTTCCAACAATGAACAGAGCGAGCCAGAAGCTCTAGGCGAAAAATGTGTGACGTCACGGCTCGGCGCGATGTCACGGTGGAAGGATTCAGCGAGGTCTTCGCGGATTTGGTTGGTAAAAGGGAAAGACTTGCCTTGTCAAGGTATCACTTCTAAGATAACCATTGGAATGTTTTGTGGTAGAACAAAGAATGGTTTATCAACAAGGGTAGTTAAAAAAATATGGCAAGTACATTCCAAATAATCAATGGTCATAAATTGTGTAAGATTATGTTTGAGCAGCCCCTTTTTATTTTGGATCATACCCATCAGGCTCCCTACGTCACGCTTATGGTGTAATTAAACGCTAATTAGAATTTTACTCTGAATGTTTGTTGCTTATTTATTGATTCTACATAAACTTTAAAAAAAAATTATACCTCAGTAGTTACGATACAACTATTATTAACCTTATCCGTACGTCGTGTTTAGTATCGCATTCATACGACGTGGGGAACTCTGTGCCACCACTTTCCAAAGAGGAAATTTACTCGTTAATCCGATCCGTTCGCTTCGCATAGCAGTCTGTCAAAACGATTTTTTGAGAAATACTAAACGTTTCAAAGAAATCTTCGTTCTAGAAGTATTGCAAAATGTGAAGAATACAACCCCAGGGCTACAAAATGACCCCCAGGGCGTACGGATAGGGTTAAGGATTTTATGACGCTTTGAAACAAGATTTGGAAATTTGGTGGCACAAAATGAAGTACAAAAATTTGGCAGAATCAGGGCGAAAACTGATTCACAAAAATGGCCGCTGATTCTGGACTAACAAAGATAGCACAAACATTTTAAAAAGTCTCTGAAACAGAAAGCCACGCTCTATCCTATACTCCTAATTTCAGTGCCCTTGGAGAAGTTTGAAAACTTCACTGAAGTGCCTAGTTAACCTATGTTTGAAAACTCTTGCTTGTCTTCTTTTCCACCCACCCACCCATTTTGCATCTTTCTCCCCTTGGAGCTTTATTTTGAGCATCTTTAGCTGAGTTGGTATCATGCCAGAATATGGTAGGGATCATAACGGTGTGTTCCTGAACGTCAGTTCTTTGAGGTGCTTGTGGAGTGAGTGATGAAGGAAGACAGAGTAGGAGAAGCTGAGGGGGGGGGGGTTGGTAAGTTTTACGGCGCTCGCAACTGCATAAGGTCAGATGAACGCGCGGGGCATATTAAAAATATTCAGTTGGTAGGACATTTTGAATTTTGCACGGGTGACGGCCGAAGCCTACTCTTATCAATTTTAGACCACCAAGGGATCTTTAACGTGCAACTTGCACACGGGCCCTCCGAGATTTTTTGCCCTTGTCCGAGAAGGCTAGGTGTACATATTTTTCTACCATCAGATCAGGGGTGTGACTGAAAGACAGCAGTAAGAAGAAGCCAAGGAGTAGCAGTAGAAAGGCTGCAGAAAGAGTCAGGAGCCCAGAGGAGGGGGCAAAGGAGATGAGGGAGTTGAGGCAGAAAGAAGAGACGAAAGCAGATGACAGAACATTGCTAGAAAGCAGGAAAGGAAGTGAAAGGAGACAATTTTAGAGAAGAAAAGTTTTCTGTCGCTACCCAGATTCGAACCCGGGACCTTTGAATGGGAGGCAAACACCCTAACTTCTAGGCCCCGAGAGCCCCCTAGAAAGAGTTAATTTTTAAAAGTTTTTTTTAGTTTAGTATGGGGTTTTACGGCGCTCGCAACTGCATAAGGTCAAATGAGCGCCGAAACACAAGTTAGTTTTTTTTTATACGTAGTTCACTGCACGGCTGTGTACGGTTATTTGATCTTAAACGTTAAAATAGAAAATTTTGGTGTAGATATATAATATTTTCTCCCACACGTCTTCAGCTACTTTGTCATCCACGTCACAGACAGAGATGTCCGCAGACAGAGATGTCCGCAGACAGAGATGTCCGCAGACAGAGATGTCCACAGACAGAGATGTCCACAGACAGAGATGTCCACAGACAGAGATGTCCACAGACTCCAGCACAGAGAGATGTTGAATTTCCTGGGAGGGGCGGGGAGACTTTGAGGCAGTAGAGCGGAATAAGAGTTATGGCACTTGCAATACAATAAGGTCATATAAGTGCCGAAGATTAGATTCTGTTTGTTTTTGTAAGTGTTTTACGGCGCTCGCAGCTGCATAAGGTCATATGAGCGCACGGGACACATTAAACTTTTTCAGTTGGTAGGAAATTTTGAATTTTGACCGGGTGGCGGCCGAAGCCTACTCTTATCGATGTTAGACCACCAAGGGATCTTTAACGTGCGCAACTTGTACACGGGCCCTCCGAGATTTTTTGCCCTTGTCCGAGAAAGCTACGTGTAGATCTTTCCTACAAGAAGATCAGGGGTATTGCTGAAAGACAGCAGTAAGAAGAAGCCAAGGAGTAGCAGTAGAAAGGCTGTAGAAAGAATCAGGAGCCCAGAGGAGAGGGGGGGGGGACAAAGGAGATGAGGGAGTGGGGACAGAAAGAGGAGACGAAAGCAGACGACAGAACATTGCTAGAAAGCTGGAAAGGAAGTGAAAGGAGACAATTCAGAGAAGAACAGTTTTTCGGTCGCTACCCGGATTCGAATCCGGGACCTTTGAATGAGAGGTCAACACCTTAACCTCTAGGCCAATAGCAACTTCGCAGCCCATTTCAAAGCGTTATACAGAAATCAGAAACAGCTGGATATATCACCATCCTCCCACGGTATTGGAGCAGAAGAGTCATAGCTTTGTTTTAAAAAACCATAGCCTTCCGTTAAATAATCTCTACCAGTGGAAATTAACGAATTCTCCCTTATGTGAGAGGTGTAACTCTCATGAAACTGAAGATGCATTTCACTTTATTTTCTATTGTTCACACTTTGTCCTTCAAAGGAAATTGTTAATCCCTCCCAGCCTGACTCGGCCTAGTGACAGAAATAAGCAATGTTTGACCCATGATAAGAGATATGTGCACAACCTGTACTTATTCATTATGGAAACTTTTATCAAATGAGTGTTTTATGTGATGTGATGAGGGCCCATGGCCTTAAACACTGAATAAACTTACAGAAATCAGAAAGGCGAATTCCCACACTTCATAGCGTGCATGTTGCTACACAAAAGTAGTTGCAGGTGAAGAAATCAGAATTTACAAAGAAAAGCAGTAAAGAAGACCAGGCGAGACAAAATTAGAAAAACAGTCATCAGAGAAATGGTGGGCGCAAATGATGTCATGCATCACATACAACACCAAAGAATCAAATGGTTCGGACATCTCATGAGATTACCAACACACCACCCAGCACAACGTGCCTACATAAAAGAAATCGATGACAACGTCTTGTTTGTTTTAGTAGAGGTTTTACGGCGCTCGCAACTGCATAAGGCCAAATGAGCGTCAGAAGAATCGAGGTGTTACAAGAGAGTAACAAACAAACAAAACAAAAAAAAAGGGGGCGAAAAGGACGATATATGTTTGATAGAAAAGCAATCCACACCAGAGCACCCGCCAACCACCCACAACCAACATCTCATCCGAAAGACGACGTGGAGTTCCCCCACAAGACCTCTCCTTGCACTACTACAGATTATAACTCACATCTCTCGCGTGTCTGACTGCGACACCGCACAAGTTTCTCTGCAGCTGCGATCTATGGGCCGACAAATGAAGAGAGCCAAGAGTTCATAGAGTCCCATACATAGAACCTCTACACCCTTGCTCTAAACCTTGCTAGCTACGGCATTTCATATAACTCCAGTAACAGTCATTCTAGTAACAGTTACTGTAGTAACAGCCACGGCGTTTCATGCAACTCTAGTAATAGTAATTCTAGTAACAACTACGGCGTTTCATGTAACTGTAGTAACAGTAAGTCTAGGAACAACTACGGCGTTTCATTTAACCAGTAACAATAACTGTAGTTAGTAACAGTAACTGTAGTAACCGCTTCACCGTTTCATGTAACAAGTGACAACTACATCGTTTCACGTAACTCTAGTAACACACACCAAATAAATCGTTTCATGTAACTAGTAACACACACCAAATACATACACAACAACACACACACACACACACACACACACACACACACACACACACACACACACACCATCATAATTACCTAAAAAAATTTAAGACTGAACGAACAAACGAAGATACACACACCCACATACGCTTGAACACTGACTGAGCAGCAGCAGCAGGGGGAGGAGGGAGAGGGAGAGGAGGGACAGGAGGGAGATGCAGTCTCCTGTCTGCTTCAGCAAAGTTCCTCCTTTGTGCTGGCACAAACGCTCCCCGTCCCTGCTGCTGCCCGAGGAAGTCCATCATGTCCCTGGCTGTCAGGTTGATGACAAAGAAGTTGAAGGGCTGTGGGAGAAGAAAAAGAAAAATTGTTATTATTATTATTATTATTATTATTATTATTATTATTATTATTATTATTATTATTATTATTATAATTATTATTATTATTATTATTATTATTATTATTATCATTATTATTATTATTATGATTATAATTATATTAATAATATTATTATTATCATTATTATTATTATTATTATTATAATTATATTAATAATAATATTATTATTATTATTATTATTATTATTATTATTATTATTATTGTTATTATTATCATCATTATCATTATCATTATCATTATCATTATCATTATCATTATCATTATCATTATCATTATGGCTATGACTATGACCCTGAATACTATTATGATTATGATTATGATTATGATTATGATTATGATGATTATTATTATTATTATTATTACTATTATTATTATATTATTACTATTATTATTATTATTATCATTATCGTTATCATTATCATTATCGTTATTATTTAAATTATGTGTTTTTACATCCCCACCTAAATAATGTATAAAATCATTTAGAAGCGGATTTCCTATCTGAATAAAAACGGGAAACAATAGGTTGCCAAGAGCCTTGGGGAAGATTGGAACATTAATCTTGTGTCAGATGCGCTGCCGATCTGACGACCTGGAATTTACCAGACTTTGGACAGACCTGAAGGAACTAGTTTAAAAGCACTGATTCGAAGAAATTGTTCTCCGTCGTTGGTCCAAACAGAATTCTCCATTTTTTTACCTTTAATGTAAAAATACGGATAATACTGTTATACAAAACGATAAAAATGTCTGTTGTTACTATTGGATTTTTACCACGAATTCTCAACTTCAACCATACAGTAAAATACGTTGGAGTCCCTTACGTTCCTGTGACCTTAATGCAGTTGCAGTAGCAGTAAATCTCTTACCTCTAAAAGAAACAAGAAAACCCAAAAAAACCCATCAAAACAAAAAAACGTACCCCATTAGGTGGTGGAGCGTGTGGATGCCAGGCAGCTGGTGCAGCAACGAGCACGGGAAACATCCTTGGCAGTTGATCTCGTCCTGGCCAGACAGGGGGAGCGTAGACGACACCTGGAGGTGCGTAGTCTACTGCAAGAGGAAGATGACGGACAGGCAGAGGAAAGGGAAGAAGAGGCAGATGACCTGCAGCAGGTGCAGGATTGACAGGAAGAGGAAAGGGAAGAAGAGGCAGATGACCTGCAACAGGTGCAGGATTGACAGGCAGAGGAAAGGGAAGAAGAGGCAGATGACCTGCAACAGGTGCAGGATTGACAGGAAGAGGAAAGGGAAGAAGAGGCAGATGACCTGCAGCAGGTGCAGGATTGACAGGAAGAGGAAAGGGAAGAAGAGGCAGATGACCTGCAACAGGTGCAGGATTGACAGGCAGAGGAAAGGGAAGAAGAGGCAGATGACCTGCAACAGGTGCAGGATTGACAGGAAGAGGAAAGGGAAGAAGAGGCAGATGACCTGCAGCAGGTGCAGGATTGACAGGAAGAGGAAAGGGAAGAAGAGGCAGATGACCTGCAACAGGTGCAGGATTGACAGGCAGAGGAAAGGGAAGAAGAGGCAGATCACCTGCACCAGGTGCAGGATCAACAGGAAGGTCACCTGCACCAGGTGCAGGATCGACAGGAAGGTCACCTGCACCAGGTACAGGATCGACAGGCAAAGGTAAGGCAGCAGGTACAGGATTGACAGGCAAAGGTAAGGCAGCAGGTACAGGATTGACAGGCAAAGGTAAGGCAGCAGGTACAGGATTGACAGGCAAAGGTAAGGCAGCAGGTACAGGATGGACAGGCAAAGGTAAGGCAGCAGGTACAGGAAGAGGTGCAGGATCGACCACGACCTCCAGGGCCGCTACTTCCTGTGCTGGAGCACGGAGCTCATCTTGTCGCCCTGAAAAAGAAAAACACACGGTGCGTGAGTGAAACTCTCTTCGCAACCCTGCATCTTCTGGTGGCTTTTTGCTTCACGACGTTTTGCTGTAACTATTTTACGAGGTATTTTTTTTCGTAAGAGCTTTTAGTTGTAGTTTTAGTAAGTTTTACGGCACTTGCAACACAATAAGGTCATATAAGTGCCGAAGATTAGATGTTGCAGGAGAGAAAAAAACATAAAAAGGAGGAGATCAGGACGATAGATGTTTAATAGGAAAGAAGAAGCAAACCACACCTACCAAAGTACCCGCCAACCACCCACTTCATAAGCGTTTTACGGCACTTGCTTTACAATAAAGTCATAAAAGTTCCGACGATTAGAGGTTTTGATTGATTGAGTAGGTGTTTTACGGCACTCTCGACCCAATGAAGATTTTTTTTTTTTTAAATAGTAGAGGGATTTACGGCGCTCGCAACTGCATTAGGTCATATGAGCGCCAAGGGTTCAGTGTCAACAGAGAAGTCTTTACATGGAATCAGACTTACTCTGCTCACCTCTCTAGCTTCAACAGCACAAGGTCTGCCTCAACTGTCAAGGCACCCCGGAAGTAGCAGGTCTCAAAAGAGTGACAAACATACAAAAGAAGTAGAGGAAAATAACAATAGCAAGGATTAGGAAAGAAAAAGCAGCAGTTCACTGTTGTAGATCAGCCACAGTTATGAGCGTGACAATTCTACTGTGCTTGAACTAGAAATATCCCCCGTTTGGGAATGGCCTAAAGACACTACAGTCAGTGGCACTGACATTCTCATTCTCACTCTCATTCTCACTCTCATTCTCACTCTCATTCTCACTCTCATTCTCACTCTCATCCTCACTCTCATCCTCACTCTCATCCTCACTCTCATCCTCACTCTCATTCTCACTCTCATCCTCACTCTCACTCTCACTCTCACTCTCACTCTCACTCTCACTCTCCCTCTCCCTCTCACTCTCTCACTCTCTCACTCTCTCACTCTCACGCTTCGCTCTCTCTTTCTCTCACTTATGCGTGCGAGTGCGTGCATACACACACACACACACACACACACACACACACACACACACACACACACAAGCATATACACACACAAGCATATACACACACAAGCACATACACACACGATGCTAATTAATCAGAAATGTAGCAAACAATTTAAAATTTATATTTCGCTGATAAAGCCAAATGAGAATATGAAAGTCTTACTGTGCTGCCTGCAATAGGGCTGCGATAGACGCCGCCTCCGTTTGCACAGTCGACGGCGTCCGCTAACTAAGGTAAGTTCCTGGCATTGTCCAAGCTGAAAACAGATTTAAAGAACATTTTAGTTAGTTATAGTAGAGGTTTTACGGCGCTCGCAACTGCATAAGGTCATATGAGCGCCAGAAGATTAGGGGTGTTACAAGAGAGTAACAAACATAAAAGAAGGGGAGACAAGGACGATAGATGTTTGATTGGAAAGAAGCAAACTACACCGGAGCACCCGCCAACCACCCACTAATAATATTTAAGAACAGATCCTAACTAATCAGCTTCTATTACAAAAAAGGCGAAATGAGAATGACAGTATTATGTTGGGAAATGGAAGGCTCGAACCTGCCTAAGGTCATATGAGCGCGCGAAACAAGGTTTTTTCTCAACGGTTCATTTCTCGGCTTGATACTGGTCAATATTTCTATTTAAAAATTTTTAAACGCTAAAAATCGAGTGTAAATAGGCTTTAGATTTAAATTTAAATTTAAAACAACTTTCTAAATAACACTTAATTTCGAACAACCTATTTCAAAACTTTTATAAAACCTAAATTAAATCCCATTAAATTCGGAATATCAGGTATACAATGTTGGAAGTAAAAAGTGGAAATTATATATACATGTAGATATCTGAATAAAAATGGGAAACAACAGGTTGCCAAGAGCCATGGGGAAGATTGGAACATTAACTTTGTGTCAGATGCGATGCCCATCTGGTGACCTGGAATTTGCCAGACTTTGGGGAGACCAGAAGGAATTACTTTTTTACGCACCTATTTGAAGAATTTGTTCTCCTTCATTGATCCTAACAGAGGTCTCAATGTTTGGTCTTTACTCTAAAAATACGACCTTAACGTAGTTGTAGGTGCTGTTTACCTCTAAAACAAAAGAAAACCAAGAAAGAGGGGGAAACATTTTAAAAAGAACAACAACAAAAAGAATAAATGCAGAAACAAAAAAACTTTTAAAATCCCACAACAACAACAAAAACTTACGTCGTTTGCTGCCAGTGGTTGTTGAGCCTGCAACGCCGGCATTGCAAGCTCAGGACGGGCAGGGCGTGGGTCCACTTCCATTGGTTGCGCTTGCAACACCGGCATTGCAGGACCTGCCTGTCCTACAGGCATTGCTGGACCGGCCTGTCCCACAGGCATTGACGGACCCGCCTGTCCCACAGGCATTGCCGGACCGGCCTGTCCCACAGGCATTGCCTGACCGGCCTGTCCTACAGGCATTGCAGGACCCGCCTGTCCTACAGGCATTGCCTGACCGGCCTGTCCCACAGGAATTGCAGGTACCACAGGGGGCTGGTCTCGGCCAGCTTCAGGCCGACCTGCAAAAGAAAAACATACGGTGCGTGAGTGAAACTCTCTTTACAACCCTGCATCTTCTGGTGGCTTTTTGTTTCACGACGTTTTGCTGTAGCTATTTTACGCGGTACTTTGGTCACTTAACCCTACCCGTACGCCCTGGGGTCATTTTATACCCCCGAGGTTGTTTTCTTCACATTTTAGAATACTTTTAGTATGAAGATCTCTTTGAAACTTTCAGTTAGTTCAGTATGGGGTTTTACGACGCTCGTAACTGCATAAGGTCATATGAGCGCGCGAAACACAAGTTAGTTTTATTCGCAGTTCACTGTACGGCTGTAATTCGGTTTAGATATATTATTTTCAATTTAAAACAACTTTCCTAAATAACATAAAAATTTAAATAATTCAATTTGCTCAACAGTTTCCCATAAAGGCCAATGGCCTTCATAAAATTAAAAATTTTGATGGGATCAACGACGGAAAAAATGTCTTGCAATTTTTTACATTTAAATTATTTCCTTCGGATCTCTCCGAAGTCTAGACATTAGGTTAAAATGTGTCTAATGCTTCTCATCTCCCTGAAGGAGGTATTCGTGAGTTAGGGGCGTGTGTCCGATTCGTAATCGAGTAAAAACGACTTCGTCTCTTCTGGAGAGGTCCGAAGGATTTCGCGGTCCTAGTTTGGGTTTAATATTGTGGAGTTTGTTACCCGTCTGTTTTTTTCCAGTGGCTCTCCCACAGACTGGAGGTGTACTTTTTTACTTTAATTTTAAAGTCAGTCTGTGGTTTGTTTGTTTGTTTGGGTAGATGTTTTACGGCACTATCGACACAATTTTGGTCATTTAAGCCCCATCAGGTTTCACCGCTACAAAATCAGACGTGTTTTTAATAAGAGTCTTTCGGAGCTCGCAACCGCAAACGATCACACTATTTCTATTATGCTAAAAAGACGAACATACATTTATTTTTAAAAAATTGTAAATATGGAAAAGGCTTATTTAAATTTGTATATACAATACAAATTTCAGTGTATGTATATTTTCACCGTATGTATATATACACCGATAACGATAACTATATGTTTTCATATTCTATTAAATAGTCCAATTTCTTTTATATAACTTAAAATTCTTCTAGGCTCTATGATGTCAAAAAGGGTCTTAATATCTTTACATCTAAAATATTTCCCACGGACATAATTAAAGTCGACACATTCCATTAGGATGTGCCGAACTGTGAAATTTGTGTTGCACGCCACACAAAAGGAGCTTCCTCTCCTTCGAGCAAATGTTTATGTGTGACGTGCGTGTGTCCTATCTTTAATCTCGTATAAATTACTTTTTCTCTTCGTGGTAGAGATAGTGATTTCCTGGGCATAAGTTTCGTTTGAATGTAATGGAGTTTGTTGTATGTATATGTATGTATAGTATAAGGTTTTACGGCGCTCGCAACTGCTAAGGTCATATGAGCGCGCGAAACACAAGTTGTTCACCTTTGCAAAAGTTCACTTCACGACTGGTTAACT
>NW_004797303.1:211039-223919 GCF_000002075.1 Aplysia californica
GCCCGTGTGCAAGTTGCGCACGTTAAAGATCCCTTGGTGGTCTAAAATCGATAAGAGTAGGCTTCGGCCGCCACCTGGGTGAAATTTAAAATTTCCTGCCAACTGAAAATATTAGGTGTGTCCCGCGCGCTCATATGACCTTGCGCAGTTGCGAGCGCCGTAAAACACTTTACAAAAACAAAAATCTATCTATCTAGGAATCTATTTATATATTGATAGATAGATATAAAGTTCGCTACTGCATAAGGCGCAGAAAGGAAAGAAGGTAAAACCAAGCAGTACTTAATAAGTAATATATCTGTCCGTGCTGCTTTGAATTACTGGTTTAGGTTGAGCATCATTAATATTTTATAAGCGGTAGAAGAAGTAATAGAAAGCGTACGCATTGCAATTTGCAGACTAATGTGTCCGAGTTTAGGCAAGTCAGAAATGTTAATATTGTGCTGATGTTCATTAGACGTTTCCTTTTTTACAACACTACAGTGCCTTTATAATAATTTTTATTTTTTTCGCCGGGTGGGAAAGGGAAGGTTGTCAACGAAAAGGCAAAACTGACGAAAGTGCGTTTGAAGATGATAATAAAAATACCAGACGTAGAAACAGTCGGAAGATAGGGAAGCAGAAAATCCTAAAACGAGGTCTGTCTCAGAATTGACAAGGAAGCGTTTTATAATAATTGAGATAATGCTTACACAGTCAGTTGGCTACCCATTCCCTTCATTTTTCAACGTAGTTCTTTGACAAGTCTGAAGTCAGGCGATTTTCCATCGCTGCAAAGGTAAATACCTGCCATCCCTGTAGAACTTTGCGTCAGGGGACCAAAGCCGATCTCTGCTGACGTGCTCCACAAGTTTTGTGTCATCAATGATTTTTTCCCGGGCGAAATATCGCTTCGTAGGTTTTTATGTTTTTAAGTAAGTGTTTTTTTATGGCACTTGCAACACGATAAGGTCATAAATATATAAGTGCTAAAGACTAGAGGTGTTACAAGAGAGTAACCAACACAAAAAGGAGGAGAGATAAGGACGACAGATGTTTTATAGGAAAAAAAAAGTAAACCACACCAGAGCACCCGCCAACGACCCACAGCTTCATAGGTCTAAAAAGGTGAAAGTCTGGAGGGAAGAGATCTGGATATGGGGCATCTACATACTTGATTTTTCCTCGTGTATTGTTAGATGTCGAGGAGAGGTGCAATTTTCGGCCAAGGGATAGGTGGGTAGCTTCTATGGTTGATATTATGTTCTTCTTTTGGACGGAGAAATTATTACACCCTATCAAGCAAAATTCTGCCTGGTGCCATGGCTCTTTTGAGTAGTACCGGTATGCTCGTCCAACTGGTTGATTTCAAAGCATTTTCAACAGATGGCCAAACCTCTCGATTCTTTGATGTTCTATACGTTCCATGACATCCCTGACACATTTCAAGCAGTATCGTTCTACATGCATTCTTTCCTTTAGACATAAATTAAACCAGCGTCCGTGGTGTAGTAGTTAGGTGCTTCTCTACCGCATGCATGAGATTCAAGTTCGATCCCCGAGTGGGTAGATAATTTTGATCGAGTATGTCGGTCCTTCTACTGGGGTGTTGAGTTCCGCTGTCTCACTGGGTTGGTCCTGAGAGAGAGGATCGGAAGGCTGCCTCCGAAAATTATTAGATTTGTCTAAATTGTGTCGATGAAGGTGTAAAACAACTACTTTAAAAAAAACACACATTTTCTGAGGCATCGTATCTCACAGGCAGTGATCTTACTTTTTGTGTTGTAATTAGCTGCCATGCCTGGCATTGGCAAACAGGCGTTGGAAGAAATATGCTGTTGATAATTGTCTTTTTACTTCCATTGATAAGTGCTTATGGGTAAGTGGTGGAGACACTTATTTTGTAGTTGTAGGTTACCGCATTCGTTTTTTAGCATCTTCCTTTCAATGTCCCTGACAAGGAGGGCTCGTCTATAGAG
This sequence comes from Aplysia californica, assembly GCF_000002075.1. Lineage (NCBI taxonomy): Eukaryota > Metazoa > Mollusca > Gastropoda > Aplysiida > Aplysiidae > Aplysia > Aplysia californica. The sequence continues at coordinate 212,998 of NW_004797303.1, forward strand.
CACGGTCGTGCAGTGCCGCCCAAACCTTTTAATGTTTTATTCTGTAAAGCTCTCACAAACTGAAAATAAAAGAAGTCCGTAACAAGCACTAGCCAAATCTTTTATCAATACAAGGTCCTCGCTGGCGCCTTAACAGCTATTACTGTGCTTATAGTGCCCTAAAACATCTACTATGCTGTGCCAAAGTCATCTAAACATACATCTAAAAATCGTTTAGCAGTGGGTAGTCTGACTTTTAGTATAAATTGCTCGTTGGGTTAACCCAAGCGACAACGACACTCGCAGCGAGTATGGCAGTACATTAATATTAATAAGACAGCACATCTCTATTGTGCTCTTGTCTAAACAAAGCCCACTCTAGGCAGTCTTGAAACTTAAAATAAACGCAATCTCAGATTTACGCTATATTATGCCACTATTATTATTATAAATTAGCATTTGTATAGCGCATACCTCCGCTCAACAGCAAGCTCTATGCATTTTACACTATGTTCTTACCCCAGCAGACCATAGAACAATCATAAACATTTTAAGCTTCCTAGGAAGCATACAGTGCTGGCAGCTGCTTAAGCACTCAAACATTGACAAACTGACAAAATCTTTCCCTGTCTACAGCTGGGTACCCATTCCCACCTGGAAGAAGTGAGGAAGATTCATGTAAGGTGCCTTTCCCAAGGACAAAACAGCAGGCCACTGACGGGATTCGAACCCGTGACCTTACGGTTGCGGGTCTGAGAGCCTAACCTCTAGGCCACTAAAGCCACACCTTAACAGACTAGCATGATTAAGTTTTTGTCAAACTTACCTTGGTTGGCCATCGACGAAGGAAATAGAGACCAGTGGTCCACATCCGATCGAAAAGCTGTCCCACCAAAAGCAAATGCTGGGGGGTGACAAAAGAGTAGACTTTATTTTGGTGTTTATTACCAGGGGTACACGGCCTGTATGTGGGCTCCTAAAATAGAAATATGAAAGTTAACATAATATTGCTTTTGAGTACTTGGCAGACGTTTTGTTTTGTTTCGTTCCTTTGTTTGTTTGTTTTGTTGGGTTTGTTTGTTTGTTTGTTTGTTTGTTTGTTTGTTTGTTTGTTGTTTTTTTGTGTTTTTTGTTTGTTTGTTGTTGTTTTGTTGGGGGGGGGGGTTGGGGGGGGGGGGTTACGCCCAGATCTACGTAATTTTGATCGTGCCAATACAGGCTTTCGACCCTATCTGCCAGGGCTGCTGCCGATAATCAGGGGCAATCCGGGCTGAGAGGGATGAAACATCCCTGCAAAAAGACCAAGATACTCGAACTCGATAAAACTTTTGTCTCAACTCTGGAATTGAACTTAGTTCTCCTGCTAGCGACAGCAAAGCGCCTAGCCGCCCCCCCCCCCCCCCCCCCCACGGGGCGGTGCTACTGACTGAAGTGTCTTTAGGCCATTCCCAAAGGGGGGACATTAACCATGTTCTTATGCACAGTAGAATTGTAATCGTAAATTTGTTGTTTCATTAATGTCATGCTCATAACTGTGCCTGGACGGCAACAGGGAGCTGCTGCTTTTTCTTTCCTAATCCTTACTATAGTCATTTTCCTCTACTTCGTTTGTACGTTTGTCACAGTCTTGTGACCCGTTATTTCTGAGGTGCCTTGACAGTCGAAGCAGACTTTGTGCTGTAGAAGCTAAGGAGGTGAGCAGAGTAAAGGTGTAGACAGAGTCACTTCTCTGGAGCTAGCCCCAAGCCTCTCCACTCCCTTTTTGGGGAGAGCAAGCATTCCCCCGACGTCCCCTTTGAAGGAGTAACATTTTCACTCTTTTGAATCAGTGCTCGTGATTGTTACCGTATTACATTTTCTGAACGTAAAACTATTTTCGACGCTGGTCTAGTTCTGTCTGTGCAAGATGGACGGTTTTATATAGGTTGAGAAAACGAAGGCTGAACAGACGTCGTTACTGGGTTCACATTAATATTATACCAACATTGTAGTATGGTGAATACCATCGCTATTTAATGGAGCAAGTCCTTTCAGAAGAGGAAAAACGTCCGTCATATAAAAAATGTTTCAACTTCTCCTTTTGTATCGTGTGCAAGTGAGTACATTCACGGAGTGGGGGTGTTTTGGTGACTGAAGGTGGGAACAATTTTAGAACTGCGTTAAAACTCAGTCACCAACCTTTTCGGGGCTTGGAAGGGATTCGTCTAAAAAAAGGGGGGGGGGGGGGGGGAGGCGAGAGGTTGGTGACTCTACTCTGTCGCTCGCAATGCTTTTCCTGTAAATTAAACCTGCCGCTCCCCAAATTGGTGCCAGACAACAAAATGGTGTGGGGAAGGTGACTCCACTCTCTCTGCACGTTAAGTCTGATTCCCTGTAAGGACTTTTCTTTAGTTTACTTTACTTTAGTTTAGTAATAGTATGGGGTTTTACGGCGCTCGCAACTGCATAAGGTCATATGAGCGCGCGAAACATAGGTTAGTTTTGTTCGAAACAGTTTACTGTACGGCTGGCTCGGGTCAGTAATAAGATAAGGACTTTTCTGTTGACATCCACACCTTGGCGCTCATATGACCTCATGCAGTTGCGAGCGCCGTAAAACCTGTACTATAACTAACCGCTACACCACAAACGCCGGTTCGGCGGAAATCAAAGCTTTTGAGCTACTTTACAGAAAAAGCTTAGTGCTATACTTGTATTCAGTGTGTCTGTTTACTGGGAGTTAAAAGGGGCGGACATTTTTTGTGAGGTTTATTATTCGGGGAAAAATGTCAGCCCTACTTTAGTGTGTTTTGTTGTGAGACTAATTTGCATAAAGTATCTTTTTTCAATTCACCATCAAAAGAGCTGACGACGTGATTATCAGTTTTGTTTTTCACCTGGGTAGAAGTGCGGATGCCAATTGTTCGTGTTAAAAGGCGACTTTAGTTTAATTAGTTCAGTAGGAGTTTTACGGCGCTCATAACTGTTTAAGGTCATATGAACGCGCAAAACAAGTTGGTTGCATTCACAACTGCTCACTGCACGGTTTGATTTCGGTTAATATTTTCATTAAAATGTTGAAATGTTAGATGTTCGAGGTAAAAAAAAGAATATTAGTTTAAAATAACTTTTAAATTCAAAATTGAAATAATTTTGTTCACAATGTATCGTAAAGGCCAATGGCATTTATAAAATCAAAAATTTTACTGGAATCAACGACAGAGAACAGATCCTGCAATATTTTGCATTTGAAATACTTCCCTCGATTCTCTCTAAACACTGCACATTCAGTTAAGATGTGTCTAACTGTAAAATCTGTGTCGCATCCGACACAGAACGGTTCCTCATCTCCCCGAAGGAGGTATTGGTGTGTTAGGGAAGTGTGTCCGGTTCTTGAGTAGAAATCACTTTGTCTCCTCTTGTGGAGGGACCCGAAGGTTTTCTTGGAATCAATTTGGGCTTGATGTTGTTGTGGAGTATGTTTTTAATTTGTTTCTCCCCAATGCGTCTCCCGCGAACTGGAGGTGTAGGTTTTTTTACTTTATTTCTAAAATCGGTCTGTGGGAGAATGTTTGTCATTGATCCCAGCAGACGGGACAGGGATTCCTTCGCCAGGAGATCCACCTGCTCGTTTCCTCGGATGCCCACATAGCTAGGTAGCCATGCAAACACGATCTTTTCACGGTTTAAGTCAAAGCGTGTATTTTTTTGTTGTAACCTAACTATTTTGCGTGCATGTAAGAGTATGTAGTTTGTAAGTTAGGTGATGAAAGACAGGGAATCAGAAAGAATAAGGAAAGGTTTGTTAGGGGAATTTTCTACGGAGTACAGTATCATGTCAATCAATGGCAGGGTCCCCCGCAGAGAAAATGGAGGCTTCGGGATAGAGCCTCCTCTGGTGTGTACTGTTTGAAGATAGGGCAGCGGCGCCCACAGAAGAGTCCGATTTAGAGCAATCTGTAAAGATTAGCTCTGCACCGGGGTATTTTTATCTACGTGTTTTGTATTCTGCTTTAAATGTTTGGGTGTTTGCGGTTGCTTTGTTGTGTGAGGTGAGCTGTAAGTCTACTTTTTCCTTGGTGAGATGCCATGGGGGGAGGTCGAGGAAAAGAAATTATTCGATGTTTTGTGTGGGAAAGTGTATGTTTTAGAGGTCCTCAAGTTATTATACATGTATTTGTTTATGAGTCTGGGTGTGTTCCTTAAATGCAGTCGTGTGCTGGGTTGTCTGATTTTGAGCTTTGTTTGTTTGGTATTGTAGTGAGAGTTGTGTACGTCTGAGTGTAAGTGATTGTACGCATGCCTCGGCCTGGAGGCTCTCCACTGGAGAAGTGCAGAAAGCCCTAAGGGCGAAGCGGAGTCCTAGGTTTTGTAATTCTACCAGGTCTAGCATTTTCAGAACATGGGGTTTTGCCGATCCATAGACCAGACAGCCGTAGTCAAGCCTGGGTCGGACAAGGGAAATGTATAGATGGAGAAAGTGTTTTGAGTCCCCTCCCTACTCCGGATGCAATAACATTTTCAAAGCGTTTAAAGCTTTCTGACACCTCAAACGAAGGTCTTTTATGTGTGATGAATGTAAGGTTTTTGTTAAATATAATCCCGAGGAAACGAGCCTGGTCCTAGACGGGAATCCTTTCCCCGTGCAGTGTCAAATCCGGCCGCAGTACACGTCTGCCTGATATTTGATACAAAGTAAAAACTAATAATTGGGAATCCGATTCTTTATATTATTGTTTTTCTTTAAGTTGAGGAAAGGTAGCCAGTAGCTGAGATCAACAATTACATGTATAAAGTTTAAACCGTTAAAAACTCTAGTTCGAACACTGTGTACTGTTCGGATACTTTGTGTTATTGTCTGTACATTTCCACAAGATTTGAAACATAGTTAACATTCCAAAGGTCTCAACCTGATTTCTTCTCCTTTTGTGTAGCTCTACACGTCAGACATATTAACGTTGCATCTGTTACAAGAGTCAGCCAAGATACAGGTACTCCAAATTAACATTTATAAACCAGCAACGTTAAATATGAAATCAGAGAAATTTAAGTGCGTTTGCTCTTGAAATTGGGTGCATGAACATTAGTGAATTGTACGTAAAATAAACGGAAAAGAATGCATGATACTGATTTGCCTTGCTTGTAGTCATAGAGGAAATAGATTGCCCGAGTACCACGCTCCTTCCCCTTTTCAGATCTTGCTCCATTCGAGATGTGGACAATACGTTTGGAATCGAGGAAGTTTTAAGGTGTGTCTTACTAGAGTTAGTGGTGTATTTTATATGTGTGGTAGGGACATTTTTAATGGTAAGGAATGGTTTTCTTTAAATTTTACTCAGATGGTAGCCTACTCTTCTCCGACTTTCAACCACTACGGAATTTTTAACGTGTCGAAGAAGACTCTTTGAAAGGTAACACTTCAACAATATAATTAGACCGTTCCACTTGTAGCGATAGATACTCACGTTTCTGCCATCCAGTTCAGTGGTGAACTTCTGTCGAGGGAATCGCAGCTTGGACAGCGTGGTCATAACAGTCCTGATCTGACACCTAAATGAAACAATTAATTAGCACACTTACACTTTTATTAATCGGCAGGCTGTTCAGATGATCTAAGAAAAGCTTCGTTTAGTCTCAGTAAAAGTTTCACGGTGCTTGGAAAAAAAGGTCATATAAGTGCCGAAGGTTAGAGGTGCTTGCAACTACATGAGGTCATAAGAGCGTACAAAAAACAAGTTGATAACTTTCCAGTCAGTTCACAGCAAAGCCTGGTTTTACTTTATGGTTGTTTAAAACATTGTTTGGCAAGAATTCAAAATAAAAATAAAAACAACAACAACAACAACAAAACAACAATTAACCTTCGTGTAAGGTGCCAAAAAGCGTTAAACGTTGGCGGAGACTCCAAACACCCCCTCCACCTTACCTTATTGTTCTCTTGTCCGTTCCAAGCTTGGCTGCTGTTGAAAAGTCTATGGATTGACAAGACCTATCTGCTTAAGGTCATATGAGGGCGCGAGGCACAAGTTAGAAATGTTCACTATAGTTCGTAGCTTGATTTTACTTAATGATCGCAATAAAATAATGATATCAAGTATATCAAATGGATATTTGAAGAAACTTATACTGCAGTGTCACTGCTGTTAAATATGACAAAAGAACGAAGAAAAACCTACCGGGTTCTCCCTGCGACGAAATACCCAAAATCTGTAAGTATGCCCTTTTGATTTTCGTGAATTGCTTTCAACGTGGATAGGACAAGGTGCTGTAAAAGAAAAGGTAGCAACAAAATTATGAAACTTTATAACATAGCCATTGCCTCAAAAGATTGCTTGAACTTAAGGATTCGTTTATAGTGGCGGCGGGTAGAGGGTTGCGCGCGAGGGTTAATCGCACTGGATAACTCGAGCCTAATCACTAGCCGAGTTTGATGTATAATATAGCAAAGCGGGAACAGCACAATTGTGGTACCGCAACAACACAGACAATATGGCTTCCTCATTTGAAGAAGGCTTTTTCTTGGTAGATAGCCGTTTTACTAGGTTTCTTCTACCGGGCATAAGAAGAAGGAGGACAATTAGAGTTCACGAGATAAACAAAAAAGACCCATTGACTTTGAGGGTGAATACCACCACTTTTCCCACTAATTGATGATTTACCCAAAGATATTTCATTCTTACACACGAATGGACCTTAGTACATTTGAATACATTTTGAAGAAGGTAGAATCTTCTTCCAAGAGCGCAGTACGAACAGCGTAGTTGCTACAGTGATCACACAGGAGCAAAAGCTGGTAACCGAATGCACAGTAGGCCTACTGCACACCCCGGCGCGAGACGCGCGTCAAGAACTATAAAGTTGGTTCTGGTTACTTTACCCGCCAGGCGGCAAATTAGTTGCGCCCACACACACGCGTTGACTATGTGCCGTTAGATAAAAGAGTGTGTCACTGGTCACATTACTCGCGCGGTCTCTCGCTGATCAAACCGGGCATGCGATTTCTCGAAACCCTTCGCCACTATAAAATAAACCAGTAAAAATTGACATGACAACCAGAAAGCACCGAGTTCGCACAATGTGCAATGCAAACCAGTACAGTGCGCTCTGTACGCCACCCGCTCCCCCCCCCCTCCCCCCTATTTTACTTGATAGCGGCTGTAAGATACATGTACATGTACACAGGGGCGAAGGCTGACTTGTATATGTATAGTATAAGGTTTTACGGCGCTCGCAACTGCTAAGGTCATATGAGCGCGCGAAACACAATTTGTTCACTTTTGCAAAAGTTCACTTCACGACTGGTTAACTAATTTAAAATGCTAAAAAGTTAAAATATTTAAATTCGGTGTAAATACATTTGTGATTTGAAACAATTCTTTTAAGTAACAATAAAAATTTTAAATAATATCAAATTCACTCTACAACTCGCCATAAAGGCCAATGGCCTTTATAAAATTTAAAATTCTGCTGGGAACAACGACGGAAAAAATATCCTGCAATTTCTTGCATTTATAATATTTCCTTCGGATCTCTCCAAAGTCTAGACATTCTGTTAAAATGTGTCTAATGGTAAAATCTGTGTCGCATCCGACACAGAACGGCTTCTCATCTCCCTGTAGGAGGTATTTGTGGGTCAGGGCCGTGTGTCCGATGCGCAATCGAGTAAAAATGACTTCGTCTCTTCTGGAGAGGTCCGAAGGATTTCGCTGTTCTAGTTTGGGTTTTATTTCATATAGTTTATTATTTTTCTGGTTTTCCCAGTGGCTCTCCCACAGACTGGAGGTGTACTTTTTTACTTTATTTCTAAAGTTAGTCTGTGGGAGAGTGTTTGTCGTTGATCCCAGCAGAAGGGATGAAGCTTTCTTCGCCAGGTCGTCTACCTGTTCGTTTCCTCGGATGCCCACATGGCTGGGTATCCATGAGAACATGATGTTTTTTCCTCTTTCGGATAGTGTATGGATTTTCTGTTGTAGCCTAACTATTTTTGGGTGTAAGAGTGTGTAGTTTGTGAGTGAGGTGATGCAAGACAGAGAGTCAGAAAGGATAAAGAAAGATTTGTTAGGAGAATTTTCTACAGAGTCCAGTGCCATGTCAATGGCAGTGGCCTCCGCAGAGAAAATGGAGGCTTCAGGATGGAGTCTCCTCTGGTGTGTACTGTTGGAAGATAGGGCTGCGGCGCCCACTTCATTGTCTTTTTTGGAGCCATCTGTGAAGATGAGCTCTGCACGGGGTATTTATCTATTAGTTTTTTGTATTCTGCTTGAAAAGTTTTGGTGTTTGTGCTTTGTTTGTTGTGTGTGGTCAGCTGTAAGTCTACTTTTGCCTTGGTGAGGTGCCACGGAGGGAGGTCGGGGAAAAGAATTTGTTGGATGTCTTGTTTGGAAAAGTTAGTTTTTGAGGTCCTCAAGGATTCTGAGGCCGAAGGGTTTGATGAGTTTTTCGTTGTTTTGGAATTTGTTTATGGTTTCTGGATTTGTTTTAAAAATGCTGTTGTGCGCTGAATTTTCCGGTGTTGAGCTCTGTTTAACTGCGTATTGTAGTGAGAGTTGTGTGCGTCTGAGTGAGAGTGGTGGTATGTTGGCCTCGGCCTGGAGGCTCTCCACCGGAGAAGTGCGGAAAGCCCCCAGAGCGAGGCGGAGTCCTTGGTTTTGTATTGGATCTAGTATTTTTAAGACGTGTGGTTTTGCCGATCCGTAGACTTGACAGCCGTAGATGGATTATGAGGTGGAAGTAGTAGTAGATAAAGAAGAAGAAGAAGAAGACAAAGCAACAGAGGAGGGGCGAGGGGGAGAAGGGGGGGGTGTGGAGACAGAGTCCACCCCATCCTCCCCAAGAACCCCAAAGCGGTTATTCATTGACACCCGAAAGGTGGGTACCACAGTTTTAGGAGGAACCTTTTCTGTGTTTCTGTGTAGTAAGTCGCTTGTTGACCGCGGGTTCTGGGGAAGCACTGGCCGACTTTGTGACTGGCTGGAGTACACTTGCGTATGACCGGCCAGGGACAGGGGTCATACCTGGCGGGCAGACAGCTTTACGAGCTTCTTGAAAAGAGCAACCATTTCGTGCTTTATACTCTTGAATTGCGCGTTCTTTGATCCAAGTCGGGCAATCCTTGCTGAAGGCTGTGTGCTGGCCTTGGTAATTTGGGCAGCAAGGACTAGCCTTGCATTCCTTTTCAGGATGCCCAGTCTTGCCGCAGCGAGGACACACGGCTACACGTCGGCATCGCGACTGACTATGGCCAAACTTCTGACACTGAAAGCAGCGTAGAGGGTTTGGCACATAGGGTCGAACGTCCAAGACTACGTATGATGCACGAACGATGGCTGGAGGGCGGCACGAATCAAAAGTTAGAATTATTGTGTTCGTTTCTAGTGTGGACTTCCCCCGCCGAATAGTAATTCGGCGGGCTTCGACCACACCTTCACAGTTATCTACAAAATCTTTGTTTGAGCAGCCCTTCAGCTCATGGCTGAGGACCACACCCTTCGACTGGTTAAACTTCTGGTGTCGCTCGGAAACACAAGGAGCACCACCGAAGGTCGTTATCTTTTCAAGTCCCGCCAGTTCTTTATCCGATGCGTACTTGATGAGGAGAGCACCAGAGGACAGTTTCTGGACATTCGTAGGAATGTATCCCAGAACCTGTCTTAGAGTATCTCCTGTCTTGAATATATTTAGATCAGTGATCTTCTTCTGCGCATCGGTGCTGCGGATGGTCAAGTACGGCTGCCACGGAAGCTCCCTGAGAGGGGGAGGGTAGAGGCAGACGTAAAAGTCCTTTTTCCTTTAGAAATTTGTTGGCTCGGCTCGGCGGCCGCACCCGCTTCCGCGAGCCGAGACTTTTTGGCAACGTTGGGAGTTGGGGAAGGGTTTTTAAGTGATGAGGAATCCATGAGAGTTTTTTAGGTCGTTTAACTCCGGGGCTCCCCGCCCGCCATCGAGCCCAACAAGGGGACACATTGCTCGGATGACCAGAGCTGTGTCAGGGTTACCCCAGAGCTATACTCTTCACGAGAAAGTACAAGACCCTCCGTCAAGATTGACCCAGGGCTTGATGTTGTTTCAACTCCCAACCGATTGAGTGGCATGGGCCGTGCCACCCTCCCGTCTAAGAGGAAAACCTGGGCCAAAGAGGTGTGTTGGTGAGGGACAGTCTGTAGACTGATCTCACCTCAACCGCCAGGTACCCGGTTTCCCTCCGCAAGGGTCGCACCTCACGGTCAACGAGGCGCCCACTCTGTGGGATGGGTGACCTCTCTTTTTGCTGCACATGAGGTCAACGGTGGGAGGAAAGATAGAAGAAAAAAGAAAGAAGGAAGAAGAAGAGGAAGATACACCAAAGTAGGTGTCGCACCCGGATCCCAGAGGGTTAGAGTCTATGTGCGACATCTCGTCTTTGAAGGGATTGCACCTCCTGCAGACGAAGCAGTGGGTCTATTTATATCCCCCCGACCCAGTGGGCGTTGACTATCTCTTTCATTCTGAACAAATAATGACATCTTTTAGCGAATTCAAAAACTGATTTTTTAAACTTTTATTAGGTTAAAATTAAGCATGTTCCCCAAGGGCGATTTTGGTTGATTTTTTTAATTTTTAATTAATTATTTTTTTTATTTTTTTTTGGGGGGGTAGCACTTAACGGCTCAATGTTCAAGTTGGCGCAAAAAATTTTTTGTCATCTTTCATGTCCGGGTTCGATGTCAAGTTTTACTGGCCTAAAAGTGCGGTATCTGTCTGTTTGACACTTAAAAAATCGACGGCGGTACAAGACCTACGTCAGGACAGGACAGTCCAATCCGAAACAAGAATGTCATAGTGCGGTAGAGGCCTAACAAGTCGAACTAAGACTTGTTTTTCTTGACCGTCAATTGCTGTTAAGAAAATGTAATGTACTGTACACACACACACACACACACACACACACACACACACACACACACACACACACACACACACACACG
>NW_004797303.1:224019-226956 GCF_000002075.1 Aplysia californica
CATTCTCACTCTCATTCTCACTCTCACTCTCACTCTCACTCTCACTCTCTCTCACTCTCTCACTCTCTCACTCTCTCACTCTCTCACTCTCACGCTTCGCTCTCTCTTTCTCTCACTTATGCGTGCGAGTGCGTGCATACACACACACACACACACACACACACACACACACACACACACACGCACACACAAACACACACAAGCATATACACACACAAGCACATACACACACGATGCTAATTAATCAGAAATGTAGCAAACAATTTAATATTTATATTTCGCTGATAAAGCCAAATGAGAATATGAAAGTCTTACTGTGCTGCCTGCAATAGGGTTGCGACAGACGCCGCCTCCGTTTGCACAGTCGACGGCGTCCGCTGACAAGTGTCAGTTGCTGGCATTGTCCAAGCTGAAAACAGATTTAAAGAACATTTTAGTTAGTTATAGTAGAGGTTTTACGGCGCTCGCAACTGCATAAGGTCATATGAGCGCCAGAAAATTAGGAGTGTTGCAAGAGAGTAACAAACATAAAAGAAGGGGAGACAAGGACGATAGATGTTTGATTGGAAAGAAGCAAACTACACCGGAGCACCCGCCAACCACCCACTAATAATATTTAAGAACAGATCCTAACTAATCAGCTTCTATTACAAAAAAGGCGAAATGAGAATGACAGTATTATGTTGGAAAATGGAAGGCTCGAACCTGCCTAAGGTCATATGAGCGCGCGAAACAAGGTTTTTTCTCAACGGTTCATTTCTCGGCTTGATACTGGTCAATATTTCTATTTAAAAATTTTTAAACGCTAAAAATCGAGTGTAAATAGGCTCTAGATTTAAATCTAAATTTAAAACAACTTGCTAAATAACACTTAATTTCGAACAATCTATTTCAAAACTTTTATAAAATCTAAATTAAATCCCATTAAATTCGGAATATCAGGTATACATTGTTGGAAGTAAAAAGTGGAAATTATATATACATGTAGATATCTGAATAAAAATGGGAAACAACAGGTTGCCAAGATCCATTGGGAAGATTGGAACATTAACTTTGTGTCAGATGCGATGCCCATCTGATGACCTGGAATTTGCCAGACTTTGGGGAGACCAGAAGGAATTACTTTTTTACGCACCTATTTGAAGAATTTGTTCTCCTTCATTGATCCTAACAGAGGTTTCAAGGTTTGGTCTTTACTCTAAAAATACGACCTTAACGTAGTTGTAGGTGCTGTTTACCTCTAAAACAAAAGAAAACCAAGAAAGAAGGGAAAACATTTTTAAAAGAACAAAAACAAAAAATAAATGCAGAAACAAAAAAACTTTTAAAATCCCACAACAACAACAAAAACTTACGTCGTTTGCTGCCAGTGGTTGTTGAGCCTGCAACGCCGGCATTGCAAGCTCAGGACGGGCAGGGCGTGGGTCCACTTCCATTGGTTGCGCTTGCAACACCGGCATTGCAGGACCTGCCTGTCCTACAGGCATTGCCTGACCGGCCTGTCCCACCGGCATTGCGGGACCGGCCTGTCCCACAGGAATTGCAGGTACCACAGGGGGCTGGTCTCGGCCAGCTTCAGGCCGACCTGCAAAAGAAAAACATACGGTGCGTGAGTGAAACTCTCTTTACAACCCTGCATCTTCTGGTGGCTTTTTGTTTCACGACGTTTTGCTGTAGCTATTTTACGCGGTACTTTGGTCACTTAACCCTACCCGTACGCCCTGGGGTCATTTTATACCCCCGAGGTTGTTTTCTTCACATTTTAGAATACTTTTAGTATGAAGATCTCTTTGAAACTTTCAGTTAGTTCAGTATGGGGTTTTACGACGCTCGTAACTGCATAAGGTCATATGAGCGCGCGAAACACAAGTTAGTTTTTTTCGCAGTTCACTGTACGGCTGTAATTCGGTTTAGATATATTATTTTCAATTTAAAACAACTTTCCTAAATAACATAAAACTTTAATTATTCAATTTGCTCAACAGTTTCCCATAAAGGCCAATGGCCTTCATAAAATTCAAAATTTTGTTGGGATCAACGATGGAAAAAATGTCTTGCAATTTTTTACATTTAAATTATTTTCTTCGGATCTCTCCGAAGTCTAGACATTAGGTTAAAATGTGTCTAATGCTTCTCATCTCCCTGAAGGAGGTATTCGTGAGTTAGGGGCGTGTGTCCGATTCGTAATCGAGTAAAAACGACTTCGTCTCTTCTGGAGAGGTCCGAAGGATTTCGCGGTCCTAGTTTGGGTTTAATTTTGTGGAGTTTGTTACCCGTCTGTTTTTTTCCAGTGGCTCTCCCACAGACTGGAGGTGTACTTTTTTACTTTAATTTTAAAGTCAGTCTGTGGTTTGTTTGTTTGGGTAGATGTTTTACGGCACTATCGACACAATTTTGGTCATTTAAGCGCCATCAGGTTTCACCGCTACAAAATCGACGTGTTTTTAATAAGAGTCTTTCGGAGCTCGCAACCGCAAACGATCACACTATTTCTATTATGCTAAAAAGACGAACATACATTTATTAATTATTTTTTTGTCAATATGGAAAAGGCTTATTTAAATTTGTATATACAATACAAATTTCAGTGTATGTATATATACACCGTATGTATATATACACCGATAACGATAACTATATGTTTTCATATTCTATTAAATAGTCCAATTTCTTTTATATAACTTAAAATTCTTCTAGGTTCTATGATGTCAAAAAGGGTCTTAATATCTTTACATTTAAAATATGTCTCACGGGCATAATTAAAGTCGACACATTCCATTAGGATGTGCCGAACTGTGAAATTTGTGTTGCGCGCCACACAAAAGGAGCTTCCTCTCCTTCGAGCAAATGTTTATGTGTGACGTGCGTGTGTCCTATTTTTAGTCGGGTAAAAATTACTTTTTCTCTTCGTGGTAGAGATATTGGTTTCCTGGGCAT
>NW_004797303.1:228186-230773 GCF_000002075.1 Aplysia californica
ATTACACCCAGGAAACGAGCTTGTTTTTTAACAGGAATTTCCCTTCCATACAAATATAAATCTAGTTGTCGCACACACTTGTTCGACAGACAAAAATATACTATGTTTTTATTGTGGACAATTTGAACCCGCCCGTTTGCCCAAGTTTCCAGTTTATGGAGTTGAAGCTGAAGCTGACGTTCAATGTGATCCATTTTGGATTTGGATTTATAGCAGATCAGGAAGTCGTCAACGTAAAGTGAGCAGTCAATATTGTTTTGAAAGGTTTTTGTGATGGAATTGATTTTGATTTCGAAAAGAATGGGCGATAAGATGCTTCCCTGGGGGACGCCTTCTTCTTGCGTGTGTAAATTTGACAGGGTTGAACCTACTTTTACTTGAAATGATCGATCTTTCAAAAAGTTTCGTATAAATTCGGGGAGATTTCCGCGTAAGCCCAAGTCATTCAGGTCTTTTAGAATACCATGTTTCCATGTGGTGTCGAAGGCTTTATCTTAGTCGAAAAAAATAGCCACAAGGTGCTCTTTTCGAATGAAAGCTTCCAGAATGAAAGTTTCAAGTCGGACGAGATGGTCAATAGTAGAGCAATTTGCAAAAACCGCTTTGGAAATTGGATACGGAGTTTGAGGTTTCGAGAAACCACATTAGACGTTTGTTAATAAGTTTGTCCATAAGTTTGCAGAAACAGTTTGTCAGGGCTTTGGGACGGTAGTTTGATGGGTTAGAGTATCTTTTCCTGGTTTTGGGATCGGTATAATAGTGGCAAGACGTCAACTGTTCGGAAATTGTTGAGAATGCCAGAGTTCATTGTAAATATCAAAGAGTAATAGGAGTGTTTCGTCTGGAAGATGTTTGATGATTTCGTTGTGTATTTGATCAGGGCCTGGAGCTGAGCTGATTTTGATTAGAAAGCGTTTTATGGCTTTTAGTTTTTAGTTGTTTAGTTTGTTTTGTTGTTGGTTGTTTTTTCGTTGTTGTTGTTGTTGGGTTGTTGTTGTTTTTTTTTTGGGGGGGGGGGATTTTTAGTAAGAGTTTTACGGCCCTCACAACTGCATAAGGCCACATGAGCACGCGAAACACAAGTTGGTTGTATTCACAACAGGTCAAAGGGCGGCTAGGTTTAAGTCAATGACTCAGATTAAACGGCTAAAAATTCAGGGTAAAAAATCCCAGTTTTTTAAAAGAACATTCAAACAAAATTTAAAACAACGTTATTTACAGTGTGCCGTAAAGGCCAACGGTCTGTATAAAATCGAGAATTCTGTTGGGATCAACGACAGAGAACAGGTCTTGCAATTTTTTATTTTTTTTGCATTTAAAACCCTTCTTTCGTTTCTCTCCAAAGTCTGGACATTCTGTAAAGATGTGTCTAGTGGTGAAATCTGAGTCGCATCCGACCCAGAACGGTTTCTCTTCTCCCTGAAGGAGGTATTTATGTGTCAGGGACGTGTGTCCGATGCGTAATCGAGTAAAAATTACTTCGTCTCTTCTGGAGAGGACCCAAGGTTTTCGTGGACCCAGTGTGGGCATAATGTTGTGACGTTTTGTTTATCTGTTTCTTCCATTGTGTCTCCCACAGACTGGAGATGCAGTTTTTTAAACTTTATTTCTAAAGTCAGTCAGTGGGAGAGTGTTTGTCGTTGATCCCAACAGAAGGGACAAGGATTCTTTCGCAAGTAGGTCCACTTGCTCGTTTCCTCGGATGCCCACATGGCCTGTGTGCATGTGCCTGTGCGCGTGTGCGTATGCGTGCGTGTGTGTGTGCCCTGGCTTTTCAGTGTTTAAAGCCTGTATTATTTGTACTTAACAGTGTGTGTGTGCATGTGTGTGAGTGTACATTTGTATGTGTGAATGCGTGTGTATGTGTGTGTATGTGTGTATATGTGTGTATGTGTGTATATGTGTGTGTGTGTGCGTGTGTGTATATGTGTTTCCATGCGTGTGCGTGTGTGTGTGTGTGTTTGTGTGTGTTTGAGTGTGTTTGTGTGTGTATGTGTGTGTATGTGTGTGTATGTGTGTGTATGTGTGTGTATGTGTGTGTATGTGTGTGCGAGTGTGTGCGAGTGAGTGTATGTGTGTGTATGTGTGTGTATGTGTGTGTGTGCGTGTGTGTGCGTGTGTGTGTATGTGTGTATGTGTCTGTGCATGTGTGTGTGCGTGTGTGTGTGCGTGTGTGTGTATGTGTGTAAGTGTGTGTGTAAGTGTGTGTATGTGTATGCGTATGTGTGTGCGAGTGTGTGTATGTGTGTATGTGTGTGTGTGTGTGTGTGTATGTGTGTGTGTATGTGTGTGTATGTGTGTGTGTATGTGTGTGTGTATGTGTGTATGTATGTGTGTGCGTATGTGTGTGCGTATGTGTGTGTGTATGTGTGTGTATGTGTGTGTATGTGTGTGTATGTGTGTGTATGTGTGTGTATGTGTGTGTATGTGTGTGTGTGCGTGTGTTCGTGTGTGTGTTCGTGTGTGTGTTTGTGTGTGTGCGGGCGCGTGAGCGTGTGCATGTGTTTGTTTACGCGATGTTTCAGTTTTGTTTTGATGACTGCAGCCAAAAGAAAAATGGTTCCTTGGAAAAAGGGAAAGATAGCGT
>NW_004797303.1:232942-241908 GCF_000002075.1 Aplysia californica
GTGGGTGTGTGTATGGGTGTTTTTGTGTGCTTGTATGAGTGTGTGTGAGTGTGTGCGCGTGGGTGTGTGTATGGGTGTTTTTGTGTGCTTGTATGAGTGTGTGTGAGTGTGTGCGCGTGGGTGTGTGTATGGGTGTTTTTGTGTGCTTGTATGAGTGTGTGTGTGGGTCAAGGAGTTTAGAACTAATGGAGCCTCCTCTCTCTCTTCGCGGCGCCACGAGCAGTACGCCGCGGTGGGGGTCAAATATGGCCGCCGAGTGTGGGCTAAATCTCGAACTGTGGCGGTTCCTTTTATAGAATCTTATCGGGCTGGGCCACGTTGTGGGGGTGGGCGGGGTGGGGGAATGCACGCAAGGAAGAGGGGATGGGGCTGGGATGAAAGAGGAGGGGCGGCCTTGGGAAGGGACGAAAGAGAATGGGAAAAATTAAATAAAAGAGAGAGAGAGAGAGAGAGAGAGAGAGAGAGAGAGAGAGAGAGAGAGAGAGAGAGTGAGTGAGACAGACAGACAGACAGACACACAGACAGACAGACAGACACACAGACAGACAGACACACAGACAGACAGAAAAGAGAGAGAGAGAGAGAGAGAGAGAGAGAGAGAGAGAGAGAGAGAGAGAGAGAGAAAGAGAGAGATTGTGATCAACTGACGGGCTGACGGATAATGACAGGGAGAAAAAAAAAGATTCTGTGTGTGATACGGACTATTCAATTCTTTAAGAGTTTTATGTTATAATCTAGTTTAAAAATCAGAAAGATGTGTAAAATAGGAAGAAAACTTGTCCAAGTAACATAAAATTATCAAACATACCAAATTATAAAGATAATCTTTCAAGATGCCAAAATATTTAATTATTGGAAATGGATAAAAATATACTTTAAAACTGAATTTAAGATATTATGATTGCATGATTCTAGGCGTGTGCCATAACTAACTTTATGTGTAAGGAATAGCGAACACAACAGAGGGTCGATGCCAGCTTTATCTGATTGCTAACAGTATGTCTTGGTCTATAAATGATAATATTATTGATTACAATAATTTTGTTTCCTGGTTTTCACAAAGTAGAGCGCACAATGATTTCAAATATTTAAAAAAAAGAGATAACAGCACCTTTGGATGTGTGATCGCATGCATGAGCGAGGATGACCTTTGAAGATTTTCTTCTTTTTTTTTTTGTTCAGTAAAGTATGATATGGAGAGCAGCGTTTTTAGTCCCTTATTACACTCCGGGGGGGGGGGGGATAATTTATCTCAGTGATGACTCTTGTGTATCAAAATTTGATGTTACTTTGTTTGGTTTATTTTTTAACAGGAGAACCTTAAGTGAACCGGAATTATTTATTGTGGGATCTTAGGTGAAGACTACAACAATATAATTAAACCGAGTATAGTTCTATCTAACAAGACTCAAACTCTTATCCTCCCCACCCAACCCTCTCCCCTCATCTGAAATGGTTTGGTGTTTTTTAACATAGAAAATATTCATCATTATTGTTGTTGAGTATTGATTTCATATTCTAATGGAGCCTCCACATATCTACATTTAGACAACAGTAGCATCTAATTTGCACACACAATGGAAAGCAATATAAATGTATAATACGTATATACATACACACATAATAATTATATATATATATATATATATATATATATATATATATATATATATATATATATATATATATATATATATATAAATAAGAATAAGAATACTTTTAAAAAATTGAGTATCTCGGTCTTTCTGCTGGTAGCGCCGGAGCCAGCCTCTTATGAACGGAGCCAGCCTCTTATGAACGGAGCCAGCCTCTTATGAATGTTAATGATCTAAATTGTGTTGCTGGGGGCATAAAAACACTTTCATTCCAATTTTTTTAAAGGAAAACAATTTAACTGTGAAAACTTCGGTCCACTGCAGCATCGTATCGGTTCTTACACTTAAATACAACACATATGCAAGGCATTTTTACTAATTGACTTGCCTAATCTCAAGGACCTCGGAATAAAACCTTCTTTCTTATCTAGATTTCAGTGCGTGAGTCGGGGATTCGCGCAGCGCAGGTAGACCACAGTTCCGCCGCGAGAGAGGGCTCCTATCAGGCGTGCGGTGCCGCCGACAGAGCATCCTCCATTACTTTTAATCTCCTTGGTGTGGGTGTATTTTTCTGCATACAAGTGTGCGTGAGTTGGTCTTATAGATGTAACTCAATAGAATGACCAAACACAAAATGAGAATAGACACCTGCTTTCCTCTTGGGAAAAAAAAAGAAAAGAATGGTGATCTGAACATACAACCTCAAATTGTATGGATTGAATTACCTAATTTAACGTATTCATACAAGGTATCTGATCCCATACAATCGGCCGATTCCAAGTAGTGTCTTTTAGAAATTTTGATTTATAATAATATTGCTCCATTTATTATTTTAATATTATTTCATTATTTTGCTCAAATCAATTCTATTGTTAGTATTATTGTTTTTTATATTGATGTTATGACCGTGTTTCTTCTTCTTCTTCTTCTTCTTCTTCTTCTTCTTCTTCTTCTTCTTCTTCTTCTTCTTCTTCTTCTTCTTCTCATTATCACTCTTCGTCTTATGATCAATATTTGTATTATGATAATCATTATCATTAGTATTATGTATTTATTTATTTATTTATTTATTTAATTTATGGGGTTTCTTAATTATCATTAATACTGCCCTTAACCCATAAACGTGTTATCGATAAAAATAGACGGTAACATAAATGATGACACTATAAAGGGGGGGGGTGAGAAGGGGTGGGGGAAGGGGGGGGGAAGGGGGGGGAGGCAATGACAGCGAATTATAGGCGATTTCCAGGTTGAGAACCATAGATATGGGGTACATAGAAGCGGAACCAATAAATCGGCAAAAAGATATTATTAATCCGAATACAGGAAAAAGAGGTTAAAACAGCACCTGGACATGGATGGCTGGTGCCTCTATGTGCGCGTGGGTGTGTGTGGGTGTTTTTGTGTGCTTGTATGAGTGTGCGTGTGTGTGTGTGTGGGTGTTTTTGTGTGCTTGTATGAGTGTGCGTGAGTGTGTGCGCGTGGGTGTTTTTGTGTGCTTGTATGAGTGTGCCTGAGTGTGTGCCTGAGTGTGTGCGCGTGGGTGTTTTTGTGTCCTTGTATGAGTGTGCGTGAGTGCGTGCGCGTGGGTGCGCGTGGGTATTTTTGTGTGCTTGTATGAGTGTGCGTGAGTGTGTGTGTGTGTGTGTGTATTTTTCTGCTTGTATGAGTGTGCGTGAGTGTGTGCGCGTGGGTGTGTGTGGGTGTTTTTGTGTGCTTGTATGAGTGTGCGTGTGTGTGTGTGTGGGTGTTTTTGTGTGCTTGTATGAATGTGCGTGAGTGTGTGCGCGTGGGTGTTTTTGTGTGCTTGTATGAGTGTGCCTGAGTGTGTGCCTGAGTGTGTGCGCGTGGGTGTTTTTGTGTCCTTGTATGAGTGTGCGTGAGTGCGTGCGCGTGGGTGCGCGTGGGTATTTTTGTGTGCTTGTATGAGTGTGCGTGAGTGTGTGTGTGTGTGTGTGTGTATTTTTCTGCTTGTATGAGTATGCGTGAGTGTGGGCGCGTGGGTGAGTGTGGGTGTTTTTGTCTTCTTGTATGAGTGTGCGTGAGTGTGTGCGCGTGGGTGTGTGTGTATAGATGTTTTTGTGTGCTTGTATGAGTGTGCGTGAGTGTGTGCGCGTGGGTGAGTGTACATGCCTGTGTAGTGACATAGTTGCCGACAATAACTTTTCAATGTTCAAAATGTGGCAAACTTCTCTGCCAGAATTGGTTTCGTAGACCACAGCAGAAGCCACAAGTCACCCTAAACCTTTATTCTTGAAATGTTTCTATTTCTCTGGACAAATATTCTCCTGTGCGGGTGTTTTGGTCATCGTCACAAATTGACGGACGAGCTATTGTTAGGTAAATACAATCGGAATTGTCTAAGACGACCATCCTCTAACGAGGAGAAAAATGACCACCATAGACAGCTAATTGCCTTACACGGTATCATTATAATGTGAAAAAACGCAAAAGTAGAAATGGGAAGAGGACGTTTATTCAAGTGGACTGTTGTAGCTTGATCTAGGAAAAAAAAAACCCGTCAACAATGGCTGAAGCAAGCTACCTGGATGACTTGGCAGTATTTTTTGTTCTCAAATCCAAAAAGAAATCTAGAAAGAAGACCATCTGGGCTAAAGAATGGCTATTAAAAAGAAGAACATGCACACACAAATATTCTATTTCCACAATACTGGCAACGTTCGATAATGTTCGATGAACCGTAGAACATTTTACTTTTTCAGTAGCCCCCCCCCCCACCCCCATTACTATTCGCCCGTTTTGGTCCAAAGAGTTAAGTAGATGTAGGGGGGTTTCAGGGGGGCAGCTAGAAATCTAATAAAAATGTGGAGGGGCGTTCAAAGGGGGGTGGGGACACTTTACTATAATTTTATGTTTTGGCGTTAGGTTTGAGTTTGATATCTCTCGCTCACCGCGCATCAAACATAGCTTTCTGATCTAAATCTAGATCTGGATCTAGGTCCAAATAAGCGGGGTGGGAACTACCGAAAAAGCGCCCAGTTTCCTTGTTATTCTACACGGACATTGTGCAATAGTAAAACTGGTAGCGTGTAGACAAAAATAAATAAATAAATAAACAGCACCGTCTTGATAACTCCAAAGATAGCGGTAGGAGAAAATGGGCCAGTTTCAGAAGAGGACATTTAAAAAAGTGAGAAAAGCTTTTTGCTTTTCTAAGCATTTTACAGCACTCGCAACACAATTAGGTCATATATGAGTGCAGAAGATTAGAGGTTTTACAAGAGAGTAACAAACACAAAGGAGGAGGAAGAGGAGAGCTAAAGACAATAGATTTTTGATAGGAAAAAAGGAGCAAAGAAAAGCAGGGCACCCACAAACCACCTGAGGCCGAATTTCAGAAGAGGGGCATTTTTATAGGAGAATAACGGGACGTGCCCAAAAGACATTGCTATCAGGCACAAACCAGGCAGTGAAAAGTTCCCACCAGGTGGACTCTGTGGCAAAAAGCTGAATCCTTCCGGACAAAAATTAGACGAGTTCTATTCACTTCAATGGCCACACAAAAAAAGGAAAATATTACGTACAGAGAGCAGAAAGGAGAAAGAGAAGCAATCACAGACTCCTCAAAAAACCTATTCCTTCTCAGCAAAAAGGAAAACGTAATTTACCCAGAGCAGAAAGAGACGTGAGCGAAACTCCTCAATGAACACACCTAGAGACTCCTTAACAAAAATTAATAAAATCAGCAAGGTTTTTGTAACTGGCAAGCTGAAGACATCCACATCAAACGTACAGCTTGACAATTTGACCAGACAAAAACTAAAACACTGTCCAGCTTTCAGTACCCTGAAAAGAGACAAAACCTTGCGTCACAGAAAAAACTGTTGAGCTTCCGTTATGGACCTTTCCAAAAACAGCCTCAACATAGGTCTCTGAACCCATGCTGTACACAATACAAGGCAAAAACATTAACAAAACAAAACAAACCCACAGAAAGTTGCAAACACAAACAAATGTGATGTATGACGACAAAATCCTCGCTGACTGATTGTTCAAGTATAAAATAATAGATTAAATAATAGAGATAAATAACACCAGGTGAGTGTCCCTCTGTTCAGTCCGACCGACGAGACATCAGGCGAAGACAGTGACATGACGTCAGATGACGGCGACATGACATCAGGCGGAGACAGTGACATGACATTAGGTGACGGCGACATGACATCAGGCGAAGACAGTGACATGACATCAAGTGACGTTTTGTTTACATCTCTCCCCCTACTTCTCCCCTGCCATTGTCATTAAAAGTTGGTGGTGTTTTCAATGCGTCTATCTATTATAAGGACAGGCAACAACCCGGATCCAAGGAACCGGCGAAAACAAGAGAGAGTGTACACTCTGTCCGTGAGGGGAACGTAGGAGGGGACGGAGAGGTGGACAACGCTCTGGCAACCAACATTGTTTCCGTACCGCGATCCCGATCGCCGTCTGTGACTACCAGAGGTAAGCTGAGACAAACAACGATTGTGCTTGGAAAAAAGCATGGGGGCACATAGTGTTTCCAGGGTGCGCTCAGCTTCAAAAAGAAGAAAGTCTTCTGGGGGGGAATTCAAACGAAAAAAGACCGCGTGGGGAGAGGAGTGAGTCTCGGGAGAAAGGTGGCATTGAAATGGGAGAAAGTACCGAAGAAAGAAGTTTAGACAATACGGATTGGTTTGAAAAAAAGGACAACGCGTAGAGTTGCTTGTTGGTAAAAGCTTTTTTTTTATAGGTTTCCGACCCGGCACGGTTTTACGGACATACGAGTCTAGATTGTGAGTTGGATTTTGTTTTGTTGTTGTTGTTTTTACGTTGGTACAAACAATTCTTTCCTCCATTGATCGTTTTCTCTCCTGCTTGTCTTCTCTCGTCACCTCACATATCTTTCTCCTTCTCTCTCTTCTTTCGTACAGCACCTCTCCCTCCCCCTTTTTCTCACTCACATTTAGTACACAAGCTCATACATATTTCTTAACACACACACACACACACACAAACAAACACACACTCACACACACACATACACACACACACACACAATTACTCTCTATATTTCTTTATCTCTTTCTCTCTCTCTCTCTCTCTCTCTCTCTCTCTCTCTCTCTCTCTCTCTCTCTCTCTCTCTCTCTCTTTCTTCACCTCTCTCCTCACTATTATTACTCAAACTGCTGTGAAGTAAATCCTCTTCTTTACCCTAACTCAAACTTAAACAAAGATTATTATAAAGGTATTATCAATGATTGATCAAGGGCGATGATGCAATGTGATCGGATTTTGAATCATGGAGAGCGGGACTGAAAGAAATTTCCGAGTCGCGTCGATTTTGTCGAAGTCTAAATAACAAACTAAAGCGAAAAACTATCTTCCGTCAGTGTACAAAATTTGATATCGTTTGTCTTCAAGAAACGTTTATCACAGAGAAAACAGCAAAGGAATGGGAATTAGACTGGAAAGGAGAATTTTTTTTGCTGAAGGTACACAGAGAAGCAAAGGACAAGTTATTCTTGTTAATAACAGATCAAATTATGATAACCTTAAAATCGTTATTAAAACAGACAGAATACTGCTCTCTCTCTCTCTCTCTCTCTCTCTCTCTCTCTCTCTCTCTCTCTCCCTCTCTCTCCCGTCCTCTCCTAATCCGCGTCTTACTTTCCTTTTCCCTCTCTACCTCCCTCCCTTTCTCCTGTCCCTCTCTCTCTCTCTCTCTCTCTCTCTCTCTCTCTCTCTCTCTCTCTCTCTCTTTCTTTCCTTCTCTCTCTCTCTCACACACACTTCTCTCTCTCTCTCACACACGCAAACACACACACACACACACACACACACACACACACACACACACACACACACACACACACACACACACACACACACACACACACACACACACACTCGTCCACTATTGTCAGACTGTAACTTGTCCAACCAAAGCACATCTATCTAGATTTAGCTGGTAGCATATACACAGTTAATGATTTGTCAAATTTAAGATTCATTTTCAAACGTCATTTTGGAAATTACACAAATGTATGACGAGACCGTGTAGATGCAGACACAAGGTGCTTGATTGGGGAGTTTGAGGCCGCTCCCCCTGAGGCGAGGGGATACAATATTGTGTGTAAATTGTTCCCTCTCGACTCGGGTTCGAGGATCCTGTGTCGGAATCTCCGCAACTTCATATTGAAATAAGTATTAAGTCTATAACCCAGTTGTGAACTTGCTGCCTGCAAACCCCTTACGGAACCCCAAAAATAATATCTGCCGCCGTACTAGCTACCTACTAAGGTCTTCTCTTCACTTGTCTTGGTCCGCTAGAATAGGCTAATACTAACAAGGTCACCATAGCAGAGACTGTGCCCACCATTTCGGAACTTCACGGTGACATTAAAGATGGTTCCAGTAGGGAACGGGATAGCGGGTGCCCACATCCCTCGTGACTCATCAGAGCAGAGGAAGATAGGACTAACGCTTACATTATTTTTTTTAAAACAACAACAACCAAATAACAGAAGCATGTTTTCTTATAATTATAAACGTAAGCACCATCCCACATCACCACTTACCACCACCATCACCGTCATTTCTAAGGTCATCATTGCTCTAAGATCCTTCACAAACATCTATAATTATTTTAAACATCTATATGTAACAGTTATATGTCATAACAATTTTGTACGTTATACATTATTGGGCACTCTCATACGCACATTTTTCTACTAATCAGATGGCGTCAATATCCTAGAAATGGGCAAGGGAACACAAAAAAAAACCCAAAAAAACAAAACAGACAGAATACTGGGGTTGAAGTTCTCTCTGAATGATCAAATTGTTCAAATAGTAAATGTATACGGTCCAGTTATCACATCTGAAAAATTAAAATTCTTTGATCAGCTTCATTCTCTTTTGAACAATGGGGATGCAGACCATATGATTATCTCCGGGGATATTAATGCTGTATTGAACAACACCCTTGACATTATTAATGGAGAACCGCATAATGTGGTTGTGAATAGAAAATGTATCGACTGGGTCCAAAACTGTTACCTTAGGGACACATGGCGTTCGTTACATGGTGAGGAAAAAGACTTTACATGGTCAAGACCCACCCCGTTCACTGCACGTCGCCTCCACTACATATTCTGTCATGAGGAATTTTTACCACAAGTAGTAGAAAGTAGACACGAAATTCTCTATGGCACGGATCATAAAGGGGTGGTAACTGTTTTTAGAGCGGATGAATTTAAAAGAGGACAATCGTTTTGGAAATTCAATAATTCGCTATTGTATGATAAGGAATTTGTCTGTGACATGAACCAATGTATTGACGATTTTTTGGAATCTACCTCTGACTAATACTATGTAAAAAGATGGGAA
>NW_004797303.1:242746-247793 GCF_000002075.1 Aplysia californica
CTCTCTCTCTCTCTCTCTCTCTCTCTCTCTCTCTCTCTCTCTCTCTCTCTCAACGCGTGGAGTTGAAATGATGATGCGGCAAGTACGGAACTTTCGGAATGTACGGATTTCCGTAAAAACAAAGAAGAATGGAAGCACTGCAGAATGGTTTTTTTCTGTTTATTCTCTCGGAACCCATCGCAAATCCGGTAGTTTTGAGACCTTATCGGTATGTCGGTAGAACAGGCCCAAAATCGGTATCTACCGGAAAAATCGGTAGATTTAGGCAGCCCTGCAATTGAAAAGAGATCAATTTTAGCTGCTTTGAGAAAGTTCAATTTTGGTGGTCAGTTTATAAATATGATTAAAACCATTATCACTAACACAGAGTGCTGTGTGCAAAATGGGGGGTGGTTGTCTGGCTGGTTTAACATAGAGCATGGAGTTAAACAGGGGTGCTGCGCCAGTCCACTTCTTTTTGTCCTTGTAGTTGAATTGATGGCCATAAAAATAAGAAGTAATAAAGATATAAACGGTCTGTCATTACAGAGAAGTGAAAGGACAGTGCATCTGGGTAAGATTCTTCAATTCGCAGATGATACTACGCTGTTATTGAGAGACCAACATGATCTTGTTGTTGCCCTCAGGAACATTGATAACTTCTCTAGGATTTCGGGCCTGAGACTCAATAAGCTGAAATCAAAGGACATGTGGATAGGTAGGAGTAAACATAATGATCAGACTGCAGGGAATATTGCCTGGATGGCAACTGGTGGCAAAATGAAGATACTTGGGATTTATTTTAGTGCAGTCGAGGAGGCTTCTAAAATTGATCTAAATTGGAAAGGAAAGTTAGAAACAATTAAAAATATCATGAAAATGTGGCAAAAGAGAAACCATTCACTCTATGGAAAGGTAATACTCTGTAAGACTTTCTTGCTGTCGCAAATTTCGTATATCATGCAAGCACTGTTTTTACCTGACGAGGTCACTAGCTACATTGACACACTGTTTTTACCTGACGAGGTCACTAGCTACATTGACACACTGTTTTTACCTAACGAGGTCACTAGCTACATTGACACACTGTTTTTACCTGACGAGGTCACTAGCTACATTGACACACTGTTTTTACCTGACGAGGTCACTAGCTACATTGACACACTGTTTTTCAAATTTTTATGGCAGACAAAGTTCTCGAACCGAAAGGCTAAGGAGAAGATTAAAAGAACAGCCATTTGCAAGTCTGTAGAAAAGGGAGGGTTAGGTATGATCAGGGTGCGTGGTCAACAAAAAGTGTTCTTATGGAAATGGATGAAGCGTCTAGCAATAAGCAAAAGTTTAGCTGAGGACGAGATGCAAATTACAGACATCATTTTTAATCAACTTGGTGGTCTAAAGTACTTTTTAACCTTTTCGCATCACGCCGCACCACATTGGCCCGCTATTTTTATATTACCTCGGAACGTACCGCTCCTCTTTGGCGCGCGCTATTTCACAACCTTTCACGACGGGACGCGCCACCCTGGATTCCCCTACTTGTGCATGCTACAAAAAGTTTGCCTTTTCGTTTTTCATTTTCAAAACTTTCAAAAAGTATTCAGATACCATTTTGGAATTGTTTCTTGCTGTCAGAAGTTGAGTTGCTTGAACACTTTTCGATTTACCGGCGAATTTCTGAGGTCACTTTCCAGAGTGTTCCCGAGACGTTTTTCATACGATACGCTGAAAGTTGTGGCGCTTAGACCGACGCTGAGAAGACTCACTCTCAAAGGAGTCACAGATTCTATCTACATAGAATGGGCCGATGATGAAGATGATTTTGAAAGGATGAGGATACTATGCCGGTTGACTATAAAGCATAACCGTTACATTTTTGCCTAAGAAGCAACCAGTAGTGAATCGAGAATGCGTGAGATTAGAATGCATAGACATTGATGATGAGATGATGGACGATAGGACCGGTTGTTGAAATTACGATATGGCGACGGATATGCTGTAGAGCTGTAAAGGAGAGTATAGAAAGACAAAAAAATGAATAAGAATAAGTGGAGGGATTAGAAGATAAAATAATGTGGGCTCGAAACGCAAACAACTTTCCCCGCGCTTCTCAGTTTACTGGTACTTGTATTCGATGGAATCAAAATCTCACAACCCAAACAACCGTTTGCATCAGATATTTACTGGCTGATCATTACAGAGGCATTTATAAACTTTTATAAAACTGAAACAAAACGACAAGGTGGGAAAGGGATCAATTGCAAAGATCTTCAAACCTTGGCAAGTCGTTTACGTTGCAAAACCAAGAAACCAGATAATCTTGTAGAAGTGGAATGCTCTTTTGTTATCTATTTTCTTTCAAATGGGTATACTCAAGATACTGACACTCGGCAACCACTGACCTGGAAGCCCATGCTTGCACTCATCTGTCTGCTGAATAATGATGTACACGCAAAGAAAAGGTTTCTTGACAGTTCTCTCTTCTTGTTTCATAGGTCAAACAACATAGCACAAGTGGACTACGGAGAGATTTTTCATGACATAAAAGATAGAGCATTTAATTTATCCCGAATATACAAGAAAAAGGTTTTTTTTAACTTGTGAAAAGCATAACAGGACTTTGTATTGACGAAACCATGGCGTATTTCAAAGGCCGTTCCCAATTCAAGGTTTATAAATCTGAAGGATAAACCCACCAATGAAAAATTCAAATTAAGTGAAGTTTGCGAGAGAAAATCAGGGTACGTCTCTGTTCTCTAGTGATGTACTGTGTCAAAAGACGAATCCACGTTTCTCTTTGCAAAAAACCCAAAAAAACACACACACAAAAATAAAAGAAAGAACCACTTTGGAATGTTTTAGGTGTGAAGGCTCGAGGGAAGCGGAAACTTAGCAGCTTTTGGAAGTGTATAAATCAGCCCTGCTTTTGAAAAGGTGAAGGTGTTTTAACTCAGGACCCACTCAACAGACTACCCAACACTACAAACAGCACAGTGGTTGAGTGTGATAATGGCATCATAAACATGAAAGGGTATTTTTTTGGCATTTTTTGTGCAATAAAATCGAAACTTGAATCTGCTTGTGCCGTCTTGAGTGAGAGAAACGAAAAGCTGAAGAGGCCAACGGGCTTGGCTGCAATTGTAATATGAGGAACAAACAAAATAGCACGCTTTCTAATTGGCCACAGAAACTTAACGTAAGATTGTTTTCCTCCTAGACTACAGAGATTTAGACAGGTTTGCTTTCTCGGTGGATTGCCTGATTTTGTGAGATTTGAAAGTGGAACTATCATTGGGACAAGTGCAGGTGACCAAAACGGACTTAAGAAAATGGCTCTTTTTTTCCAAAACTCGACCTGGCAGATATTGCAATTAGACTCCATTATTACTGGATCCCTTCCGAATTGGAAAAACTTCTTGTACCCTAAGTAGAGTCTTTGAAGTGACACCTGAGTACCTTATTTGAATCAGACTATAGTACTGAAGGCTTTCCAGTCTACTCAGTAACACTGTTTGTTCTTCATTTTAATTTTTTTTTTGGTTCTGTTCCCCTTTCTTCTCTCCAACACTGATCTTTGCAAAATTGTATTTTCAAGACCAGACTTGTTTTGTAACATTACCATTCCCGATTCCTTTTCTTTGCTGTAGTTTGAAGATCTTCATAGGGCTTACATTTGGTTGAATGGGTTAGGGAGTAGTAGTAGTAGTAGTATAGGGTTTTACGGCGCTCGCAACTGCGTAAGGTCATATGAGCGCGTGAAACACACGTTGTTTACTTTCGCAAAAGTTCACTGCACGATTGGTTAACTATTAGACTTTAAAATGCTAAAATATTAAAATTCAGTGTAAATATATTTGCGATTTAAAACAACTCTTATAAGTAACAATACAAATTTTAAATAGTACGATTTCACTTTACAATTTGCCATAAAGGCCAATGGCCTTCATAAAATTAAAAATTTTGCTGGGACCAACGACGGAAAAAATGTCTTGCAATTTCTTGCATTTATAATATTTCCTTCGGATCTCTCCAAAGTCTAGACAATCGGTTAAGATGTGTCTAATGGTAAAATCTGTGTCGCATCCGACACAGAACGGCTTCTCATCTCCCTGCAAGAGGTATTTGTGGGTCAGGGCCGTGTGTCCGATGCGCAATCGAGTAAAAATGACTTCGTCTCTCTTCTGGAGAGGTCCGAAGGATTTCGCTGTTCAAGTTTGGGTTTTATAACTTTTTTTCTGCTTTTCCCAGTGGCTCTCCCACAGACTGGAGGGGGGTAGGGAGAAGCTATACTAAAGAAAATACAGATGTCAGGAACATGTAGGAAAATACAGGATTGACAAACCCACATAATTTTTTTAGGAAACACAGAAAAACAATAATCGTCAATTTTGACAGAAGAAAGATCAAGCATTGGCAAATTGTGTTCCGGTGGTCAACATTCATGAATCTTAACTCATGTCTCTTTACTTGCAATAGCAAAGAAATTGACGATAGAGAGAGAGAGAGAGAGAGAGAGAGAGAGAGAGAGAGAGAGAGAGAGAGAGAGACAGAGAGAGACAGAGAGAGACAGAGAGAGAGACAGACACAGAGACAGAGACAGCGACAGAGACAGAAAGGAGGGGTGGGGGGAGACAGAGACAGAAAGAGACAGAGAGACTTAGGTAGAGAGAGGAGAGAACAGACATTATTATTATGTGGTTTAGCAGTTAGACGCTTCGCTTCCGCTCGCTGAATACCCGAATTCAATTCCTGAGTGGGGAGAACATTTCTATCAAGTACCTCGGTCTTTTTTCTGAGATACCGGATTCCTTTCACCCTCGTTGACCTTGACAGGCATGGTCGGAAGCCCGCCTCCTTAAAGATTTAAATAATGTTGAGGGGGGGGGGTAAAGCTTCTACAGTTACATTTTAAGAGAGAGAGAGAGAGGGAAACAGACAGACAGACAGACAGACAGACAGACAGACAGACAGACAGACAGACAGACAGACAGACAGACAGAGAGAGAGAGAGAGAGAAAGAGAGAGAGAGAGAGAGAGAGAGAGAGAGAGAGAGAGAGAGAGAGAGAGA
>NW_004797303.1:247893-252425 GCF_000002075.1 Aplysia californica
ATGGAGTTAAACAGGGGTGCTGCGCCAGTCCACTTCTTTTTGTCCTTGTAGTTGAATTGATGGCCATAAAAATAAGAAGTAATAAAGATATAAACGGTCTGTCATTACAGAGAAGTGAAAGGACAGTGCATCTGGGTAAGATTCTTCAATTCGCAGATGATACTACGCTGTTATTGAGAGACCAACATGATCTTGTTGTTGCCCTCAGGAACATTGATAACTTCTCTAGGATTTCGGGCCTGAGACTCAATAAGCTGAAATCAAAGGACATGTGGATAGGTAGGAGTAAACATAATGATCAGACTGCAGGGAATATTGCCTGGATGGCAACTGGTGGCAAAATGAAGATACTTGGGATTTATTTTAGTGCAGTCGAGGAGGCTTCTAAAATTGATCTAAATTGGAAAGGAAAGTTAGAAACAATTAAAAATATCATGAAAATGTGGCAAAAGAGAAACCATTCACTCTATGGAAAGGTAATACTCTGTAAGACTTTCTTGCTGTCGCAAATTTCGTATATCATGCAAGCACTGTTTTTACCTGACGAGGTCACTAGCTACATTGACACACTGTTTTTACCTGACGAGGTCACTAGCTACATTGACACACTGTTTTTCAAATTTTTATGGCAGACAAAGTTCTCGAACCGAAAGGCTAAGGAGAAGATTAAAAGAACAGCCATTTGCAAGTCTGTAGAAAAGGGAGGGTTAGGTATGATCAGGGTGCGTGGTCAACAAAAAGTGTTCTTATTGAAATGGATGAAGCGTCTAGCAATAAGCAAAAGTTTAGCTGAGGACGAGATGCAAATTACAGACATCATTTTTAATCAACTTGGTGGTCTAAAGTACTTTTTAACCTTTTCGCATCACGCCGCACCACATTGGCCCGCTATTTTTATATTACCTCGGAACGTACCGCTCCTCTTTGGCGCGCGCTATTTCACAACCTTTCACGACGGGACGCGCCACCCTGGATTCCCCTACTTGTGCATGCTACAAAAAGTTTGCCTTTTCGTTTTTCATTTTCAAAACTTTCAAAAAGTATTCAGATACCATTTTGGAATTGTTTCTTGCTGTCAGAAGTTGAGTTGCTTGAACACTTTTCGATTTACCGGCGAATTTCTGAGGTCACTTTCCAGAGTGTTCCCGAGACGTTTTTCATACGATACGCTGAAAGTTGTGGCGCTTAGACCGACGCTGAGAAGACTCACTCTCAAAGGAGTCACAGATTCTATCTACATAGAATGGACCGATGATGAAGATGATTTTGAAAGGATGAGGATACTATGCCGGTTGACTATAAAGCATAACCGTTACATTTTTGCCTAAGAAGCAACCAGTAGTGAATCGAGAATGCGTGAGATTAGAATGCATAGACATTGATGATGAGATGATGGACGATAGGACCGGTTGTTGAAATTACGATATGGCGACGGATATGCTGTAGAGCTGTAAAGGAGAGTATAGAAAGACAAAAAAATGAATAAGAATAAGTGGAGGGATTAGAAGATAAAATAATGTGGGCTCGAAACGCAAACAACTTTCCCCGCGCTTCTCAGTTTACTGGTACTTGTATTCGATGGAATCAAAATCTCACAACCCAAACAACCGTTTGCATCAGATATTTACTGGCTGATCATTACAGAGGCATTTATAAACTTTTATAAAACTGAAACAAAACGACAAGGTGGGAAAGGGATCAATTGCAAAGATCTTCAAACCTTGGCAAGTCGTTTACGTTGCAAAACCAAGAAACCAGATAATCTTGTAGAAGTGGAATGCTCTTTTGTTATCTATTTTCTTTCAAATGGGTATACTCAAGATACTGACACTCGGCAACCACTGACCTGGAAGCCCATGCTTGCACTCATCTGTCTGCTGAATAATGATGTACACGCAAAGAAAAGGTTTCTTGACAGTTCTCTCTTCTTGTTTCATAGGTCAAACAACATAGCACAAGTGGACTACGGAGAGATTTTTCATGACATAAAAGATAGAGCATTTAATTTATCCCGAATATACAAGAAAAAGGTTTTTTTTAACTTGTGAAAAGCATAACAGGACTTTGTATTGACGAAACCATGGCGTATTTCAAAGGCCGTTCCCAATTCAAGGTTTATAAATCTGAAGGATAAACCCACCAATGAAAAATTCAAATTAAGTGAAGTTTGCGAGAGAAAATCAGGGTACGTCTCTGTTCTCTAGTGATGTACTGTGTCAAAAGACGAATCCACGTTTCTCTTTGCAAAAAACCCAAAAAAACACACACACAAAAATAAAAGAAAGAACCACTTTGGAATGTTTTAGGTGTGAAGGCTCGAGGGAAGCGGAAACTTAGCAGCTTTTGGAAGTGTATAAATCAGCCCTGCTTTTGAAAAGGTGAAGGTGTTTTAACTCAGGACCCACTCAACAGACTACCCAACACTACAAACAGCACAGTGGTTGAGTGTGATAATGGCATCATAAACATGAAAGGGTATTTTTTGGCATTTTTTGTGCAATAAAATCGAAACTTGAATCTGCTTGTGCCGTCTTGAGTGAGAGAATAATGAAAAGCTGAAGAGGCCAACGGGCTTGGCTGCAATTGTAATATGAGGAACAAACAAAATAGCACGCTTTCTAATTGGCCACAGAAACTTAACGTAAGATTGTTTTCCTCCTAGACTACAGAGATTTAGACAGGTTTGCTTTCTCGGTGGATTGCCTGATTTTGTGAGATTTGAAAGTGGAACTATCATTGGGACAAGTGCAGGTGACCAAAACGGACTTAAGAAAATGGCTCTTTTTCTCCAAAACTCGACCTGGCAGATATTGCAATTAGACTCCATTATTACTGACTCCCTTCCGAATTGGAAAAACTTCTTGTACCCTAAGTAGAGTCCTTGAAGTGACACCTGAGTACCTTATTTGAATCAGACTATAGCACTGAAGGCTTTCCAGTCTACTCAGTAACACTGTTTGTTCTTCATTTTAATTTTTTTGTTTTGTTCTGTTCCCCTTTCTTCTCTCCAACACTGATCTTTGCAAAATTGTATTTTCAAGACCAGACTTGTTTTGTAACATTACCATTCCCGATTCCTTTTCTTTGCTGTAGTTTGAAGATCTTCATAGGGCTTACATTTGGTTGAATGGGTTAGGGAGTAGTAGTAGTAGTAGTATAGGGTTTTACGGCGCTCGCAACTGCGTAAGGTCATATGAGCGCGTGAAACACACGTTGTTTACTTTCGCAAAAGTTCACTGCACGATTGGTTAACTATTAGACTTTAAAATGCTAAAATATTAAAATTCAGTGTAAATATATTTGCGATTTAAAACAATACAAATTTTAAATAGTACGATTTCACTTTACAATTTGCCATAAAGGCCAATGGCCTTCATAAAATTAAAAATTTTGCTGGGACCAACGACGGAAAAAATGTCTTGCAATTTCTTGCATTTATAATATTTCCTTCGGATCTCTCCAAAGTCTAGACAATCGGTTAAGATGTGTCTAATGGTAAAATCTGTGTCGCATCCGACACAGAACGGCTTCTCATCTCCCTGCAAGAGGTATTTGTGGGTCAGGGCCGTGTGTCCGATGCGCAATCGAGTAAAAATGACTTCGTCTCTCTTCTGGAGAGGTCCGAAGGATTTCGCTGTTCAAGTTTGGGTTTTATAACTTTTTTTCTGCTTTTCCCAGTGGCTCTCCCACAGACTGGAGGGGGGTTGGGAGAAGCTATACTAAAGAAAATACAGATGTCAGGAACATGTAGGAAAATACAGGATTGACAAACCCACATAATTTTTTTAGGAAACACAGAAAAACAATAATCGTGGTCAACATTCATGAATCTTAAACATTGGCAAATTGTGTCAATAGCAAAGAAATTGACGATAACACCACTAATGTCAGGAGAGAGAGAGAGAGAGAGAGAGAGAGAGAGAGAGAGAGAGAGAGAGAGAGAGAGAGAGAGACAGAGAGAGACAGAGAGAGAGACAGAGAGAGACAGAGACAGACACAGAGACAGAGACAGCGACAGAGACAGAAAGGAGGGGTGGGGGGAGACAGAGACAGAAAGAGACAGAGAGACTTAGGTAGAGAGAGGAGAGAACAGACATTATTATTATGTGGTTTAGCAGTTAGACGCTTCGCTTCCGCTCGCTGAATACCCGAATTCAATTCCTGAGTGGGGAGAACATTTCTATCAAGTACCTCGGTCTTTTTTCTGAGATACCGGATTCCTTTCACCCTCGTTGACCTTGACAGGCATGGTCGGAAGCCCGCCTCCTTAAAGATTTAAATAATGTTGGGGGGGGGGGGGTAAAGCTTCTACAGTTACATTTTAAAGAGAGAGAGAGGGAGACAGACAGACAGACAGACAGACAGACAGACAGACAGACAGACAGACAGACAGACAGGGAGAGAGAGAGAGAGAGAGAGAGAGAGAGAGAGAGAGAGAGAGAGAGAGAGAGAGAGAGAGAGAGAGAGAGAGAGAGAGAGAGAGAGAGAACCTTGTCTCTCTTTGAACTTTTCAAATGTCGACACTTCAAGGA
>NW_004797303.1:252525-256506 GCF_000002075.1 Aplysia californica
AACAAGAGTGGGACTCGCGAAGTGGCGTTGATGTGACACTGTTCCGTTTCACGCATACAACGAGCCAGAGACTTAGTATTCAACGAGCGCTCGCGTACTCGTGATTCATTGATTTGAAGCCGACTGAATCGTGAATCGCCACTCTCAGATTTGGCGAAGAGGATCCAGCTCTACCCTTCACTACGCTCCGCCACTGCCACCAAGGGATCTATAACGTGTGCCACTTGCACACGGGCCCTCCGAGATTTTTCGCCCTTGTCCGAGAAGGCTAGGGGTAGATCTTTATTCTTTCCTACCAGAAGATCAGGGGTGTGGCTGAAAGAGAGCAGTAAGAAGGAGCCAATGAGTATGCAGAAAGAGTCAGGAACCCAAAGGAGGGGGTAAAGCTAGCATCTCTGCGCTTGTTGTCATTTTTTAGTCCAAAAGTTGACACAAAAAGGACAAAAGTTGTCACTAATGTTCAAACTTTCAACTCTCTGTGACGACGTATGAATATAACAGTATAATGTTGATAGAGGTAAGTTAATATAAAGCACCAGAATTTCAATATGTTCTGTTTTAAGAATCCAGAATGTTATTCGTTGCCACCTAGAGTGTAAAAACATGGAAAACAAAAGTTTCACAACAGAATTACATCTAAATTAGAACATCACTTAAACAACCACATCAATTAACAAATAAGGGCGTGTGTCCACCTATCCGAATATTGGCCGTTTTAACCCTGAACGTGTATGTAAGTGTAATTCAAGAAAAAGTACAGGATGTTACATGTAAATTCTGGAATCACACAATGGGGGCCTGCTAGTGTCAGTATTCGATTTTGATGGGGACACGCTCTAACATAACACAGTTATTATATATTTTTAAAATGTATGAACAACATCAAACTAAATGACATTTTGCTATATAAACCCCCCAAAAATAGAAAAAGAACACATGAGAGCAACAACTAAAAAACAAATCAATTACTACAACAACAAATTAAAACGCAACAAAGAGGGAAAAAATAAAAGACAAACAGCAAGATAAATATCGTCGGCCTTGTGATAAAACCGGCTAACCCCAGCGAGGTAAATTTTACAGGAGAAGGAAAAAACTGTTTTATTTCAAAACAAAGGCGTCTAACGATAAATCAATGCTTTAAACACCTATAAAAACACTTTACTGAAAATCTGTATAACTTTTTTTCCTTTAAAAATTGCTTTTAATGAAACTGTGTGGGTTAGACGGTTATGTCGCTCAAATTTTCTTTGATAAAACCGACCAACCCTCAATTTTGTGGGTTGACCGGTTTTATCGGGAAGCCACTGCTGGCCTTGAGTTTGGTTGAGTGCAGCCAAGCCACACTTGACGGTAACGTATTTGATCACTTGCTTCAATCGTCAAGATCTTTTGTAGAAGAAGAAGAAGAAGAAGAAGAAGAAGAAGAAGAAGAAGAAGAAGAAGAAGAAGAAGAAGAAGAAGAAGAAGAAGAAGAAGAAGAAGAAGAAGGAGGAGGAGGAGGAGGAGGAGGAGGAGGAGGAGGAGGAGGAGGAGGAGGAGGAGGAGGAGGAGGAAAAGGGTGAGAAGGAGGAGGATAAGGAGAAAAAAGAAGGAGGAGGAGGAGTAAGAAGAAGAAGAAGGAAGAGGAGGAGGACTATATTATTGCTACCAACATACTATCAGCTGCTGCCATTTCAGTGCTACGGAGTCAATTCGGGCAAAAACAGCAGTCACAAAGTTTAACCTTTAATAGAAGTAGAAGAAGCAGAACACAGCAATGGGTATATTAATTACATTTAAAGTAGAAGAGCAGGAGGTTGGAAGGGTAAGGGAGAACAGCTACAGCAACAACTACAAAAACAACAATTACTACAACAACAACAAAAACAACAGTAGTAGCAGCAGCAGCAGTAGGCCTTTAGAATTTATGACCGTGTCCGACATGGTACTATTGGCACTGGGTGGCCTTTCAAATGCCTGGAAAAAAGTAATACTAAGAAAGAAATGAAAGCAGAAAACCACACAAAAGCTCTGCTACCTTAGCAATGGTTTGGGAGAAGTTGGTTACATAATGATATATCATTATTATACAAAAAGACTTTGTGAGTACCATCAAAGAATGCGCCAGCTTTCTCCAAGTGCGTGGCTTGACAACTACTACTTTATTGAGTTTTCTCGACGACAGAAGAGCATGTCTGTCTCACTCTGTGTCCTATGGCTACAACAAGGCAATACGACAAAAGTTACCATTGTTTTGAAAGACTCTACAATTATAATCGAATTTGGCTTGATCGCTTTCAAAACTTCTTACTGAGGCAAAGTTTCATGGTAATTGTGGTAGCATCGTGGTACGACGGCCTTCAACTCAAGTAGATGTTTATACTGGTTGGCAGTTATCTTCAATCTGTCTTTGCAGAGAGGTCCAGCAGTAACCGTCGTACACATGGTGTTCAGCTTTCTTGGTCCTTGCAGCGCCT
Source organism: Aplysia californica (assembly GCF_000002075.1). Taxonomy (NCBI): domain Eukaryota; kingdom Metazoa; phylum Mollusca; class Gastropoda; order Aplysiida; family Aplysiidae; genus Aplysia; species Aplysia californica. Next base: position 254,985 of record NW_004797303.1, read on the forward strand.
GCCATCCATCATCAAAGTTCAGCTTGTACTGAATTTTAAAGACTGGAGTGTACTTTGATGCCTGCAAGTCAGTGACAGTAGGATCGCCTGCTTTTCTCCCTGGACGGATTGTTTAGTGCTCTCCGACCTTTGCGAAATCTTTGAAAAAGCTGTGGTCCAGGTACATAACTTCATAGGCCGTGCGATTTTTAGCGATCGCTCAATAGTGCCATGGACTGAATCCACTTCCATTTGGGTATGGCCCTTGGGGAGAATTTCTGCTCAACTGTGATGTCAAGCTCGTTGGCCAGCGAGGCCATTGCACTCACCAGGGTGGCTTTCTGTTTTAGTAGTTACGCCAATCACTGCCGATGATGAAGTGGTTGAAGTCAGTCACTTGCAATATCAGTTAGTGAGTCAGACAAGATGAAAACTGTTGAAGCCCAGACCAACTTCACTTTCATACCAGACATATCATCTGGCGTCTCTGGTGGCAAGATCCTAAGTCGTAACATTGTGTACAGCCAGTTTTGTTTTATATAAGGTGGAAGTCTTTAGTGATGAGGCCAGAAGGACGCACTGGATCTCCATACAAAGGACACACACAGCCTCCCTGTCCTTCTCCTCTGGTCTAGCGGCAGCTTTCCTCATATTCATATTTGAGCTGTGTGTTCTGTTTCTGTGAGGTTTCCAGATTTGAACTTTGTACAAATGTCGCACTGGTTTTTCCTGGTTGAAAGTAAACTCAAATTGTTTTTCTTGAACTTTTGGCAGAACACTTGATAGCTCAATGTGGCTTTCACTCTCTCTGCAAAGTTCTCCATGTATACTTGATGTAGATCTGACGTTTTCTGGATTGTCATCTGTAGACAGGAGGATATCTTCGAAAGTTTGTCCAAAAATTCCTCTTTATGGAACAACTTGTCATCCTTGGCTCTCTCATCGTGGGCGTGATGTGTTCTAGGTGGGTGGACCTCTTGGTTGTTGTTTTTTCGGAGAAGACACTTTAAATAAACCAGTGGGTCAGGCCTGTGGTGTTCTTGAAGATTGTTTTACAAACAGGTGTTCTTTGACCATTGACTCTTGTAAGTGGCTGTAAGTTCTCCTTGGGTTTTCCCCGTGTGTAAGATCTCTTTTTGTCTATCATGTTTATCGTGGCATATACGTAGGCTCTCTTTTCTTTCCAAGAGAGTGACCAGTGATGTCATTGCATTTTGTACCAACCAGTTTACAACTGCCAAGGACGTCAAGTTCACATCCTGCTCGCTTCGCGCCTTGACATGGGTAGAGGCATCCCCAGTTCTTTCAACCTCTTCCTTTTGTTACCCTTCCAATCGTATTCATGCCGAGTCCTTTTCGTAGAGATCAAAGGTAACATAATTGTTGTATTAACAGCTGGTGTGACATTAGCTTGGTCACGTTGATCACTTTCCACTGCGCTGAGGGTAAGAGGTGACGCAGCAAGAGTGGCATCATCTTATTGAATGTTATAGCGTTATGTAAGCTAAGGTTTGATATAAAGATAAAGCATTAGGTTATGACA
>NW_004797303.1:256606-262755 GCF_000002075.1 Aplysia californica
GATCATTGAAAAAATACCGTTGAAGTGTTTAGTGTGTGTATCGGGGTGTAGAATTCGTTTTGTAAACTTTTCTTTTTTTCAGCGTCATACGCTCCTTTGTACAGTTGACGACATTTGTCAAAGAAAGTGAATGTGGTCCTAAAAACTATGTTTGTGTTGACAAAGATTTGAACTTTACTTTAACACCAAATATAAACATCTGCGATTTAAAACCGTTGAGATATGTTTCTTTGAAAATACTCCAAAATAGCGCGTTTCCAGGGAATAGCGCACATAAAATAATGGCGTTCTTAGGGAATGCGTACCGTGAAAGCCGCACGAAGCGAAAAGGTTAAAAGCAACTATTAACCCTAAACATCTGATCAAGCCAGCTGGTGCATCTACATTTTGGATAGCGGTCATGACAGCATGAAGTACAAAGAGAGTTAGGTGATACACAGCTCAAACAAGTGAATGACATTCTTACGCAACCCCTTTTCAACAACAAAAAGATACAGTACAAAGGTAATTCACTTTTTTCTGAAATATTGGATGAGAAGAGGAATAAAAAACATTTACCAGGTTTATGACAGGGGACGGGTGAAAACAAAAGAAGAAATGAAACACACAATAGGAAATTATGCAGGCTTTGACTTTGAATATTATGCTCTAATTAGTGGCCTACCAAAATCATGGACAGAGCTACTGAACCAGAACAACACACTGGAACACAGTCAGTGTGCAGCAGTTGTGTGCGAAAGAATTAGTGCTGAAAATCTTCAGGTACTTTGTAGCAACAATCAGAAACTACGACGAATTGTCTTGGGGCGGGAGAAGGTTCAGGTATGCGGTAAAAACTTTTGGTTGAAAAAGCTTGGAGTGGACATAGCAGATAGGTATAGTCTAGCACATATGGCCACGCAAGAATCTCGGCTTCGCCTTCTACATTTTAAAATACTTCACAATATATTCCCAACAAATATCTTGTTGAATAGGATGGGCATAAAATCTTCAGAACTGTGTGAATACTGTGGTGTAGCAGACTTTGTCGAACATATGTTTATCCACTGTTCACGATTAAGGGGTTTTTGGAATCATGTGTTTCAGCTGATCTTCCAAATCACAAATACACATTTTCCAATGACAGACGCCAATATTCTACTCGGCGTGAGGAAGGAGGGTGGAGTAAATAATAGTGTAGTAAAAACAGCAAATCATATTATACTGATTGCAAAAATGTGCGTCAGTAAACTGAGGTATGGTGACGTAAAGTATATGTTTCATATTATTTGATATTGAATTTGAACATAGGAAAAAGTCTCTGTAATATTCAATATCACATATTGCACTCTATTTAAAGTAAAACACAATGCATATCGATAACAACTTTTCCTATTATTTTCCTTATGCTAGCGGCGACCTTATTTCCATATTTATATATCCATGTTCTTGTTTCAAGGAGCTGTACCTAGGGTTCATCGATAGCTCGTGTGGTGGGGAGAGCATTGTTTTAATATATGCTGCTTGCAGCACAGCACAAATAATCTGAACGAAAGGAAAAGGTAATGCACATTTAGTTACATAGTATTATAAAATAGCATTGTATTATAACACTGTTCAATACCCCTTTAGTCATAGTTAATGGACGCCTTATGTTTGGGAAGAAAGATGGCAAGTCTCTATAGTATAACCATTCCCTCAGCACCCTGTTCACCATATTATAATAAACTCTCACTTTATATACATACATGATATGTATATATCTCTCTTTCTCTCTCTCTCTCTATTCCCTTCTTTCCAATCCGCATACTCTTCGCTGTGTCTTTCTATCGCTATCTCCTTCTGTCTCAATATGGCTATCTACCTATCTGTTTAACTTCCCCAGCCCCATAACTTCATTTCATCGCCGTCTTATTCATTGCCCACCACTAAGCCTTTCCTATCTCGCCACCCCCCCCCCCTACTGTCCCTCCCGCTCTCTCTTTCCCTCTCACGACTCTCTCTCTCTCTCTCCTCTCTCTCTCTCTCCCTCTGTGTGTGTGTGTGTATCTCTCTATCTCTGTCTCTGTTTCTGTCTCTCTCTATATCCCGCTTGCTCTCTAGTCATTTCTAACCACTAAAACACATTCAGCCAGCATTTCCATAAAATTGGCTTTTTTAAATGTAGGAATTGCTTCCAACGTTAGCAATGGAAGTATAGATCTACCAATAATGGACGAGACTGGGAGGATTCAGACATAGGGTACTTGATTTGGGAGTTTGAGGTCGCTCCCCCTGAGGCGAGGGGATACAATATTCTGTGTAAATTGTGCCCTCTCGACTTGGGTTCGAGGATCCTGCGTCAGAATCTTTCCAAGCTCAATTGGACTCGAAAAAAATACTCGGGGCAAAGGATCAGGGAGTAGAATGCTGCAATTTTAAAGATCATAATCTGCCAACTTGCTATCTACAACCCGCTTACAAATACCCCCAACATACCTGCCACTATACTGTCTTCCCACTTAGCTCCTCTCTACACTTGTTTTGGCCCGATAGAATAGGCTAACACTAACGATGTCACCTTAGCAGAGACTGAGCCCACCATTTCGGAACTTCATGGTGACCGTAAAGATGGTTCCAGTAAGAACGTATATCGATTGCTCTGAGTTATGCTCCATCATACGTCACACTAGGCAGTTGATATGCGCAAAAAGACAACCACTGTCGCTGCTGATCAAACTTAATGTTGAAAGAAGAATTGAACTAGCTGGTAAAATAGAATCTCCCCCTTCCTTTTATTCGATACCTTAGAGTACTAACCCAGAGCTGTGACCTACTTCCCCATGACTGTGACCTACTTACCCATGACGGTGATTTTCTTGTCCTGATTCTTCACGCTGATCAAGAAGCAGGCGCCGAAACATGCGGCCAAGGCCACCAGCAGGAATGGGGAGGTCAAACTGAACAAGACAATACAAGGGGAGAAAACCTTACTTTGATTTTATTCCTCAGAGACCAACCCAGACTTTATTTTGTGGGTGGTTGGTGATAGCTCAAATGTGGTTTGCTCCTTCTTTCCTATTAAACATCTATCGTCCTTATCTCTCATCCTTCTCCTTTTTCGTGTTTCTTACTCTCTTGTAATACCTCTAATCTTCAGCACTTATATGATCTTATACATTTGCAAGTGCCATAAAACTCTTACTTAACTTTACTAAAGACCTAACTTCACTTAAAGGCTGGCAATGAAAACCAGACAATCTCAGGTATACATACATGATAAGCTATATAGGCACAGTCGTCTTGTTACCAAAGCTGTATCTATTTCAAAATATCTTTTTGCAAATTTTCAGCTTTATCATTATTACTAAGCAAGAAATTTAACTTTGTAAAGGCAAAGATACACACTGGCAAAAAGTCCAAGGTTAAATCACACACAAAAAAATGATCTCCATTATTATATGATGTGACAGCAAGGTGGGAAGAAGGAAAATAAGGACGATGTGTGATAAAAATTTGCTACTGAATGGAAATTTGGGGGGTGGGGGGATTTATAATAAACAAACAATACAGAAATGCGATTTATAACTATCTTCACTTATGTTATTAATGCAAACCTCTTACTTAATAATAATAAATAATAGATAGCATTTGTATAGCACAAATCCCCGCTCAACAGAAAGCTCTATGCGCTTTACAATCTATACTATTACCCCAGCAGACCTGAGAGCATTCTGAAACAAACTCAACTTCTTGGGAAGCATGCAGTGCAAGCTGCCATTTATGGACACTAAAACACCATCATACTGACAAGATTTTTTTGCTGTCTAAAGCCGGGTACCCATTCCCACCTGGGTGAGGTGAGGAACATTCATTATAAGTACCTTTCCCAAGGACACAACGTCGGGCCCGCGGCTCGAACCTCTGACCCCGAAACCTCATGATTACGAGTCCCATCATCCAGTGCCAGACCTGCGACAGACATCGGCCATCGTGGTTCTCCATTCATTCCTTTGCTCGGATGCTCTCAAAAAAGCGACGTTTCCCTGATCTTTCCCTGTAACCCATTTATTTAGGTTCCCTAAGAAGGTTGCCTTGCGCCTACCCCTGCCTCGTTTGCCTTCAATTTTGCCATTGAGAGCGAGATGTTCAAGACCCTCATGTCTATTCAGGTGTCCCAAAAACTGCATACATTTTTCACTTCCTGATTGTTTTTAACAGTCAGCGTCCCACCTGGGCTTCATCAAGCACTACCTCATTTGATTTCTTTTCCTTCCATGATCCTTGAATCTTACTTCTGAATACTTTTGCATAATCTCGCGTAAAATATTGGTTGTACATATATACCACACCCGGCACCTGTGGTGTAGCAGTTAAGCACTTCACTGTCGCACGCAGGGGACCCATTTTCGATTCCAAAGTGGAGAGAACATTTTTATTGACTACCTCTATCTTTCTGCTGGATGCTGTACTTCTCTCAGACAAGGTTGACGTTGTAAAGCAGGGTCAGAAGCCCGCCTCCTAAATGATCTAAATTGTATTGCTGGGGGTGTAAAAACATCCTACTTTAAAAAAACAAACAAAAAAACAATACATGACACATACTTACATGCAGAAAACGACAAGACCCATGAACACAAACAGGTAATTTCCCTGAAAAGTGTCGATGTTCTTCACAATTCTTTTGGGCACCGGAACGATGGATTTTGGCACGCCAAATCTCTTGGTGTGGACAAACTCTGCCCATGGCCTGACGCTCTCCCTCGTCTTGGAGAACCACTCGCGGGCAGACGCGTTAGACAGGGACAAGCTCATCATTCTCAAGGAAGAAAAAAAAAGAAACCAACGATAAAAGAAGAAACTGATAAAAATAAACAAGTCAGAGACCACAGATCTTTAGCATTAAAGCTGAGCAACACCTTATGACACATTATTTTCTATTGAGAAGGGCCCTTGTCACGCCTTGTGTGAATGGGTCATTGAGGGAATTTTGAAAAGGAGTAATCATTATATATAGCATTGTCACTAAAGCGGCCTAAATTGGTAAAGACAAAGTATTGTTCTGTAGAATTTCAGCGATTACTGTGATCTATTCTACATTCTTCATTTAATCTCCTCTTATCACTTATTAATTGAATTTGCCAGAGATCACTACATGGAAATACCACACGCTGTGCGACAGAAGTGTGAAAATGTGGCGGACTCACTGTCACCAGAGGGTAACCAAGAGGAACATGCAAATTTATAGTAGCATGATTCTTTTCATAAAAGCACACCAATACAAGTGAGAGAAATTGGGGCATTCACTGTAGAAAACATTCTTCCGATATCTTCAGTAAAAGTTGAGTTTTATTGAAGAAAGAAAATTGGTCAGTAGCGAGTCTGAATCCCGTTTTATTTATGGACCAATATTCAAAAAGTAAAAAGCATCTTGCCGGAGAAATAATCTAGGCCGATTACTATATTTACTATTAAACACATGCTAGGCTGTGCACTAGATTCTAAACTTACACTAACTCAAGTTACTAGGCCTATAGACGTTTGTTAAAATTCCGATTTGCATTTTTCATAGGCCGGCACTATTTCTCCGAACGTTCGGGAAAATAAAGCTGGGCACTATTTCTCCGAACACTCTGAAATCACATCATATTATACAAATTTCGGATATTATATAGGCCTACCAAAGATTGTTCGTATACAATATGGTTCAATCGGTCCAAAAAATGTCCGCAATAAATATTTATATAAAGAAATGCTACAGTCCCAAACAGTTTTTCGCTAGAGATATGACGTGTTGCCTATGAAGGGTATGCTGCTCTTAAACTTTTAATGTGTTGTGTTCACTCGTGTGCTGTCTAGATCTAGATCTATCGAGGGTTATTGATAACGACACATAGAATAGAACTAGTATCTGCGTTTTTCGCGGCCGCAGTCAAATATAAAAAAAAAAGAAAAAAAGAAAGAAACCGAACCTCTTTACTTTATAAAAAAAAAAGAAAAAAAGAAAGAAACCGAACCTCTTTACTTTTGAAAGAAAGTTCACCTAGCTTCACTTCGTCTCTTTCTCACTTGTTGTCACCACCTTGATTTGTTGAATACGTTACATGCAGCTACTTTTATTTTTCCCTCTTTGTGGTGTTTTATTTTGTTAGTGTGTATTTTTTTCTTTCTTGTAATTGTTCTGATGTGTT
>NW_004797303.1:262855-268763 GCF_000002075.1 Aplysia californica
CTTAGGGAATGCGCACCGTGAAAGCCGCACGAAGCGAAAAGGTGAAAAGGTTAAAAGCAACTATTAACCCTAAACATCTGATCAAGCCAGCTGGTGCATCTGGTGCATCTACATTTTGGATAGCGGTCATGACAGCATGAAGTACAAAGAGAGTTAGGTGATACACAGCTCAAATAAGTGAATGACATTCTTACGCAACCCCTTTTCAACAACAAAAAGATACAGTACAAAGGTAATTCACTTTTTTCTGAAATATTGGATGAGAAGAGGAATAAAAAACATTTACCAGGTTTATGACAGGGGACGGGTGAAAACAAAAGAAGAAATGAAACACACAATAGGAAATTATGCAGGCTTTGACTTTGATTATTATGCTCTAATTAATGGCCTACCAAAATCATGGACAGAGCTACTGAACCAGAACAACACACTGGAACACAGTCAGTGTGCAGCAGTTGTGTGTGAAAGAATTAGTGCTGAAAATCTTCAGGTACTTTGTAGCAACAATCAGGAGTTACGACGAATTGTCTTGGGGCGGGAGAAGGTTCAGGTATGCGGTAAGAACTTTTGGTTGAAAAAGCTTGGAGTGGACATAGCAGATAGGTATAGTCTAGCACATATGGCCACGCAAGAATCTCGTCTTCGCCTTCTACATTTTAAAATACTTCACAATATATTCCCAACAAATATCTTGTTGAATAGGATGGGCATAAAATCTTCAGAACTGTGTGAATACTGTGGTGTAGCAGACTTTGTCGAACATATGTTTATCCACTGTTCACGATTAAGGGGTTTTTGGAATCATGTGTTTCAGCTGATCTTCCAAATCACAAATAGACCACAATTTTCCAATGACAGACGCCAATATTCTACTCGGCGTGAGGAAGGAGGGTGGAGTAAATAATAGTGTAGTAAAAACAGCAAATCATATTATACTGATTGCAAAAATGTGCGTCAGTAAACTGAGGTATGGTGACGTAAAGTATATGTTTCATATTATTTGATATTGAATTTGAACATGGGAAAAAGTCTCTGTAATATTTAATATCACATATTGCACTCTATTTAAAGTAAAACACAATGCATATCGATAACAACTTTTCCTATTATTTTCCTTATGCTAGCGGCGACCTTATTTCCATATTTATATATCCATGTTCTTGTTTCAAGGAGCTGTACCTAGGGTTCATCGATAGCTCGTGTGGTGGGGAGAGCATTGTTTTAATATATGCTGCTTGCAGCACAGCACAAATAATCTGAACGAAAGGAAAAGGTAATGCACATTTAGTTACATAGTATTATAAAATAGCATTGTATTATAACACTGTTCAATACCCCTTTAGTCATAGTTAATGGACGCCTTATGTTTGGGAAGAAAGATGGCAAGTCTCTATAGTATAACCATTCCCTCAGCACCCTGTTCACCATATTATAATAAACTCTCACTTTATATACATACATGATATGTATATATCTCTCTTTCTCTCTCTCTCTCTATTCCCTTCTTTCCAATCCGCATACTCTTCGCTGTGTCTTTCTATCGCTATCTCCTTCTGTCTCAATATGGCTATCTACCTATCTGTTTAACTTCCCCAGCCCCATAACTTCATTTCATCGCCGTCTTATTCATTGCCCACCACTAAGCCTTTCCTCTCTCGCCACCCCCCCCCCCCCTACTGTCCCTCCCGCTCTCTCTCTCTCTCTCTCTCTCTCTCTCTCTCTCTTTCTCTCTCTCTGTGCGTGTGTGTGTATCTCTCTATCTCTGTCTCTGTTTCTGTCTCTCTCTATATATATATATATCTCCCGCTTGCTCTCTAGTCATTTCTAACCACTAAAACACATTCAGCCAGCATTTCCATAAAATTGGCTTTTTTAAATGTAGGAATTGCTTCCAACGTTAGCAATGGAAGTATAGATCTACCAATAATGGACGAGACTGGGAGGATTCAGACATAGGGTACTTGATTTGGGAGTTTGAGGTCGCTCCCCCTGAGGCGAGGGGATACAATATTCTGTGTAAATTGTGCCCTCTCGACTTGGGTTCGAGGATCCTGCGTCAGAATCTTTCCAAGCTCAATTGGACTCGAAAAGAATACTCAGGGCAAAGGATCAGGGAGTAGAATGCTGCAATTTTAAAGATCATAATCTGCCAACTTGCTATCTACAACCCGCTTACAAATACCCCCAACATACCTGCCACTATACTGTCTTCCCACTTAGCTCCTCTCTACACTTATTTTGGCCCGATAGAATAGGCTAACACTAACGATGTCACCTTAGCAGAGACTGAGCCCACCATTTCGGAACTTCATGGTGACCGTAAAGATGGTTCCAGTAAGAACGTATATCGATTGCTCTGAGTTATGCTCCGTCATACGTCACACTAGGCGGTTGATATGCCCAAAAAGACAACCACTGTCGCTGCTGATCAAACTTAATGTTGAAAGAAGAATTGAACTAGCTGGTAAAATAGAATCTCCCCCTTCCTTTTATTCGATACCTTAGAGTACTAACCCAGAGCTGTGACCTACTTCCCCATGACTGTGACCTACTTACCCATGACGCTGATTTTCTTGTCCTGATTCTTCACGCTGATCAAGAAGCAGGCGCCGAACATGCGGCCAAGGCCACCAGCAGGAATGGGGAGGTCAATCTGAACAAGACAATACAAGGGGAGAAAACCTTACTTTGATTTTATTCCTCAGAGACCAACCCAGACTTTATTTTGTGGGTGGTTGGTGATAGCTCAAATGTGGTTTGCTCCTTCTTTCCTATTAAACATCTATCGTCCTTATCTCTCATCCTTCTCCTTTTTCGTGTTTCTTACTCTCTTGTAATACCTCTAATATCAGCACTTATATGATCTTATACATTTGCAAGTGCCATAAAACTCTTACTTAACTTTACTAAAGACCTAACTTCACTTAAAGGCTGGCAATGAAAACCAGACAATCTCAGGTATACATACATGATAAGCTATATCGGCACAGTCGTCTTGTTACCAAAGCTGTATCTATTTCAAAATATCTTTTTGCAAATTTTCAGCTTTATCATTATTACTAAGCAAGAAATTTAACTTTGTAAAGGCAAAGATACACACTGGCAAAAAGTCCAAGGTTAAATCACACACAAAAAATGATCTCCATTATTATATGATGTGACAGCAAGGTGGGAAGAAGGAAAATAAGGACGATGTGTGATAAAAATTTGCTACTGAATGGAAATTTGGGGGGAGGGGGGGATTTATAATAAACAAACAATACAGAAATGCGATTTATAAGTATCTTCACTTATGTTATTAATGCAAACCTCTTACTTAATAATAATAAATAATAGATGGCATTTGTATAGAACAAATCCCCGCTCAACAGAAAGCTCTATGCGCTTTACAATCTATACTATTACCCAGCAGACCTGAGAGCATTCTGAAACAAACTCAACTTCTTGGGAAGCATGCAGTGCAAGCTGCCATTTATGGACACTAAAACACCATCATACTGACAAGATTTTTTTGCTGTCTAAAGCCGGGTACCCATTCCCACCTGGGTGAGGTGAGGAACATTCATTATAAGTACCTTTCCCAAGGACACAACGTCGGGCCCGCGGCTCGAACCTCTGACCCCGAAACCTCATGATTACGAGTCCCATCATCCAGTGCCAGACCTGCGACAGACATCGGCCATCGTGGTTCTCCATTCATTCCTTTGCTCGGATGCTCTCAAAAAAGCGACGTTTCCCTGATCTTTCCCTGTAACCCATTTATTTAGGTTCCCTAAGAAGGTTGCCTTGCGCCTACCCCTGCCTCGTTTGCCTTCAATTTTGCCATTGAGAGCGAGATGTTCAAGACCCTCATGTCTATTCAGGTGTCCCAAAAACTGCATACATTTTTCACTTCCTGATTGTTTTTAACAGTCAGCGTCCCACCTGGGCTTCATCAAGCACTACCTCATTTGATTTCTTTTCCTTCCATGATCCTTGAATCTTACTTCTGAATACTTTTGCATAATCTCGCGTAAAATATTGGTTGTACATATATACCACACCCGGCACCTGTGGTGTAGCAGTTAAGCACTTCACTGTCGCACGCAGGGGACCCATTTTCGATTCCAAAGTGGAGAGAACATTTTTATTGACTACCTCTATCTTTCTGCTGGATGCTGTACTTCTCTCAGACAAGGTTGACGTTGTAAAGCAGGGTCAGAAGCCCGCCTCCTAAATGATCTAAATTGTATTGCTGGGGGTGTAAAACATCCTACTTTAAAAAAACAAACAAAAAAACAATACATGACACATACTTACATGAGGAAAACGACAAGACCCATGAACACAAACAGGTAATTTCCCTGAAAAGTCTCGATGTTCTTCACAATTCTTTTGGGCACCGGAGCGATGGATTTTGGCACGCCAAATCTCTTGGTGTGGACAAACTCTGCCCATGGCCTGACGCTCTCCCTCGTCTTGGAGAACCACTCGCGGGCAGACGCGTTAGACAGGGACAAGCTCATCATTCTCAAGGAAGAAAAAAAAAGAAACCAACGATAAAAGAAGAAACTGATAAAAATAAACAAGTCAGAGACCACAGATCTTTAGCATTAAAGCTGAACAACACCTTATGACACATTATTTTCTATTGAAAAGGGCCCTTGTCTCGCCTTGTGTGAATGGGTCATTGAGGGAATTTTGAAAAGGAGTAATCATTATACATAGCATTGTCACTAAAGCGGCCTAAATTGGTAAAGACAAAGTATTGTTCTGTAGAATTTCAGCGATTACTGTGATCTATTCTACATTCTTCATTTAATCTCCTCTTATCACTTATTAATTGAATTTGCCAGAGATCACTACATGGAAATACCACACGCTGTGCGACAGAAGTGTGAAAATGTGGCGGACTCACTGTCACCAGAGGGTAACCAAGAGGAACATGCAAATTTATAGTAGCATGATTCTTTTCATAAAAGCACACCAATACAAGTGAGAGAAATTGGGGCATTCACTGTAGAAAACATTCTTCCGATATCTTCAGTAAAAGTTGAGTTTTATTGAAGAAAGAAAATTGGTCAGTAGCGAGTCTGAATCCCGTTTTATTTATGGACCAATATTCAAAAAGTAAAAAGCATCTTGCCGGAGAAATAATCTAGGCCGATTACTATATTTACTATTAAACACATGCTAGGCTGTGCACTAGATTCTATTTAAAACTTACACTAACTCAAGTTACTAGGCCTATAAACGTTTGTTTAAATTCCGATTTTAAATTCCGATTTGCATTTTTCATAGGCCGGCACTAAACGTTCGGGAAAATAAAGCTGGGCACTATTTATCACATCCTTTCCCGCAAATTTCGGATATTTCGGATATTATATAGATCTATAATTATAATATAGGCCTACCAAAGATTGTTCGTATATATACAATATGGTTCAATCGGTCCAAAAAATGTCCGCATTAAATATTTATATAAAGAAATGCTACAGTCCCAAACAGTTTTTCGCTAGAGATATGACGTGTTGCCTATGAAGGGTATGCTGCTCTTAAACTTTTAATGTGTTGTGTTCACTCGTGTGCTGTCTAGATCTAGATCTATGGAGGGTTATTGATAACGACACATAGAATAGAACTAGCATCTGCGTTTTTCGCGGCCGCAACCAATCAATCGTGGCTCCATTTTTTGGGCCCCGAATCGGGGAATAAAAGTCAAATATAAAAAAAAAAGAAAAAAAGAAAGAAACCGAACCTCTTTACTTTTGAAAGAAAGTTCACCTAGCTTCACTTCGTCTCTTTCTCACTTGTTGTCACCACCTTGATTTGTTGAATACGTTACATGCAGCTACTTTTATTTTTCCCTCTTTGTGGTGTTTTATTTTGTTAGTGTGTATTTTTTTCTTTCTTGTTATTGTTCTGATGT
>NW_004797303.1:268863-272922 GCF_000002075.1 Aplysia californica
AGTAGAATGCTGCAATTCTAAAGATCATAATATGTCAACTTGCTATCTACAACCCACTTACAAATACCCCCAACATACCTGCCACTATACTGTCTTCCCACTTAGCTCCTCTCTACACTTGTCTTGGCCCGATAGAATAGGCTAACACTAACGATGTCACCTTAGCAGAGACTGAGCCCACCATTTCGGAACTTCATGGTGACCGTAAAGATGGTTCCGGTAAGAAGGTATATCGATTGTTCTGAGTTATGCTGCGTCATACGTCACACTAGGCAGTTGATATGCGCAAAAAGACAACCACTGTCGCTGCTGATCAAACTTAATGTTGAAAGAAGAATCGAACTAGCGGGTAAAATAGAACCTCCCCCTTCCTTTTATTCGATACCTTAGAGTACTAACCCAGAGCTGTGACCTACTTCTCCATGACTGTGACCTACTTACCCATGACAGTGATTTTCTTGTCCTGATTCTTCACGCTGATCAAGTAGCAGGCGCCGAAACACGCGGCCAAGGCCACCAGCAGGAGAGGGGAGGTCAATCTGAACAAGACAATACAAGGGGAGAAAACCTTACTTTGATTTTATTCCTCAGAGACCAACCCAGACTTTATTTTGTGAGTGGTTGGTGAGTGCTCAGGTATGGTTTGCTCCTTCTTTCCTATTAAACATCTATCGTCCTTACAATCTCCTCCTTTTTCGTGTTTCTTACTCCCTTGCAACACCTCTAATCTTCAGCACTTATATGATCTTATACATTTGCAAGTGCCATAAATCTCTTACTTAACTTTACTGAAGACCTAACTTCACTTAAAGGCTGGCAATAAAAACCAGACAATCTCAGGTATACATACATGATAAGCTGTATAGGCACAGTTGTCTTGTTACCAAAGCTGTATTTATTTCAAAATATTTGTTTGCAAATTTTCAGCTTTATCATTATTACTAAGCAAAGTGGGAAAAAGTCCCAGGTTAAATCACACACAAAAAAAGATCACCATAATTATACCATGTGACAACAAGGTGGGAAGGAGGAAAAGAAGGAGGATGTGAGATAAATATTTGCCACTGAATGGAGATGTGGAAAATGTATTCATCAAATATGTCATAAATTTGGGGGGGGGGGTTATATGTACAAACAATACAATAATGAGATTTATAAGTATCTTCACTTATGTTATTAATGCAAACCTCTTAATAATAATAAATAACAGATAGCATTTGTATAGCACAAATCTCCGCTCAAAAGAAAGTTCTATGCGCTTTACAATCTATACTATTAGCCCAGCAAACCTGAGAGCATTCTGAAACAAACTCAACTTCTTGGGAAGCATACAGTGCAAGCTGCCATTTATGGACACTAAAACACCATCATACACACAAGATCTTTTGCTGTCTATGGCCGGGTACCCATTCCCACCTGGGTGAGGTGAGGAACATTCATTAAAAGTACCTTTCCCAAGGACACAACGTCGGGCCCGCGGCTCGAACCTCCGACACCGCAACCTCACGATTATGAGTCCGATAGCCTAACCACTTGGCCACAGACGAAACTTCTGTATCAACATCATCATCCAGTACCAGATCTGCGACAGACATCGGCGATCGTGGCTCTCCATTCATTCCTTTGCTCGGATGCTCTCAAAAAAGCGACGTTTCCCTGATCTTTCCCTGTAACCCATTTATTTAGGTTCCCTAAGTAGGTTGCCTTGCGCCTACCCCTGCCTCGTTTGCCTTCAATTTTGCCAGTGAGAGCGAGATGTTCAAGACCCTCATGTCTATTCAGGTGTCCCAAAAACTGCATGTATACATTTTTCGTTTCCTGATTGTTTTTAACAGTCAGCATCCCACCTGGGCTTCATCAAGCACTACCTCATTCGATTTCTTTTCCTTCCACGATACTTACATCTTACTTAGACTGTATAATCTCGTGTAAAATATTGGTTGTACATATATACCACACCCGGCACCTGTGGTGTAGCAGTTAAGCACTTCACTGTCACACACAGGGGACCCATTTTCAATTCCTAAGTGCTAGTGGGGAGAACATTTGTTATTGACTACCTCTATCTTTCTGCTGGATGCTGTACTTCTCTCAGACAAGGTTGACGTTGTAAAGCAGGGTCAGAAGCCCGCCTCCTAAATGATCTAAATTGTATTGCTGGGGGTGTAAAAACATCCTACTTTAAAAAAACAAACAAAAAAACAATACATGACACATACTTACATGCAGAAAACGACAAGACCCATGAACACAAACAGGTAATTTCCCTGAAAAGTGTCGATGTTCTTCACAATTCTTTTGGGCACCGGAGCGATGGATTTTGGCACGCCAAATCTCTTGGTGTGGACAAACTCTGCCCATGGCCTGACGCTCTCCCTCGTCTTGGAGAACCACTCGCGGGCAGACGCGTTAGACAAGGACAAGCTCATCATTCTCAAGGAAGAAAAAAAAAGAAACCAACGATAAAAGAAGAAACTGATAAAAATAAACAAGTCAGAGACCACAGATCTTTAGCATTAAAGCTGAGCAACACCTTATGACACATTATTTTCTATTGAGAAGGGCCCTTGTCACGCCTTGTGTGAATGGGTCATTGAGGGAATTTTGAAAAGGAGTAATCATTATATATAGCTTTGTAACTAAAGCGGCCTAAATAGGTAAAGACAAAGTATTGTTCTGTAGAATTTCAGCGATTACTGTGATCTATTCTACATTCTTCATTTAATCTCCTCTTATCACTTATTAATTGAATTTGCCAGAGATCACTACATAGAAATACCACACGCTCTGCGACAGAAGTGTGAAAATGTGGCGGACTCACTGTCACCAGAGGGTAACCAAGAGGAACATGCAAATTTATAGTAGCATGATTCTTTTCATAAAAGCACACCAATACAAGTGAGAGAAATTGGGGCATTCACTGTAGAAAACATTCTTCCGATATCTTCAGTAAAAGTTGAGTTTTATTGAAGAAAGAAAATTGGTCAGTAGCGAGTCTGAATCCCGTTTTATTTATGGACCGATATTCAAAAAGTAAAAAGCATCTTGCCGGAGAAATAATCTAGGCCAATTACTATATTTACTATTAAACACATGCTAGGCTGTGCACTAGATTCTATTTAAAACTTACACTAACTCAAGTTACTAGGCCTATAGATGTTTGTTAAAATTCCCACGTTTAAATTTCAATTTGCATTTTTCATAGGCCGGCACTATTTCTCTGAACGTTCGGGAAAATAAAGCTGGGCACTATTTCTCCGAACACTCTGAAATCACATCCTTTCCCGCAAATTTCGGATATTATATAGATCTATAATTATAATATAGGCCTACCAAAGATTGTTCGTATACAATATGGTTCAATCGGTCCAAAAAATGTCCGCAATAAATATTTATATAAAGAAATGCTACAGTCCCAAACAGTTTTTCGCTAGAGATATGACGTGTTGCCTCTGAAGGGTATGCTGCTCTTAAACTTTTAATGTGTTGTGTTCACTCGTGTGCTGTCTAGATCTAGATCTACGGAGGGTTATTGATAACGACACATAGAATAGAACTAGCATCTGCGTTTGTCGCGGCCGCGACCAATCAATCGTGGCTCGATTTTTTGGCATTTTTTGGTCCCCGAATCGGGGAATAAAAGTCAAATATTAAAAAAAAAGAAAAAAAGAAAGAAACCGAACCTCTTTACTTTTGAAAGAAAGTTCACCTAGCTCCACTTCGTCTCTTTCTCACTTGTTGTCACCACCTTGATTTGTTGAATACGTTACGTGCAGCTACTTTTATTTTTCCCTCTTTGTGCTGTTTTATTTTGTTAATGTGTATTTTTTTCTTTCTTGTTATTGTTCTGATGTGTTGTTTTTCTATGTTGTTGTTAGCGATCCAGTAGCATCTGAGCGTTAACTCTTCTGCATGATGCCATTCGGTAATAGTTGCATGTTTGTTCTAATTGTTGTCGTGAGGAGTAGAGGCAATTAGATGTGTAGGGTAGCTTGGGAAGAAAACATCCCCTTAAAATATAAGTTAGTTTTCTACAGAAGAACAGATGATGTTCCACTT
>NW_004797303.1:277442-282231 GCF_000002075.1 Aplysia californica
GACAGATCATAGCTGGAGAGCAGGAAAGGAGGAGAAAAGAGACAATTTTAGAGAAGAAAACTGTTCCATCACAACCCGGATTTGAACCCGGAACCTCTGAATGAGAGGCCAACATTTTCACCTCTAGGTTCCGAGAGAGCCAATAGGGTCAGCTTTATTAGAACTGGAACAGATAGCGTCAAATAACGGCGATCATAGTTCTCCATGTTTCAGATAGTCATTTTTTTCTATCGCGTGAGGTGGCGAGCGGTTTGTGCACTCGTCTCCGAAGCGAAAAGTCCGGGTTCGAACCTCGATTTTTTTTTCGCCCCTTCCTGCCCACCCAGCAGGTACATGTACCTGACTTCGAGTTATGGAAGTAAAGACGGCGTGGAAAGGAATTGGCTACGCTATTACAAAATATTATGCCGAAATCCCAGGAAGTTGTCTCACTAGCAAGGCAATCCCCAATCAATGTCCGGATCAGATGCAGGGACAACTTTACTTTACCTTACCCCCTTTATAGGTCCCATGTTAGTATGTTAGTGATCTTATTCGTATCAGACAACCATAGACTATGAGAACGAATGAATAGGTGTACTAATATTTCAACACTCTGAGATTTATATAAAAGAATCTGAGGAAATAGATTGACAATAATTACATCTATTACTATAAGTTAGTGTTTAATTTTTTAAAAATTCAGTAGTACTTTTTCAAGCGTTTGTTGCCTATTCTAGCTCCTCGTTGTATGCGTTTTGAAATTTCAGAAAAAAAAAAAATCAAATTAAAAAATTTGTATGTGTAACGCAGTTTTGTTTTCCGTCGTTGATCCCAAAAGAATTCTCGATCTAATAGGCTATTGACCTTTACGCAAAACTCTGAATGTTGTACTCTTAAATAAAGTGTAATTTGTTGTTTCTAAAACAAAATTGTTACCGTAAAATTTATTACTTAACCATATGATAAAACCAAGTCGAGCTGCATACTGTCATGAATTCAACCAACTTGTGTTTCACGCACTCAAATGATCATATTATTATGTCTTTTCGAGCGCCGTAAAACTCTTTACTATACTATCTAAAGAGAAAACATCGAAGGTTATGTCTGGTCCCTTTTATCCATAAGGGGGCTATCCCGAAAAAATCTGTTTTGAGAACATCGAAGGTAAAGTTTTTGCCCTTTGTTCAGCTTCTTTTCGAGACAAGGAGAGTTGCCTCTATAACCAAACAAATACACACACCAATGAAACCAAACTTCTCCTATAGGTAGGGCAAGGCCCACTTTTGAAGTAGGTCAAGATTTTTGGAAACCCCCGAAATCTGGGTTATCCCGCTTGTCATAAAAAAACGACTATATTTAGTCAAGAGTGCTATACCACTGACTAATGATGTACTTGCCAAACATAGTGTAGAAAGTCAAGTCAAAACGAAATTGGCACTTGGATTCTACTATGGTTAGTAGTACTGGGCGACTTGGTTCCCCCGGTTATTGAAAGTCAGGAATCGTAGGAGTCGACTCCGAACCCAATTACTTACTTTCTAATGATGTGATTTCTTCCACTGGTTACCTTACCTGGTGGGCTCTGAAGATCTTCGGGATTAAATTTTTTAAGATAACCTTGATTTCGGAACACTGCGAAGCATCAACTTTTATTTTTCAAAAATAGATTCTAAAAAAAAGAACCGTTTAATTATTAAAGTAACTGGTAACCGTTGGTTTAGGTAAAACTGAGTCGGAACTTTTCTTCCGTAGCTTTAATCGTGAGGATCGGTTCCGGGATCAGTTCTTCGCCCAGCTCTAATGGTTGGGAAGCAACCGACAAAGTTACAAGCTGGAGAAAACATAAAAAAATAATATGTTGTTGAAAGCAAATAATGTGGGAAAGAGGAGTCGTCTATCGTGTGGTAAAAAAAAAGTTCATGAGGCCACTAATTATTGTCAAATATATCTCCTTACTTACTATTAAAAATAGATTATCCAACGTTTGCAATATGACTTATATGAATTTGACTTAACTGATGAATATTTTTTCAAACACCTGTACACTGTATTCTATGTAGAAAATTCCTTAATACATTATACTAATTAAAAAATCTAAGTCTATGGTTTCTACAGATTTTAAAAAGTTTACTGCTCGGTCAATATCGCTTTTAATAGTGTATGTTATTGTTTTCTAAAAGTTTTTTTTATTTCCTCTAAGGGGGCTCTCGTGGCCTAGAGGTTAAGGTGTTGGCCTCTCATTCAAAGGTCCCGGGTTCGAATCCGGGTAGTGACCGAAACATTTTCTTCTCTAAGTTTGTCTTCTTTCACCTCCTTTCCTGCTCTCTAACAATGTTCTGTCGTCAACTTTCGTCTCCTCTTTCTCCCCCCACTCCCTCATCTCCTTTACCCTCCTCCTCTAGGCTCCTGATTCTTTCTACAGCCTTTCTACTGCTACTCCTTGGCTTCTTCTTATTGCTGTAATTTCAGCCACACCCCTGATCTTCTGGTAGGAAAGATCTACACCCTCTAGCCTTCTCGCACAAGGGAGAAAAATCTCGGAGGGCCCGTGTGCAAGTTTCGCACGTTAAAAATCCCTTGGTGGACTAAAATCGATAAGAGTAGGCTTCGGCCACCACACGGGCAAAATTCAAAATTTCCTACCAACTGAAAACAGAAAAAGTTTATTGTGCCCCGCGCGCTCATATGACCTTATGCAGTTGCGAGCGCCGTAAAACACTTACAAAAACAAAACAATTTCCTCTAATCAATGTTTTTTGAAAAAGTAAAATGCACACAAAAATGTTTTCTACTTTAATGGTGTTGAGCCGAAAAAACAAAAATTTGATAACAATTTCCAAACCTGCGGGAAAATGCCAATTTCTTGATTTTCATTATTTTGACGAGTGCCTTACTTCAACACACTGCCTCACAAATGCCTAAATTTGGCTGCTGGCAGAAGATTTATTATTTTTGCGTAGGATTTCCAGCCTTGAAATGGCATAATAGCTGTAGCCATGTTTGATATAGTTTGTGTTCTGTTATTGTTGTTGTTGTTGTTGTGTGTTTGTTTGTTTGCTTGTTTTTCTGTCAAGATAACTACTTCAATTAAAAAAACCCAAACCCAAGCAGCAAGGCGAAACAAACTTCCTAGATCTAGATCTAGTAAGAATATTTAATTTGCACGGCATTAGAAAACGTATGAATAATAATATTAAAATTTTTGTCCAATTTTTCTCTCCTGAGCTCTGGGCTCTTGAGATTAGTAAGTAAATTAGTTTCCTGCAGAAGGCTACAGTGTATTTAATTAAATGTCGAATGCACATCTGTTCATGATGTGTAAAAATATGCTTTAAAATGAAGGAGTGTGATTAAATGATTCTAAAAACCATTACTGTGTTTTATAATCCTTAAATGTCTTGCTTTTGTTTATATAAAGACGCAAGATTGTAACTAACAGTCCTTCAGTACGCATAAAAAGAGAACACCAGAGAAAGAATCCAATCCTATCCTTCTCTATGCTTTTTTTTTCGTCCTTAAGTTTACTTTATCTTTGCGTTTATTTCTTTGTTTCATGTTGTTATAAGGATTGTTTTCCTGTCGTTAAAGTTTTTCAAAGAAGACAGAAAACAAACAAGCAGAAACAGCAGGAGTGCACTCAGGGGTCATAACCTCAGTGTGGCCCCTCCCCCTTATAATACAGGGTGCCCACTACGGCTGGGATTGGCCGATTGGGCCGATTGGGCCGATCGCCCGACTTGATCGCCTCGAAAACAAACGTGTTTGTTTTCAGTTTCAGACGATCTGATATTTTTGGCCGTTTTGAGTTACAAGGTCTGAAACCAAGTGTTCTCTCTGCTCTATCGAAATTGTAAGATTATTCGGAGCTGTTATCAAGATGTTCAAAAAATTATTTTCGAAAAAGCTTGACTTGTCATGAAACTCAACATTTTTGACGTCACATTTCTCAAGACTAGGTACTGAGTAGATAGAACTTTGTAATTAGGGTAGCGATTTGATATCAAGAGAATTGTTTGAAGAAGAACTAAAAATAGAATAACCTTTTTAATGTGAGAGAGCTAAGAAAAAAATGAAGAGCAATGCTTTGGGTATTATGTTATGTTGATTGCAGACTAAGGCAAGAAAAGGATAATGGTTTGGGTCATTTAGTTACGGAGATTCGATTCCTAAGAAGTGTATGTACATAATAATATTATGGTGAGGGTGAGAGAGAGAGAGAGAGGGGAGGGGGTGGAGAGAGAGACGGAGGAGAGAGAGAGGGAGGAGAGAGAGAGGGAGGAGAGAGAGAGAGAGAGAGAGAGGGAGTTTCACCTGTTTGTGTTTTTGTGTGTGTGTGTGCGTGTGTGTGTGTGCGTGTGTGTGTGTGTGTGTATGTGAGTGTGTGTGTTTAGGGACGGTGTTATTTTAATTAGTCGTTTATTTTTATTATTATTTTTGTTTAAGATGACGGAGGGGGGTTGGGGTGGGGGAATGAATATTAACAACTTGATAGGCTACATGAGTGTTATGGATACTAATTCATTTGGAAACCAAGAGCCTTGAAGCAGTGGGTGGAGGGGAGGAGGAGGAGAAGGAAGGAGAGGAGAAAAAAAAGTTTCGAACCAGTAAAATCCATCCCACACAATAAAATTATAGACTGTCGTTCAAACTATTCAAATTCAAAGTAAAAAAATATCCCCTGACAACACATAATTGAGCAAAATATGGTGCTCCCTTTGCGTCCTTCGCCGTTGCACGATGAAGACGTGAGTTATATTATATATATATATATATACACACACACACACACACACACAAATATTATTTA
>NW_004797303.1:283620-285265 GCF_000002075.1 Aplysia californica
AATGTTTATTTTGTACATAGATAGATAGATCGATAGATAGATAGATAGATAGTGTGTGTGTGAGGCAGCGTGGTGGAATCAGGCTCTCGTCAAAATAACGAAAGTGAAGAAACTGGCATTTTTTCCGCAGGTTTGTGAATTTTTATCAAATTTTTTTTTTTTTGGCTCAACACCTTTCATGCCCATTAAAGAACTAATTTCTGTTAGGATTTTTCTGAAAACCTTTGAAAAATGTAAATTTTCTGTTACCACGGACTCTTAAGCTAAGGAAATAACTAATCTTTGGCCGCCATTTTCTCACTAATGTTACCTCTGAAAACAGGTGACCCCCACCTCCTTCTTTCGCAAATATCTCGACTTGCATTCAAGATGAATGGATATTTTTTAATCCAAATAAAGACAAGTGAACAAGCTTAAAGATGATACCAATACTCCACAGGTCCCAAAATTGACGAGAGCCTGATTCCACCACGCTATCTCACGTATGATGCATATAGAAAATGCATGTATAACATTTCCTGTGACATTTCCCGTGTTCTCCCCGGCCTGATCGATCATATCGCCTCAGACTCTCCCACAACATAACCTTTGCACGACTCAACATGGCGGACAGAGGCCTTTCTGCTCAGCCCGTCATACCGGCTCCCGACATCCCCAAAGAAAATAGATGTCAGCAAAAGAAGAAAGAAGTAGAGAAAGGAGCAAAAAACTTTTTAAGATAGAAAGAAAAAGAAGAAACAGGGGAAAGAAAGAAAGAAAGAAAGAAAGAAAGAGAGAGAGAAAGGAAGAAACAAGGATTGGAAAAAGAAAAAAAGAAAGTAAGAAAAAGAAGCAAAAAAATAATAGTGATAAAGTATAAAAGGCGATTAATGAAAAGAAAAAAATAAAGAAACAAGGAGAAATTGAGTCCAGATTTGGAATGGTCGTGGAGGTGAGAGAGAGAGAGAGAGAGAGAGAGAGAGAGAGAGAGAGAGAGAGAGACAGAGAGAGAGAGAGAGAGACAGAGAGAGAGATAAGGGGGAGAGAGAACAAAAGACAGAAAAGAGAAGCGAGAGAGGGAGGAGTGAGAGACAGATAATAATACTGAGCAGATGGAACACTCTACTTCTGGGGCAGCGAACCGACACCTACACTGTACGCCTTCTGTGTATGCAATAGAACAAGAACACAATACAACGACACATAAAAAAACCAACATTTTTATATGGATAGGAAGATGTAACAAGATCCAGAACAATCTACTTCCTTGTTTATGTCTTTGGGCTTTCTATACATCTACGCACAGCTCCTCTGTGCACGCACATTCCAGACGGTTCCTTCTCAGTGGGCGACAGTATTGTGCGGTTGGCGCCTTCTGTGCTATTTACTGTCTACAGAAGAAGGAAATTCTTTCTAACTGTGGGGTTTGGCCATGTTTTGACACGGGGGCCTTCTTGATGGTGTGAATCCTGTGCTTTTAATCAACAATGCCATCTCTGAGAACTCTTCTCGTTTTTTTCTTGGTACAAGGTGAGCGAGCGACCGTTTATGTATGTATGTATGAATGTATGTATGTATGTATGTGTGTATGTATGTATGTATGTATGTATAGTATGTATGTATGTATGTATGTATGTATGTATGTATGTATGTATGTATGTATGTA
>NW_004797303.1:285994-300276 GCF_000002075.1 Aplysia californica
CCCCTTTTCCACCCCCTCCCCCTCTTTTCCTGAAATAACAAAACTGCTGTTAAAATATTTAATAAAAGTGGTGGAACAAACTGAACGAGGTCATATGAGCGGAAGGGACACATTAATTTAAACAGTTTCAGTTTGGTAGGAATTAATTTTGAATTTTGCCCGGGTGGTCGCTGAAGCCTATTCTTACCGCTTTTGGACCACCAGGGATCTTTAACATGCACAACATGCAGTCGGGACTGCCTAGATTTGTTGCCCTTATCCGAGAAGGCAAAGTGTTAGATCTTATCTATCCTAAGATCAGGGGTGTAGCTGACAATACTATACAATGATCAGAACCCTCTGTCCAACCAGGTCTGGCCACAGAGTCGCGCGGTGAAGAGCAAACTTGGAGACCCGTCAACAGGTATCGGAGACGGATATCTGGTGAGTACAGGCAATTGTGGGGCATCGCGGTGAAATCAGGCGCTCGTCAAAGTAATGTAATCATAGAAACCGGCCTTTTCGGACCTTTGAGGCTTTTTTTTTTTTCGAATTTTCTTCTTTTTTTGGGGGGTCAAAACCTTTTTTGTTTATCATAATGTATTATATATTTATGTATGGATTTTACTGGGAAAATGTTGACGAAAGGCACTTGAATTGTAAATTTTGCAGTTTTCAAGGATACTCAAGCTTTAGAAGTCACAGAAGTTTGGTGGCCATTTTCTTGTTGAAATTACCTCTGACCCCAGTTGACCCCCACCTTCTTTAATAGAAATATCTCGACGATGGACGGGGATTTTTATTAAAACAAGATACAAAATGAACAAGCTTTAAGATGATACCAATAACCCCATATGCCCCTGTGGTGTCCTTATGTGGGTTCATTATGGTATGCTTATTAAACTGAAACAAACAGAGTTCACGCCAGGTGGGAATGGGCACTAGGCCTTAGGTAGCGAAAGATCTTGTCTGTATGTTAGTGTTTCAGCGCCTATAAACGGCTGCTTGCACTGCAGGCTACCCAGGAAGCTGATGTTGTTTCAGTGTGCTCTCAGATCTGCTGGGGTAATGGTATAGATTGTGAAGCTCATAGAGCTTGCAGTTGAGCGGGGATTAGCGATATACAAATGCTATTTATTATTACCTGAGGGAGCGGTACCCGGAAGCCCAGAGCATGGACAAAGAACAAGAGACAACCGACACAACAGCTCCTTTTTAGAACCACGGTACCTATCCGGAGACGTCTCCAACGGAGATAGACCAATCAAAATGCTTTGCACTTCTGGACCAAGTGAAAAAAAATCTGGGGGTTTACAGGGTGGCATCCCCCCCCCCCCCCCCCCCCCCCCCCCGTTTCAACTCATAATTTGATATTTTGCAGTTTGGTTTGAAATGTTCTTGAAAATAACTGATTTGCGACAGCATTAGTGGCTATATGTGATCTGCAGCAAGCAATACGCAGTTTGACACCCTCCCCCCCCCCCAAAAAAAAAAAAAGCAGTACATGCATCTGTGTGCTGGGATACGCCTCCGAATAGTTCCTGGGTGCTCGCCGGAGACGTCTCCGAATATCTTCTGCCCCAAAATTGACAAGCACCTGATTCCACCACGTTTTGACACATTAAAAAACCTCCTGGTTTACAAATATAGGAACATTTACTTCCTGGTTTAGAAAAACAGAAACATTTACTTCCTGGTTTAGAAAAACAGAAACATTTACTTCCTGGTTTAGAAAAACAGAAACATTTACTGGATGATTCATTTGTTACGGATACAGTCAATTTTGACTTGTGCATTGTCATTTGGTTTATATTCAAGTTAATGATAACATTGAAATAAAACAGCACAAGGTTTCGGAGCAAATCCTGTTTTCCGCGGTTTATTCATATTTGGTGGATTCGGGTAATAAAGTAAGATTCGAACCTCAGAAGTTTGAGGCTCGACGTAAGGGTCGAATATTACTTTATTACCAAAAATCCATCAAATCCGAATAAAACAAAACAAACCGGAAATTTGTCCTTTCTGAGGTGCGTGAGAGCAGAAAGAAAAAGCACTAGTAAAAACTTCAACATTTAGAGGAATGCGCAACTTTAATGTGAATCCTATAGGACATGGACATGAAAAGGGAAGACCCGGCTTTCCTGTAATCCCAGCAGTATTGAACAGATATTATTTTACACATCATTTTATTCCATATTATAGCCCCTTAGCAGGGGCGGCTCGAGGGGCTAAATGTGGACGTGCACAATTAAGCTATCTCATGTTGAAGATAGTCAAGGAAATAATAATGGTAAATGAGACGATGTATAATTTTACGTTCTTTAGGTTGGTGAGGGAGGACCTCGTGCTTTTATTTTTATTCTTTTTTACTTGTCGCTTTGATTTCTAGTACTAAATCTGTCTGTTAGCTAAACATCAATTTCGTTCGTCCTGTATTGGAACTGAACACTCAAGTAATAACTTTCACCACTCCACTACAAAACCATTCCAAGGCACAACTCATACAACGGTCGGTCACGTTAACCTCCCTCAGGTTCACGTTCACAGAGTCACTTCAAATAGGCTAGTGGCAAGACAGCTAATGAACTAATCACAATTCACTTGAGCACTCAGCTGGATTGCTCCGGTGCTCACATAATATTGGCAAAGAATAGCGTACGGTCTGTCGCGTTTATTTTTAGACTGCCTATTGTGGGCTATGTTTCGGCACTCTTCGGCAGGAGCACATTTGAGATGTGCCTTCTTATTAATATTAAGGTTCCGCCAAACTCGCTACGAGTATCGTCATCGCTTGGGTTATCCACAAGAGCGATTTATAGGTCAGATCACACTGTTGAATATCCTTTTATGTTTAACTAAAGCGCGTGGACTTTGGCATAGCATAGTAGATGTTTTACGGCGCTATAGACACAGAAATGACAGTTATGGCGCCAGTTAGGGCCATTGTTTTGATATAATATTTGGCGGGTGTTTGTTTCTGCATTCTTTTATTTTGTTATTGTGGGTGGTTTACGTAATAGAACTTTTAAAAAATTTGGGCGGCAATGCACGACTGTGCTCTATGGACGAACCGCTTCTGCCCCTTAGCCTTTGCACAAGTGATTTTCTTTTCTTTTTCTTTTCTTTTTCTTTTTTGCTTCTGACAAGTCCTTGATATGAACATATTACGCTATCTCAGAATTACAAAGTTCTATCTGACATTTTTCGCCATTTTGAGTTTCTAAGAACATTAGGTCAGAAATAAAATGCTCTATTTTGCTCCATCAACATCGTAAGATTATTCGGAGACATTATCAAGACATTCAAAGAATTGCATTCGAAAAAGCTTGACATGTTGTGAAACTCAAAAATTTTTATTGTTAAATTTCTCAAAACTAGGCACTGAGCAGACAGAACTTTGTAATTTTGAGGTAGCGAATTAGTCCTTGAATATGTTTGAAATGGTGAAACTACAACAATATTATATGTCGATGAATAGAGTGTTTCTTATTATATTATTTGCGATGTGTGCAGACAAAATGAGTCAATTCACGTATTTTAACCCTGTGGACAAGTGCAAGAAATGTGTAGGTTCAGTTTAGACAGTGAAATGATAAAAGAAAAGGTTTATTTACGTGAGGAAAATGACATCTGTTTTAAGTGTACAAATTTGATGTTTCCATTTCTGGAAAACAACTCCATTCGTGGATGACGAGAAGTACCTCATTTTGTCAGCACGCCTCACATTTGACCACTGTGTATGATGTTAATTTACATAATCAGGTCAGGATTTCGGCCCGACAGAGGAGGGGACACGCATTTTTCGAACATGTGCCACAAGAACTGATGCACATACCGCTGGTATGGTGTGGCAAATGCAGTTAGCGGCGGGAACAAACAAAACAGTCGCAAAATGTGAGACAAGTCAAGTAGGCCTACCTTACAGATGCACTTTGTCCAGCCCGGTGTTTTCCCGCGACTTCAATATAATGGAAGACCAGACACAGATTACACTCACATGGAACGCTGATAGAAGGTTTTTGTCTGTGGCATGCTCACAGTCAGAGATAATTATAGGCAACTGGACCCTTGTTACGTATTGTGAGTATTGCGTGATGTGTGTATGTGTGTGTGTGTGTGTGTGTGTGTGTGTGTGTGTGTGTGTGTGTGTGTGTGTATGTGTGCGCGTGCGTGCGTGTGTGTGGTGTGTAGATGTACGTGTGCGTAATGAAGCGTTCGAATACATAAATAAAAACCTAGTTATCCCTCGGGAACTTAATTGACCAATCACGCACATCCGGGAACTCCACTCTCTGTGGGGCCATCATGGCGGTAGCTGTGACGGCATGTGCGAAATACGATTTCAATTCCTTTTGAGAAGGGAGATCTGAACTAAACCTTTAGGGCCTGTCTTCTGTGAGATATTTACAAGACCTTTCGTTTTCCCTTTCCTCTGTTGGTGACTGTGCAAAGTCCAAGAATCCCAGTTGGGTCCACTGGGTTCCTGTATAGACATTTACTTCTCCAATACAAATTATTTAGCTGAAGAATATATATGAACATCTAACTGTCGCTACCTTAGAATTACAAAGATCTATCTGCTCAATACCCAGTTTTGAGAAATTTGACTTTAAAATGTTTTGAGCTCCAGCATATTCAAATTTTCCGAATGCAATTCTTTGAATATCATGATAACGACTCCGAGTAGTCATACGATTTTGATAGAGCAGATAAAACATTTCGTTTCTGACCCCATAGTCTTAATAACTCAAAACGGCACATCAGGTCAGATAGAACTTTGTAATTCTAAGGTAGCGCTGTGTCTACGTCGTGTCTGGGAAAATAGTCAGCGTGAGCCCTTGTCAACACGGGAGAGTAACACAAATTTTTCACTGGACTCGCATTATGTCTTCTTTTCCTTCTACTTAAAAGGCCATTTTGAAAAACAAACAAACAACAGAACTTGTTTTTCTTTTGTCCATCAGCAAAACCGAAAGACCTCACGTGCAGCGGTCCAGAATTTACAAACAAAAACAATACAGTGTCTGTGACGTGTGTGACCAGTGACATCTTTCCTGAACACCCCCGATGTGTGCTGTACAATCATGTAAGTGTTTGGGGGTTTTTTTTGGGGGGGGGGGGTGGGGTGGGGTGGGGGTGGGGGGATGGGTTAATATACCATTTTTGTAGGGGTACTGGTAAGTTTAGGAATGTATCCAGGCAAATAGGATTAGATCTAAGGCAAAGTCCAAATTTTAATGTTGAATGTGTAAATAGTGAAAATGGAATTTTAAAATATCAAAAGGGGAAAAAATGGCAGACTTTCAAAGATGACAACAGCAACAAAAACAAAAAAATCGCGAGTCTCTGGATGCAAAGGTGATCAAAATGAGTTGGCTTTGTTGAGGACGTGATGTTTTAGAGCACTTAACGAAAGAGGTACAACTCCCTTTTTCATAAAGATTTTTCAATTCGGCTTTCTCCAGAAACTTAAAGCAAGCTACAACATGCGTGCGAATTACTTAATTTTACTTTTACTTTTATCCGCCGCTTATACCCTTTTGGGTGTCGCTGGAAGAAAGAGACGTCTCTCTTTCGCTAGCCAGAGAGCTTGGGTCAGGGAGATGCTGTGGGTGGTTAATGTTTCCCTGACTCCATCTATCCAGGTTTTTCTCGGTCTTCCTCTAGCCTTGTTGCCATCGAATATTTTGATGTAGGCACGTTGTGCTTGATGGTGTATTGGTAATCGTAGGGGATGTCCGAACCATTTGATTCTTTGGTGTTGGATGTGATGCATGACATCATTTGTGCTCACCATTTCTCTGATTACTGAGTTTCTAATTTTGTCTCGCCTGGTCTTGTTCACTGCTTTTCTAAGGTATCGCATTTCACATGTTGTAATTCCTTGCTCTAATGTCTTGTTCGTGGTCCTTGTTTGGCATTGATAGGTGAGGACTGGGATGAATATGGTGTTGATAATTTTGAGTTTCGTTGTCTTGGGGATGTTAGGATGTTTCAGTCGTGGAGTAAGCTGGTAACTAACATCATTGGCCTTTTGTACTCGAGTTTCAATTTCTCTGTTCAGTCGCCCATCCTCTATGAATATACTTCCGAGGAACTTAAATTCTTGGACCTTTCTGAGACTGTTGTTGTTGATGTGTATCCTGAGTGGTTCTGGCTTTCTGCTTACTTTCATTGTCTCTGTTTTGTTGATCTTGATCTTCATGTCATAGTTGTTACATTCTTCGTTTAATCTGGTGGTGTGGTGTTGGAGACTTCGTACATCTTTGTGTGCCAGGCTTTGGTCATCAGCGAAGAGTATTTCATTCAGGGCGTCTGGTTCTGTGTTGGCCTCTTTTGTAATTCTATCCATTTATATGATAAATAGTAGTAGTGACAGGACAGAACCGTGTCTTACTCCGGATGTTATTTCGAACCATTCTGTGAGTCCCTCTGACGTTCTTAATGTTCTCGTAAATGGCACGGATGTTATCTAGAAGTTGGCCTCTTACAGTGTAGTTTCCGAGTTCTTTCCACACCTTGTTTCTGTTCACTCTGTCGAATGCTTTCTCCTGGTCGATAAATATTATATTCAGTTCCCTGTTGTGTTCTATTACCTTTTTCGCACATCTGTCGTAGGGCAAATATTGCGTCGGTGCATCCTCTTCCCTTTCTAAATCCCATTTGGGCCTCAGTCAGAAATGGTTCAACTCTGTGTCTTGTTCGCCATTCCAATATCTTGGCCAACATCTTGCCCACATGGCTTAGCAGTGAAATGCCTCTATACATTCCACAGTCTCTCTTACTGCCTTTTTCCTTCCAGGCTGGTACTATGAGCGCTTTTTGCAAGCCGCCGTGAACTTTCCTTTCTGTCCATGCTTTCTGGAAGATTTTTGTGAGCCAAGTTATTCCAGTTTCACCACATGCTAGGATGGTCTCCGTGGTGAGCTCATCTATTCCTGTGCTTCTGTTTGTTGGGCTGGTTTTAACTGCTTGTCTGACTTCTGATGGTAGGATGGTTGGTTCTCCTTCCTCTCAGTGACTTGGTCGGGATTCTTTGTTTGCTTTTGAGTGGTGTTCAAGAGTTTTGAGAAATATTCCCTCTATCTAGATTTAATTTTGGAGCTGTCTATAATGAGGTTTCCTGTTTTGTCATTAATTATAGCTGTTGGGTTGTACGGTTCTTCTCTGAGCCTCATTGATTTTACACTTTTGTAGAAGTCACCTGGTGATTTATGGCACAGTTCTCTTAGGTGTTATCCATATTTTGTCCAAGATTCTTTTTTTGATGCTCTAACAACTCTTTTGCAGTTCCTTACTTATTTGTCTTACTTGTCCACTGTGTTGGGATCACTGCAGCCGGAACATGTTCATCTCTGCCCCCCCCCCCCCTCTTCAGGATCCAACCCAAAGTCTGGCTGCTTATAGTCCCAGTCATAATCTGGTTGGAGATCCGTCGGACTGGTCTTTGGATCCCCTTCTCCTTCAATCTACCTAGAGTGTGGGAACCACTATCCGCCCTATTCGTCCTCAAATTTTCCCTTACAGCGGTTAGGACGGTTGGTGGGTCCAGAGTCAAATTCCCTCCCACTTTTGCTTCTCCGGCCAGCTTGTCTGCTCTCTCGTTGCCGGTCACCCCCGCATGGCCCGGGCAGAAGATCCAGGCCACTCTTTCCAGGCTGCTCTCCCTGATCGTAGCCTTCCAGTCCGCATACAGCATCCGTTTCTGTACCTTCTGTAGTGTGCTCACTGAGTCAGTAATGATTACTGCTCGCTGATGGCTTGTGTTCTGATGGAGCCTCACTTATGGCTTTTAACTCCAAACACATACTTGATGTTGTCAGTGCAGTTGCTCCACTTTTCTCCATCACTACTACCCCATCAACTCTGACATTGAAGGCCCAGCCAGATTTGTTTCTTCTGTTGACTGATCCATCCGTGAAGATCATAGCATCTCCATGTTCGCTATGCTCTTCGATCAGGGTTTCAATTTCAGCGTTTGTAGCTCCAAGTGGCCAGTTGCGACATTCTCTACCCAATGTTGCCTTCACTGTTGTGAACTCTTCTAGCACATCTTCGACCACGACCCAATCCCTGCCTCTCCTGATGTGTTGTATCTGGCAACAATCGTTGATGGTGTTCGTGGCTTGAGTCATCCATTCTGTGCCCCTCTTTATCCTTGATGTCATCTGCCGTCCCACTTTCTTATGTAAAGGGTTCGTCCCGTCTACGCTGACTCGCAGAAAGGCTTGGACTTGGGCCAGTTTGTGCATCTCGTCTGCACATGGGACGTCTAGGAAGTATCTCATTGCTTCAGCTGAGGTGTCACGTGTGCACCCCAGGATTGCCCTCATTCCTTCATTTTGTAACACCCCGAGTCGTTGCAGTTGCGCCTTTGATAGGGTCAAGAGTCCGAGCCCGTATTCTACGACAAAGAGTACCAGTGTCTGGTAGAGGATGACAAGGATTTTCTGGCTCATCTTAGCTCTGGCCATCATCTTAAGGGCTGTTAGGCCTTTTCTCGCCCTGGAGATTGTTCTCGTGATGTGATCTTTGTCAGAGAGTGTGCGATCAAACGTGATGCCCAAGTACTGCAGAGTGGGTTCCCTCTTCAGCACTTTGCCTCCAATCGATATACTTGGCATGTCATCGTGCACTGCATGGTTATTCAGTGTACACCACAGTGCTCATGCTTTGTCTGGGTCCTGTAAAAGTTCCTTCTTGCTAGTGTGTATTGAGTGTAGTCTTTTCGTCCTTGGATATTATCCATTTCTGAAAAGGTTTCTTCTTTTCTTTGATGGCCTCTTTAACGTTGTCATTCCATCATGGTGTTCCTTTAACGTATCCTCTCCCAATTCTCTTAATTCCACATACTTTAATCAGTGCTTCTGTTAGCAAGTTTTTAAAGAGAGTCCATGTTTCTTCAACGTTCATCAAACTGGTTTCTTGGTTTTTCTAGTCTCTTTGTGATCTCGTCCTCAACTTTCTGCACATTGCCCTCTTCATTCATTTTTCGTAAATTAATTTTCTCTGAATTTTTTTTCTTCTGTTTTCGCATGGGTCTTTTTTTCTCCTTAGTCGTCATCATCTCTGGTCGGTGATCCGTATCAAAGGTGATGTTTGGGATTGATCTTGCGTCAATTGTTTTTGTTCTATAGGCGAATCAGTATGGAGTCGATCTGTAAGGAAAATTCTAGGTTGTTCCATTTGTACCATGACTGAGTTTGATTTGGCCTGTGCTGGTAAAAAGTATTTGTGATGTATAATTCATACTCTGCACAGAGAGCTAATAGTTGTTCCCAATTATAGTTACAATGTGAACTTGTGTCACTGTGTGGTCCAAGATAGTTTTCCCATGGTGTTCTTCTTGGGCCTACGCGTGCATTGAAGTCTCCCATTATGATTAGTTCCTCCTCTTCGGGTATACTGTCTATGGTGTCCGCCAACTTCAGGAAAAAATATTCTTTATCTTCCCTTGAGTATGTGTCGTTACAAGAGGCGTAAACTTGGATGATAGATTCGCTTTTTTGCGCTTTCTGTATTATGATTTTCAAGATCCTTTCTGATATTAATTCTTTCTCTATAACTCTTTCTGCCGTGTCAGGTTGTATTATGAAACCCACATCATGAATAGCTCTCTCTCATATCTACTCCACTCCATATTAGTACGTAATTTTCATGTATTTTCTTGGTCCCACTTCCTTTTAAACGACAATAGGAGTCCAAGTATTGGTACTCTCCACTTTTTCATGAAAGTAATGAGTTCTGGTTCCTTGTCTTTGAGGCCACAGATGTTAAGAGTACAAATCTTTTCTCGTAATCCTTTAACGTTTCCGGGTCGTTTTCCGTCTATATCAGTCCGTTTCTTGCTTCTATTTGTGATTTTAGCAATAAATAATCCTCTGCCGACTTGCAAGGCCTGTCACAGTTTCACCAAAGCCCCGTTAGCCTGCAACTATTCGGGGTGACCCGGGTTCTCCTTCACGGCTAGCGTGACGCTTCAGTGGCATTAAGCCACACCGTACTTGAACCCAGCAATCCCATACTTTGTCCAGTTTCCACCTCCCGGGACGTGGAGCTGGGGTTGGGCTTTGGGAGGATCCTACTAAGTGAAAAACACACATTTGTGTTTCAGGTGAGTGTATGATGGTTTGAAATGTGCGGCATATTACCCATGGTCTGTTGCCGGTCGGCCATATACGAGTCAGCTCTGTCCTTTAGAGTTAAGGCCAAATATGTGTCAGCTCTGTCCTTTAGAGTTAAGGCCAAATATGTGTCAGCTCTGTCCTTTAGAGGTAAGGCTTCTACACTGTTGAGATTGAGTTTGTTGTAATCAATATCAATAAAGATAATAATAAAGATCACCTCTATAGAGCCTACTCCCTAGTGGTCCGAGACATTTCTCAATAAAATAAGATCTGAATTATTAGAATCATGCACACTGGCTTGTGCAACATACAAGAATTCTTTCAAATACATATTACTACACTCATAATATGACAAAGAACACATGCACAAACAGACAATAACCGTGGTTACTGATCCCACTTGTGGTTGGAAGAAGAAGAAAATTAGTAATCTGAGAATCAAAATGCATGGGACGTGGG
Source organism: Aplysia californica (assembly GCF_000002075.1). Lineage (NCBI taxonomy): Eukaryota > Metazoa > Mollusca > Gastropoda > Aplysiida > Aplysiidae > Aplysia > Aplysia californica. The sequence continues at coordinate 296,560 of NW_004797303.1, forward strand.
GAGGGGGGGGGCTAACTTCACACTGAGGGAGCAGCTGCCGACAAGGTACTGTCTCCATTTTTTCAGGGTTTTTTTGTTTTGTTGTTGTTGTTTTTTTTGGGGGGGGGGGGAGGGGGAGTGTTTTACGGCGCTTAATTGCAACTGCATAATATCATACGAGCGCGCGGGACACACAGTACATTTCTAGTTTGTTGGGAACTTTTGAATTTTGCCATGGTGGCGGCCGAAGCCTACTCTTATAATATATATATATATATATATATATATATATATATATATATATATATATATATATATATATTAATACATAATGAGTCTATATATTATACAGTACACAAACAGAGTGAAAGAAAAATACATGACAAACCAACGCAACCATTGAACTGACAAGAAAACAGGAACAAACTTGATAAACAACTTGTTACTTATTTACTCTCGACAAAGTTTCAAATATTGCTTTCTCTCGTCTGTTTCAGAGATAGATCACTTAAGAGACACACCGGAATTTGGGTTTTTGTTATCAGTATACAATAGTCTTGTTCTCTTGTTGGAGATTTACAATATGTGTCTGGACACGGTGGAATCAGGCGCTCGTCAAATTTGGGGCGTAAGGAGTTATTGGTATTCTCTTACAGCTTGTTCATTTGTTTTGCTGTTGGTGAAATGAATATCCATCGATCTTGAATTGGAGTCGAGATGTTTGAAATTAAAGGGGATGGGGGTCGTCTTGTTTAAAAGGTAAATATTAGCGAAAAAATGGCTGTCAAAGTTTGGTGATATTCATAGCTTGAAAGTGCTTGGAAACTGAAAATGTACACTTTTGTGTTTTTAACAAATGTTTTTCCAGTAAAAATCCTCACTGAGATGTGCTTATAAATGGACAAAAATGTGCGGAGTCAAACAACAAAAATTCGATAAAAATTGAATAACTGGCGGGAAAATGACGGTTTCTTTGTTATTTTGACGAGCACCTGATTTCACCACGTTGCCTCACATACTATAATTTTTTTTTCAGCTTCAGAGATCACCTGTCAAGACGTCCCTGCCCCCGAGTTATGGCAGAGACACAGCTAGACCTTCGTGCACGTTCACAATCCAGGCATCAGAGCTGGGGGCAGGAACCCACAGACTGTCAGTCAACATGTATCCACAGTTTGATGGAAGTGGAGAGAATTACGGAGTGACTATAACGATATCTCCTGACGTCACTTTTTGTGAGTCAAAACATGGCCTGTGTTTATGAGTGTGTGTGCGTGCGCGTGTGTGTGTGTTTCTGAGTGTGTGTCTTTGTATGTGTGTGTTGGTATGTGTGTGTGCGTGTGTGTGTGTGTTTGTGAGTGTGTGTTTGTATGTGTGTGTTTGTATGTGTGTGTTTATGTGTGTGTCACTGTGTCGGACTGTACTTTTGTGTGTGTGTGTGTGTGTGTGTGTGTGTGTGTGTGTGTGTGTGTGTGTGTGTGTGTGTGTGTGTGTGTGTGTGTATTACCGTATGTCTGTTACCTATGTGAGCGTGTGTGTGAGTGTGTGCATGTGTGTGTGTGTGTGTATGTGTGTGTGTCTCTGTGTGTGTGTGTGTGTGTGTGTGTGTGTGTGTGTGTGTGTATTACCGTGTGTCTGTTACCTATGTGAGCGTGTGTGTGAGTGTGTGTATGTGTGTGTGTGTGTGTGTGTGTGTGTGTGTGTGTGTGTGTGTGTGTGTGTGTGTATGTGCGTATGTGTTTTGCATGTATAAGGATTCCACAGGTAAAATAGTGTAGATCTAGTCCAAAAAAATTGTGAGGACATTAATTTTATATTCCAGAAGAGTCATAACCTTATTTCTCTTTGACTGTTGGTTTATTATTATTGCCAGTTCAATTGGGGGAAATCAAAAGAAAATAATGCAATCAACAGTCGAACAGAACTTAAGAACTGAGTCAGTGAGATTTTGAAACTGATGTCCCCACGATTTTCATTCTGTGACTGCTCATTTTCCCCGTGGATTTCTCAATGTACTTGTAGATCTATGTGTTTGTGGTGTTACTTAAACTATTCGTCATCATTATTGCCTTTCTCGCCCTGGATCAGGATATAAGCCACGAACAAACGTTTTCTACCTATCCCTATCCTGGGCCAGCCTCTTGATGTTATTACATGTTTTCACACTTTTCTGTACATCAATATCCGTGGTGGCGGGAGTTAAAAACTACCATCTGTGCAGTCTTCATCCAAGAAGAAAGAACGAGATGCCAAATGAGATATTTCCCATCATGGGAATGGAATGGAAATAAGGTTTTTCTCGTCCAATGATGGAAGCCTGAAACTATACAGGTTCCGATCAGGTTATGGTTTTATAAAAATTTTCTTTATTTTTGATAGGCTGAAGATGAAATAGATTGACTGGCCTAACGGAAAATGGTTTGGAATTAGAGGGTATGGGTCAGTAGAGATGGGGAATTCGTTCAACAGATTACTAGGCCTACTACATAAGATTAGTAGATTGGATAGTACTCTAGGTTTTTCTTATTTTCCTCAATAATAATGAATTTTATTTTTAGTACTTCAAGGAACAAGAAAATGTCGCTAAAAGCTCAATGAGAATATGTGTGAGGTGTGCTGACAAAATGAGATACTTCTCGCAGTCCACAAAAGGAGATGTTGTCCACAAAAAAAGGACACATCAATTTTGTAGATTTTAAACTATAATACACTGTCTGAAGCAGATCTATACATTTTTTGAATATCAGTCTATGTCTGCAAGGCTAAAATTCGTGAATTGACTTATTTTGTCAGCACATCTCACATATAAAAGTATAAACCGAATTGGAAGTTGCTAGGTTAAAAAATACATTGGTCTGTAGGCCTACATGCAATATCCTTTGACATGAAGAAAATTTGGAAAAATATCTTACTTTGTGAATTAGATTCTTCTTTCCTCTCAATAATTTTTTTAAAAAATAGACGAAATGAAATTCTGATTGTTATCTTCCTAGTAAAAGCTCTGGTTAAAACTTTAAGTGTAGGGTTCAAGAGTCCTGGTGCATTTGCTTATGATTTAAATACATTTGAAATTTGATTATGTTTTATAACCCAGACTGTGGTGAGGGTCATCACAAGTCTGTTTTTTTATTTCGTCGTTTTATCAGCTTATCCAGTACCCGAATTCGTCAACTGTCCTTCTGGAGCCCAGGTCAAGCGCAATTTTATCATGTCCGGATCAACAGCCACTTGTGGATGTCGTCAGAAAACTCCGGGTTTTCCCCAAGGCACGGTTGTTCTGTCTCAAGGGGGGTCTACCCTGGGCTCAGGAACTATCGCCTCAGGGAGTGTCGTCAACCCTGGTGAGTTAAACAGTGGAGTTTTTTGGGGTTTTTTATAGTAAGGTTTTATGTCAACAGAGAAGTCCAAACGGGCAATCAGGGTTACTCTGCTCACCTCTCCAGCCTCAACAGCACAAAGTCTGCTTCGACTACCAAGGCACCCCGGAAATAGCAGTTCACAAGAGAGTGACAAACATACACAATAAGCAGAAGAAAAATGACAATAATAAGAATGAGGAAAGAAATATCACCAGATCTCCCTGTGTTGTTCCGGCACAGTATGAGCATAACATTGATAAATCAGCCCATTTACAATTCTACTGTGCATAAGAACATGTTAATATTCTCCCTTTGGGAATGGCCTAAAGACACTTCAGTCAGTAGCACTGCCGTGGTGTGTGTGTGTGTGTGTGTGTGT
>NW_004797303.1:300386-306742 GCF_000002075.1 Aplysia californica
GGGTGAGTTAGAAAGTGGAGTTAAAGACGAAGTAGATTTGAGTACTTCCCAGTGATTGTTTAGGACAGCCATTAATTGTTTTCATTTTTGTGGCCTCGGTGCGGCTGGGAGACATAGAACAATGCTGCATGTCAGATGTTGGGCTGGTGGGCTTGTTTACCTGTTCCATATTAATAGATCTAATTGTAACGTACGTTTTTGTTTGTTTTGGTAAGTGTTTTACGGCGTTCGCAACTGCATAAGGTCTTATGAGCACGCGGGACACATTACACATGTTCAGTTTAGAAAGAATGTATTTTGAATTTTGCGCTGGTGGCGGCGGAAGCCTACTCTTATCGATTTTAGGACCACCACAGGATCTTTAACGTGCGTAATTTGAACACAGGCCCTCCGACATTTTTCCCCTTTATCCGAGAAGGCTAGGTGTTAGATCTTACCTACCCTAAGATCAGGGGTGAGGCTGAAAAACAGCAGTAAGAAGGAGCGAAGGAGTAGGAGTAGAAAGAATGCAGAAAGAGCCAGGACCCCAAAGGAGGGGACAAGGGGGGGGGGGGGCAGGAAGTGGAAAGGAAAGCATACAACAAAACTTGGTTTTGGAGAGGGGGTCGAAGGAAAAAACTTTAGAGAAGAAAAGTTTCCGTCTCTGTCAGGTTTCGAACTCGGGTCCTATTGAATGGGAGGCAAAGCCGTAACCTCTAGATCAAGAGAACCCCTGATACTGTGTATGACCCGAAGCCAGTTGTTACCAGAATATCATGAGGTCCAGGAAGTATTCCACGCTGAAATGCTCAACATGACAGGATTTTGTAGACAGCAGCAACATCCTCAAAATGAAGACCACATTGCAGTATGAAGCGATAAAAAGGATTGAGCTTAATGTAATTATCAGACTGAGATTGGTTTTTTCTATGGACATTTCAATATTGTGGTATCATCATCATCATCTGGTGCGTTGCCGACTGGTGTGGGCGATCATGGACCTCCACTTCACTCTGTCTTGCGTTGCAGCGATGGTGTCCGTCGTTCTTGCTGTTCCCAGACATGTTGTTTATTTGTCCAGTATCTTTTCCCTCTGGTTGCCTCTGCCTCTCTTTCCATCAAACTTGCCTGTTGTTACAATATTCTCCTATGCTTCTTTCCGCATTGTGTGCCCAATAATTTTTACCTGTCGCTTTCGTATATTATTATTCGTCATAAACGGTCGTCTGCAAGTTGCTTCAACCAATACTTTGTTCATTTGTTTTTCTAGCTGTCCATGGGATACGCTGCATGCGTCATTGTGGTATATCTGCAGATAATGGACCCTGACCGTCCATAATGAAATTTGGATACGTTCTTGAAAGAAAAAAAATCTTTTGGAAACTCAGCGATGTTCTGCGATGAACTCATGAACTAGATAGCAGTTTTGTAGACTGGTCAAGCCCAGTGGCGGTGGGTGGTTCAAAATGTGGGTAGGGCTGAGAAATCAGGGTAGGTAGAGTTCAAAGGTAAAATTTCCTTGGTTCAGAGGACATTCCAGATATGTGTGAGTATGTTTCATTCACACACTCACACGCAACCGCGTTCATACGACCTTATGCAGTTGCGAGCGCCGTAAAACACTAACCGAAAAATAATTAGTTAATTGCTTAACGAATTAATTAATTAATTAATTAAACACGCAAACGCAAACATACAACAGTAACGGGATTAAGCTGTGGGGTCGCAGAAAGCAAGGCTTTCCTGAAACGTGGGCCCATGAGCGTGTTTTGGTTACTGGGTCTCTGGGGAAAGTGAGTCATGAACTTTCCCCCCATTGTCTGTGCTGGCAGAGAACGAGCCATCTCTAATAACAGTTTCCGCGGGCTCTCGTTTGTTTCTTTTACCTTTTTTCAAGAAGAGTTTCATTAAGAAAGGACCGTGGGAATGGGATCATCCTTTGCAGAGCCCTAAACACATTTGATTGGCTTTTAGGTTACTACCCTTGTAAGCGGTGACTACAGTGATTGAATAAACGAGCAAGCATGTGTGTTCACCGCATACAACTAAAGGCGGAGGCGGAAGATTATGAAACAGTTTTAACGGTTTCAACTGATTATCTCGTTTATTAGAAGAAACATTAATTTGCGGAGGGAAAGAGTTGGGGGTGGGAGTGGGTGGGGCTCAAGTCCTTTAGCCCTTCACTCACCTCGCCACTTGTCAAGCCAGTGGGTCCTGCGGTTCGAACGCCGGTTCCCACTCCGATTAAAACCGCCTGGTTGGAACGTACTTGTGTAGGGCCCCTTAAAATTAATTAAGATATGGACATTTATATTTTTTCACCCTTGTACTCTTGTCTTCAGCTCTTTTGAGTCCCAAGGTTGGTAAACCTTTCTACAGAACCCGGGAGGTTAATTAAATATTGTTATTGTTGTTGTCGTTGTTGGTTTTTTTGTTTCGTTTGTTTGTTGTTTTAATTAAGAAAGGCACAGACTTGACCCTTTGTTCCAGTGCAATCGCGGTAACGGTCCATTCTCATTGTGAAATTATTCCCAAATGTGTTAGCAGACATCTGAGCCTGTTTTATAACTTGACATTTCAGGGAACAACAACGAAAGCCAGAGGTTGACGTGTCGTTCCAAGTCTTCCCTGGGTCAAGCAAGCCCCTCTGTCTCCAAGATCGTCCAGTTTGCATGTAGGTGTTCTCAATTTTTCTGGATTTTAAATACTCAGTACCTGTACACTGTATCTGTCTGTTGTGTCGTAACTTGATACAGAGCACTATCGATGTGAAGATGTTTGTGTCAGTCTTCCATATTCCTCAACAGTTTGGATCTCCGCAACACAGTAGACTTGATCATGGCCTTGGCTTTCAGTTGACATATCTGTTGGAACTGTGCGCTGTTTTTGAGGACTTGGCTGGATGGCTCAACCCATGTTTGCCCTGTGAATCTTTACACCTCTCTGACAAAAAGCTGAATATCTACCTGTGTTAGCATGGGTAGTCAATACCCTATTCTGAACTCAGTATCCTCAGTGGTCGTCTTAGACTGAGGATCCTTTTGGACAGTGTCATTATAATATTGTCAGAATAAGCATCAATGTGTATTGCTCTTTCGAGTATGTATCTATAACTCTAAAGGTCTTGTAATTAAATTCCTGCATGTGGTCGAATGATGCATCTGATGTGATATATACATTTTGTCAGCTTTACTTTTCTTTTCATATTGACTGTTTATAAGAGTTTTATATAATTTAAATTTATATGTATACCTGCAGGTGTTTTTACGTTTCTGTACAGCCAAGAAAAATTTCCCTCTGGGATAATAAAGTATTATCTTATCTTATCTTATTGAAAAAAGACTATGGGGAATTGGGAAGTGTTTGTTTGTCTACGTAATTGTCTTGGACAGCTGGTGGTTAGTAGAGCAGGTTCGACTGTATTAACAGTACTTAAGCTGAGAGAGATGGGTAGGCCTACTACCATCAATTTAATGTTTATGGGCAAGTTTGGAGGCGTTGTGCTCTTTTATTTTTTAAGCAATAAGTAACGCAATGGAAAAATTGGGTTGGTTTGTTTTTCTCGTCTTTCATTATCCATTTGTTTCTCTTCGCCCTTCACTTTTGCTCAGTACCATCAGTACATGTATGTTCATAATTGCTCTATTCCCTAATTGTGTCCTTTTTTTCTGTTGTCATCTTTGTTTCCAGATGGCCCTGAAGACGTCACGTTGGAGAGAAAAAACGTGAGACCAGAGGAGTCCGGAACGTATAACATGTGTCCGTCAGCTACTCCGGATATAACAATGGAATGTTCTGTGAAAATTGTCTCCCCAGTAGCAGATTTTACCCTCACTATGACGCCACCAGGAACACAAAATATTGATTCTTGTAGGAATACAGAAAACAAGTGTTCCTACATCTTTGTGCCTTCAAGGGGAGGTAATCATGACTTCCAGTGTAACGCAGTGAACAGAGCTTTTGGAGATTTGAGCAGAGACAGTCCACCTGTACATGTCTATGTCCGAGGTGAGGAGGGTTTTTGTGGAACAGATGTAAAACACGAGAATGTAATTAGCAGTCAGTTTATAAATATATATATATATATATATATATATATATATATATATATATATATATATATATATATATTCATAGCAAGAAGATTCTGTGCTGTTTCCTTTTATCAAGCGGTTCCACGGCAAACAGCAAAACTTTTACCGATCTCAAACTCACACATATTGAAGCTTTAACTAATCACAAATAGAAATTTGAGGGTTTTAGTTACCTCAACCCCCCCCCCCCCCCCCATGATCAAGTTAACCCAATAATGTCAGTTCACTCATTTTTACAAAACGAAACTTAATTTCAAAAAGAAATTCACCAAAGCAATTTATGCTTGTTGTACGTGAAGCAACAGCAAATCTGTTACCCAGAACGAAATCCAAAAACAAAGTTCTCGAGATTGACATGTTATAAAAATCCTTGAAAAGTTTTCATTCGTATTTAGTTCGACAAATCAGTGTTTTCCTATTTTGAATGAGTTGATCGTTTTTCCTAGCTCAGCAGATTCTTGTTTCTGTGAAGTGGGCTAACAGAAACTTTAAATTTAATGGCCCTGTTAATTAAATGTGGGTATTACTGAACTTGCCATCCGTGCCCTCTTTTTTCTGCATGGTGAAGGATAACAGGAAAATTTTAATATAATCCTTACGTGAGGTTTAGTTTAGCTCTTTCTCGTGCATTTCGGGAGCTGGCTATATCAACACTTGTGTGGCCAGCCATTTCTGCAGTGAGTATGTCCGCACACAGATGAAAAGACTGTACTGTTGTTGTTGTTGTTTTTGTTTTTTTTACTTTTTGGTAAGTGTTTTACGGCGCTCGCAACTGCATAAGGCCATATGAGTACGCGGGACACACCTAACATTTTCAGTTGGAAGGAAATTTTGAATTTCGCCCAGGTGGCGGCCGAAGCCTACTCTTATCGATTTTAGATCACCAAGGGATCTTTAAGCGTGCGCCGCTAGCACATGGGACCTCAGAGATTTTTCGCCCTTGTCCGAGAAGGCCAGGTGTAGAGCTTTCCTACCAGAAGATCAGGGGTGTGGCTGATAGACAGGCAGGAGCCAAGGGGTAGCAGTAGAAAGGCTGCAGAAAAGGTCAAGAGTCCATAGGAGGGGGCAAAGGAGGTGAGGGGGTGGGAGAAGAAAGTGGAGACGAAAACAGACGACAGAATATTGCAAGAGAGAAGGAAAGAAGATGAAAGGAAAAAAATTTAGAGTAGAAAATTGTTCGGTCGCTACTAGGATTCGAACCCGCGACCATTGAAAGAGAGGCGAACACCTTAACCTCTAGGCCACGAGAGCCCCCCTACTGTACTGTGAAAAACGATTGGCCTTTTGGAGGAGAGCCTTATAACCACTGAGTCACAGTCTGGCAACATAAACGAAGCATTACCTATCACACCTATCTTGGCCTTTGTGTTTTTGGTGCGCACATTACCTATCACATGTGTCTTAACTTTGTGTTTTTTTGTGTGTCACACGTATCTTGACCTTTGTTTTTTTGTGTGTCACTCGTATCTCGATCTTTGTTTTTTTGGTGTTCACATTACCTATCACATGCAACTTGACTTTCGTTTTTTTGTGTACACATTAATTTTCACGTTGTTTTTTTTTTTAGGCGTGAACATTACTTATCACACATATCTTTCGCTTTGATTTTTGTTTGCGCACTATTTGTGACACTAATGTATCTTAACCCTGACCTTTGTTTTCCTATGTGCAGTGTTTAATGAATACTATCCTCTCACCAGAACCTCCCAAAACGGCCCCTACACTGATCATCGAAGGTAAAACTTTCACTGGTGCCAGTGCAGGTAACATCATTGGTCTTGAAGCAGGCACAGAACACAGTGTGGAGTGTCACGTCGATGGGGGATTCCCAGAAATCTCTGCCTCAGACATCTCTCTACAGTGTGGGGGTCGGGACGTTACTGACGGGAAGTTTGTCCCCCCCTTGTTGTCGGTTTGTCTCAACGAGACCAGCTGTAGTTGTCGGGCAGAACATCCTAGTGGGTGCTACGACTTGACGACAGAAGTCATCGTCTTTTTCACAGGTGAGTGCGTGTGTGTATCATGTATGTGTGTGTGTGTGTATGTGTGTGTGTGTGTGTGTGTGTGAGAGAGAGAGAGAGAGAGAGAGAGAGAGTGTTTGTGTGTGAGTGTGTGTGTGAGAGAGAGTGTGTGAGTGTGTGTGTGTGTGTGTGTGTGTATGTGTGTGTGTGTGTGTGTGTGAGTGTGTATGTGTGTATGTTAGAGAGTATGTGCGTATGTGTTAGAGTGTGCGAGAGAGAGAGAGAGAGAGAGAGAGAGAGAGAGAGAGAGAGAGAGAGAGAG
>NW_004797303.1:306842-309792 GCF_000002075.1 Aplysia californica
AGAGAGAGAGAGAGAGAGAGAGAGAGAGAGAGAGAGAGACGTCGAGAGAGAGAGAATGTGTGTGTATGTGTTTGTGTGTATGTGTGCGTGCGCGCGTGCACGTGTGTGTATGTGTGTGTGTGTGTGTGTGTGTGTGTGTGTGTGTGTGTGTGTGAGTGTGTGTGTGATTGTTTGTGTTTGTGTGTATGTGTATTTATAAAAAGTAAATCAAAGAATGTTTCTTTTAAGGAAATTAAGAAGTTTCCGTGTTGACAATAAGATTATGTCCCTTTTTTTACCATTCTATGATTGAAAGTGTGCTATTATTTTGTATTTGCTGCTGGGGTGGGAATTGTAGGGTGAAAGATAAAGAAAAATTTGACAGAACCATTAAGAAAGCCACCAAGATCTCTGAATATGATTTTATAAGAATGGATGAAATGTATAACACCACACGTACAAAAAAGATAAAAAGCATTATAAACGACCCATCACACCCCTTTTCCACACAAATTGTAAGATCACGCAGCGGCAGATATGTACCTCCAAAAACAAAGAAAGAAAGGTATAAAAGAAGTTTTTTTACCATCTAGCATAAGGCTTTTGTCAGAATGAGCATAGATGTGTGTTGCTCTTAGAGTATATATCTGTATATAACTCCAAACGTCTAGTATTTAAATTCCTGCATGTGGTTGAATGATCATGCATTTGATGTAAATGTACATTTTGTCAGCTTTACTTCTCCTTTCATATTGAGTTTTAATTAGAGTAATATATATGATTTAAATTTTTTTAATGTATACTTGCATGTGTTTTTACGGTTCTGTACAGCCAAGGAAAATTTCCCTCTGGGATAATAAAGTACTATCTTATCTTATCTTATCTCTATCTTATCAGTTTATGTAAATGTATGAGTATGTGTGCATATGTTTGCGTGCTATTATCTGCATGTCATATATAGACTTTACACCGTGAACCTGTGAGTGAGAAAATGCTTAAGGGTAAGCCTGTCAGTTCGTAGTCAGAACAGAATATTATAACTTATAAGTCAGTCCAACTGTGCCTCGTAGTCTTGGAATTATTTTCTCCACAGTGATCGTAACTGACATCGGAATTTCTATTATCGACCCATTTAAGCTCCAAAAAGCAAGAACAGATAATATAGAAATTCATTCGTGCAAACTGCAGTGAGATTATTGAACACACAGTGCTACAAATGAAACATAGAGAGAGAGAGAGAGAGAGAGAGAGAGAGAGAGAGAGAGAGAGAGAGAGAGGGAAAGAGAGCGAGAAAGAGAGAGAAAGAGAGAGAGAGAGAGGAGAGAGAGAGAGAGAGAGAGAGAGAGGGAAAGAGAGCGAGAAAGAGAGAGAAAGAGAGAGAGAGAGAGGAGAGAGAGAGAGAGAGAGAGAGAGAGGGAAAGAGAGCGAGAAAGAGAGAGAAAGAGAGAGAGAGAGAGAGAGAGAGAGAGAGAGAGAGAGAGAGAGAGAGAGAGAATGTTTTATGGAGCGGGTTGTTTCAGCAGGTGAGACATGTCTAGATCTATGCGTATTTACCAATGTCTTGTTTTGTTGTGCGTGTGCGTGAGAGCACGTAACCTTTGTAACATCCATAGCCTCGGTAGACGACCAAGACAAAATTCTCCCCATGAGATAGGTACAAATTGTCGATTGTCGATTGTCATTGCCCCTGTATCAAATTTCTTGTTGCGAAAAGTATAATTTGTTCTCTATTACATCTTCTGCTTGTGTACCAAGGCGGAGGCACAAACGGCGAGAAACTGGAACAAGGAAATGATGATCAGGAGACGATAGCAATAGCAGTTGGGACAGCCTTGGCATCGTTTGCCCTGGGCTGTGTTAGCACAGTGGCCATGTACTGTCTGTTGTCTAGGAAAGGTAAGAGATGTTCGGGGTTTTATGTTGAAATTCATTTATTTTTCTGTATCCCGAACCTTTTGACCGTTCATAGGTCTGCTATCTTTGAAACAAAGTTCTTTTATTTCGAGGTTTCTATTTGATAAAAAGGACATTTAAGGCATGTGGTTGGCTCCTCCTTTCCTTTCTCAAACATCTATCGTCATCATCTGTCCTCCTTCTGTGTTGTATTTGTTACTCTCTTATAACACCTCTAATAATCTTCAGCACTTCTATGACCTAAGTGTGTTGCAAGTGTTGCAAAAACTCTTACTTAAACTAAAGGACCTTTACGTCTCCTTACAAATACACCTTTGTTTATTGTATGTAATGCTGTCTTGAAGGTGTAGAAGTCATAAATGTGCATGACTGCCACTTTGGAGGTTTTATCTAGATTGCTCTCTCTCTCTCTCTCTCTCTCTCTCTCTCTCTCTCTCTCTCTCTCTCTCTCTCTCTCTCTCTCTCTCTCTCTCTCTCTCTTCTGGCGCTGTGGCTTCATAAACGGTCAGCGATGCCGACAGCACGCAGGAACTCAACACTCGCCCGGGGGTCCTTAAAAAGTGCTGAAAGTGGGTTACTGAAATGTCCCAGCAGACGGGTCTAGAATGCACTGCCCGTAAAAATGGAATGTGTTTAGATTTTGTGTTCCTTCACTTTGTTGAATCGTTTTTATTTTTTTTTTTTTTTAAACAGGGCATTTTTCAGAGGACTTTTGTCCCTGGGTAGATATTTATGCAACCAGAAAATGGTTTGTGGGAAGAAAACACGAGAAAGTTTAGAGAAGAAGAAACGATAAAGCCCTTCCGCAGAAGCATTGCTGATTAATTAAAATTGAAACACTCTCACATTTCTCTGAAATTTATCAATAATGTCTTTCTCATTGTATGGTATAAAAAAATAATGCACCATAGCTTTCTGTCTTGTCTCACTGACATCTATAAGTGGTCTTAAACCTCAGACATTTCTTTCCTATCACAGGATGGCTTCACAAGAAGAGTAATAAATGCTCCAGGTAAGTTTTGAGTAATGACAACAATGATAATAATAATAATAATAA
>NW_004797303.1:309985-319732 GCF_000002075.1 Aplysia californica
CTTACAAAGTTGACGTTAACCATGATGCTCTAAAAGGTTGGGGGGAAAAGAAAAGAATAGAATAGAAAGGAAGAAAAAATATTATAGACCAAATTTTCTTGGCCTAAAATGATCACAGTTAGATTGGACCATACTATTTTGTTGCTCTGTTTATTTTCCAAGCTGTGATATCGAATCTATTTGTTTTAATTATTTTGATTGGTTAAAGTTGTTAATAAATAATTTTACAATTCAGATATTTCTTTATTGTATAAACAATTGTTTTTATTTTTTAAATTTGAAATAAAGATCAAATGTGTAAACATATAAAATGCATCCTGCACAGGTTCTATCTAAATGTACGCGTACATTTTGCTCAGGATCAGCAACTCAGAGCAGTGTCAATGTGGAACCGGCAGCTATACAGGAAACCATCTGGCCAATGCTTGTGGCACTTAGTTTAGTCAAAGTTTTACAGCGCTCGCAACTGCATACGGTCAATTGGGCGTGCGAAACACAAGTTGGTTACATTCACAACAGTTCATGACATGGGCCTGGTTTTGGTCAATGATCAGATTAAACGGTTCAAAATTGTACATTAAAATTTTTTTCGTAAAAATAGCAGTATTTTTACTTTCAATTTAAAGTAACGGTGTTCACAATTTATTGTTTAGTCCAATGTCCTTTATAAAATTGAGAATTTGGTTGGGGTGAACTACGGAAAACAGATTTTGTAATGTTGTACTTTTAAAATTACTTCTTTCGGGTCTCTTCAAAGTCTGGATATTCGTTTGAGATGTGTCTAATGGTGAAATTTGTGTCGCATCAGGCACAGAACAGTTCCTCGTCTCCCTGCAGGAGGTATGTATGTGTCAGGGAGGTGTGTCCGATACACAATCGAAAAGGCACTGAAAAGGAAATTTTTAATATTAGTCCAACTCTTAGCAGAGAGACCCAAAACTCTATGGCACTAGCCTACTTTCTAGATACTGGGGTGTCCATTTAGAGGAGAAGAAGGAGAAGAAGAAAATGAAGAAGAAGAAGAAGAAGAAGAAGAAGAAGAAGAAGAGGAAGAGGAAGAGGAAGAGGAAGAGGAAGAGGAGGAGGAGGACGAGGACGAAGAGGAGGAGGAGGAAGAAGTAGAAGAAGAAGAAGAAGAAGAAGAAGAAGAAGAAGAAGAAGAAGAAGAAGAAGAAAAAGAAGAAGAAGAAGAAGAAGAAGAAGAAGAAGATTGACCAACGAGACAACTGTGGAACACACCAACGTTACAGACTTATAGCTGTCCCAACATAGATTATAGAATTATTGCAGACGTCCCTTATCTACCATTGGCCCAGACAGTTAATTTTTCTTCATCTTTCTGTCTTCCTTTGCTTGTTTCTTCTCTTTATAACTTGAGGTCTGACTAATAGTAATGCTTCATGTATAGTGCTGTTTGGAGATTTTCTTTTGGAGCACAAAGGTGGTGGGGGTGGGGGGGTCCGTGTTGTTATTGTTGTCACGACCTTGTGTTTTTATTTCCCTGGGGAGAAAAAAGGGGGAGGGGGGGGAGGGGGTTAGCGGGTGACAGGGGCGGTTTTATTTTAAAGGGAAATTGTATCTTTTGATGTTGATCATTAGTTTATCTCATCCGACAAATTATTTCAGATGAAGTCTGGGGTTATTTTATTTATTTATTTATTTATGTATTTATTTATTTATTTATTTATTTATTTATTTATTTATTTATTTATTTATTTATTTATTTATTTATTTATAAGTTTATTTATTTGGTGGTTTTTTTGTTCTTCCTATCAGGTCTGGAATCCCAAAGGAGAAGAAAGGTAGGATTATGTGGTGACAAGTCAAGGGTTCTCGTTGATATTAATGGGGACTTCAACTTTGTAAATGCCCTTACTCGTCCGACCCCCCCCCCCCCCAACCACCATACAAAAATACGCGGGTTTTTTCTCTGTCTTTGAATCACTCTTTTTTCTCACGTATACATACACACATACACACACACACACAGAATAAAGTGCCCCTCCCCCCCCCCCCCCGCAACAAACTAACAAAAAACACAGAAGTAAAGAAACAAACCACTTAATACATGCAAGTGAACACGTATTCTGGTTACTCATTTCGTCTATCCTGAAATGAATTTTATTTTTCAGTTCTGTTTTGTTTAAGTAAGAGTATTACTGCACTCGCAACACAATTAAATGTAAATCATATAAGTGCCGAAGCTTAGAGGTGTTACAAGAGAGTCACACCCCTGATCCTATGGTAAGAAAAATCTACACCTAGCCTTTTCGGACAAAAGGAAAAAAATCTCGGAGGTACCGTGTGCAAGTTGCGCACGTTTAAGATCCCTTAGTGGTCCAAAATCGGTAAGAGTAGGCTTGGACTACCACACGGGCAAATTTTAAAAAAAGACCCCTATCAACTGAAAATATTTAATGCATGCCGCGCGCTCATATGACCTTAAGCAGTACCAAGAGCCGTGAAACACTTACAAAAAACAATTATAAAAAAGATATACCTCATTAGTTTAGTAAGAGTTTTACCGCGCTCGCAACTGCATAAGGTCATCGTGCAAAACACAAGTTGGTTGCATTCACAATGGTTCACAGCACGGCTTAGTTCAGGTCAATATTTCAATTAAAATGTTTTAACATTTTTGGTAAAATTTCAGTTTTTCTCCTCATCAAAAACAATACATGATTCCATTTCTCTCAGAGCCAGATTCAGACGGGCTCCCCTATGAGTTCTCTGACCTACATCTCAATGATATGGCGTTTCCGAACCAACACGACGACACGAGGCGGGGCACGGGGAACCCCACAGAGGCCAGCGCTAATGCAGGTGAGGGAGGCTTGGGACAGGAGTAAAAAAAAAAAAGGGGGTGGGGGGTCTTTGCTAATGTTTTGGTGATTTTTTATATTGTTGTGGTTGTTGTTGTAGTTGTAGGTGTTGTTGTTGTTGTTGTTGTTGTTTCTGCTGCTGTTGTTGTTGTAGTAGTAGTAGTAGTAGTAGTAGTAGTAGTAGTAGTAGTAGTAGTAGTAGTAGTAGTAGTAGTAGTAGTTCTGTAGTTGTTGTTGTTGTTATGGGTGTAGTTGAGATTGTTGCTATTGTTGTTTATTATGGGTGTAGTTATGATTGTTGTTATTATTGTTGTGGGTGTAGCTGCAGCGGTTTTTGTGGTTGTGGCTATCTTTGCAGTCATTGTATTGGAGAGTTGCAGACACTCTAAACTCACAGAATCCTCCATTTCAAAGACGAAACAATGGAACATTTCCCTGTCTATAGTGCGGTCAAAAGTTCGTGGCGCTACAAAGACATAATATTGGCAAATATTTCCTAAACTATCGAACATCAACTTTTCAGCTTTTGAACAACGATTTGTATCAATTTGTCTCAACAGATATAAATTCTTGTAAACACCTGTTAGCTGTATTCTAAAAAAAAATCCTAAATAAATACTTATGCAAAATTCCAGTTTGTGGTGTCTAAAGATTTAAAAAGGTTTACAACTGGGGGGGGGGGAACAAAAAGATCTATGGCTGCCATCTATAGCATGCATCATTCTACAATGTGTTAAACAATATTATTATTATGTTATCTAGTCACACTCTCATGCTAGTTTTTCCGTTCTCTATCCACAGGCCGTCAAGAAGAAAGTCCGTACTCGTACGTGGATTCGGACTACACATTATTACAGGACGTGAAATCGGACTTCAGATCATCACAGGACATCCACACCCCGGGCCTCATTGGAAAAACCATGGCGGAAACGATTCCACCTGAGGCACCACAGGCCCGTAGTGACGGGAGATGTTACGACAACTTGGCCGTGACGTCATCGGTGTCGAAGGCAGGACTGGGAGGTCAAGGTCAGACCCACAACCCTGGAACGTATGACGTACTTGCTGATCCAGCCAGTGGAGCTTTTGCTTCTGGTAAATACACTTTTACAAGATGGGTCATTTTTTAAAAAATGTGATTTTTCTTTAACACTTGGAAGAATATTCTTGGGCGACAAACCATGGGATGCAGTAGACAGAAACCCCAAGATTGAAGCATTAGCTCACATATGCCCTAAAAGGCTGGAGTGGAGAGAGGAGGTGTGTGCGTATTGGGAGGGGGGGGTACTGGACAGATGGATATCGACTGATTGCTCTCGGTGTGTGTGTGTGTGTGTGTGTGAGAGAGAGAGAGAGAGAGAGAGAGAGAGAGAGAGAGAGAGAGAGAGAGAGAGAGAGAGAGAGAGAGAGAGAGTGCGCGCGTGTATGTTCTAATACAGTTTGTTCTTAGACCCGAGTCCAGACTATTTGTATGCTTCTGAACTTTGATATACTTAGTTAAAGAAGCCAGGCTCTTGAACATGTAATATTAGGGTAAAGTTAAATATTACTTAATTACAACTGAGCAATGTGTCTTAACTCAATTTATATTATAGGCCCAAATAAGGTGGACCAACCCAGTCAAGCTATAAAGAAATGTATATCTGTACTAGATCTAGCAATTGAAATTTAATTTTTTGCATTTTCATTTTAAAGAGCATTGGGTAATTTAGATTCGTTTTCATTCTTTTGCAGATCCTTACATGACACTTCAACCCGAGGCTGAATATTCTATCGGTGGGTTTTATAAGTATATCCTTTCTGATCTTACGGCGGATGAAATGTGTCACCCATGTATGTTTCCTTATGTTTCACATGCACGTTTTCTTCTTTAACTTACACAATGCTGAAGTTCATATCGTCGCCTAAGAACTATTTTGTCCAAAGTGTGCTTAAATAAGGAGGCACTTTGGACAAAATAGTTCTGAGGCGATGATACGTAGAAGAAGACAGATTTACACTGTGTTTATTTTGCCTGTTGAACCCCTTTGAAAAAAACTTGATAACCAGAAGGCAACAGGGGGGGGGGGGGGGGGGGGGGCCCCCCGGTCTTGAGGGCTGCCTTCATTCAATTTTCTTCCAAAAAACAAAGCCCATTCAATAGATCAAGTCCCGGGTTTGAATCCGGATAGCAACGGAAAATGTTCTTCTCTAAAATGTCTCCTTTTACATCCTTTCCTGCTCTCTAACAATATTCTGTCGTCCGCTTTCATCTCCGCTTTCTGCCCTTACCCCATCACCTCGTTTACCCCCTCCTTTGGGTTCCTGACTCTTTCTGCAGCCTTTCTACTGCTACTCCTTGACTCCTTCTTACCACAGTCTTTCAGCCACACACCTGATCTGATGGTAGGTAAGAACTAACACTTAGCCTTCTCGGATAAGGGCGAAACATCTCGAATGTCCTGTATGCAAGTTACAGACGTTAAAGATTCCTTGGGGATCCAAAATCAATAAGGGCAGGCTTCGGATGCCACCTGGCCAGAATTCGAAATTTCCTACCAACCGAAAATGTTTAGTATGTCCTGCACGCTCATACAGCCTAATGCCGTTGCGAGCGCCGTAAAACAACAAAGAAAAAAATAAAGAAAAGAAAGCAACTGCTAACTTGAATTGTAGAGGATAAAATAAGATAGATCTACTCTCGCTCTTGCCCATCTTTCTCAACATTGTGGATAGGTCCAGTCCTGAACATTAGTATACATTGAAGAGTGGAGAATTTTTTTCTGCCTCAGCTTTAAAAGTATTTTAATGTGTATTTATGCTTTTTTCTGAATAACACTCATTGGACAGAAGATCTTTTTAATGTAAACTTTTTGAATTTCTTTTTTCTTGTTTCAGTAATTACAATATAAGCAGCAAATTGTATCTATTGGATTTGCTCTTCAACTTCGACATTGTTAGCTTGCTGAACTTGTCGAATAACTACACAGGACAGATGAAAGAGTAGTCTGTAAAGAGGTGAAAAATGGAAATGGTGAAATAGTATAGGTTTAACACACTTATCAACAAAATTAGATTATTTTAGAGGCGGGACCTCCGAGTTCAACGTCCATCTCTGAAAGGACCAAACCAATTTGGAAATTCCTGTAAAGCTGCTAGTGGAGATTTAGACGACGTAGCCCTGGAATTCTTTTAAGCTTAGAAATGTGAGCATTTCCCCGTATCAATAATTTTCTCACAAAGACAAGGAAGAAAAAAATTGGAGTTCGTTTTCTTTCGGTTTACCGCCGTTTTCAGAGTAATTACCGTGTTCAATTTAAGTGGACCCCACTGTGTAGCAAATATATGACATCGGTCTCATTGTGATTAAAAACCTCCACTTGACCACGTCTGAGTGTCAAAACTGAATTACTAGAAGCGAGAAAATATAGATCAAGTAAGAGGCTCTAGAGGCCTAGATGGTCCAAAATCGATAAGAGTAAGCTTCGCCCGCCACCCGGGCAAAATTCAAAATGTTCTACCAACTGAAAATGTTTAATGTGTCCCGCGCGCTCATATGACCTTATGCAGTTGCGAGCGCGTAAAACACTTACCAAACCAAATAGATCGTGTGGCTTTTTGTATTTCCAGCTGGTGCAATGGACGGTCCGTCTTCTTCCCCGTAGAACAATTGCACAGGAAAATGGACCTATGTGAACACGCTGGTGAGTTCTTTATCTGAACTTGAGGGTGCGCTATATTTTTTGTAGAAGAGGAGGAAGGGGGGGGGGGAGGAGGAGGGGGAGCGGGAGGAAGAGGACGATCAAAAACTAGAGGGAGAGTATAAGAGAGGAATTGATTGGACCTGCCTTGAGAATTAAATTAAAACAAATACAAACATTCGACTCTCCAAGTTTTAAGATGGATTCCTCAAGGAACGAGAAAGAGATGAAGGCATGAAAGGACTTGGAGGAGAGATTTAGATTTGGACTTAAAACAGATTGGGTGCAGCTGGATAGAGGGGGAGGGGAGAGAGAGAGAGAGAGAGAGAGAGAGAGAGAGAGAGAGAGAGAGAAACAAAAGCTTATGGTGGGGATGGTATTCGTTTCCATAAATTATGGGGCATAAACAAAACTTGGTTGTTCCAGGAAAAGTGAAATGTAGAAGTGAATATATGGAGGACACAAAGGAGGAAATGAAAGACTGAAATGAAGAATTAAAAAAAACCCATGGTTGTTGAAGGATGTTTAAGGTTATTGTGCATTCTTAGTTTAGTTTTAGTAAGAGTTTTACGGCACTTGCAACACGATAAGTTTATATAAGTACCGAAGATTAGAGGTGTTACTAGATAGTACAAACACAAGAAAGGAGGAGAGATAAGGATGATAGATGATTTGTAGGAAAGAAGGAGCAGGCCACACCAGAGCACCCACCAACCACCCACATTGTGTATTCTGTAATCTCTGAAAGATACACTGCTCATCTTTATTAGAAGACGAGGGAAATTGTTCCGTCTACTTTTTTCCGTGTCCTAATTTTGGTGCCGATATTTGTAGGTTATGTAAAAAAAATGTGTTGAAATTGCGCAAATTGTTTAGTCGCTGATGATGATGATGATGATGATGATGATGATGATGATGATGATGATGATGATGATGATGCATTAATGCTGGGAATGATGTGCATGTTATTCTCAGTGTTAAGTGAGTTTTTAAAGGTGTTTTTTGTTTTGCGCTTAAGTTCCTTCTACTTACACTTGATTGTAAAACAGAGATCGTTTACAAACCCTTAACCAGTAAATGACCGTTTGTTCGCTCGTGGTAATGCGGAGAAAAACAGTGAGTGGTTGGTGGGTGCTCTGGTATGGTTTGCTCCTTCTTCCCTATCAAACATCTATCGTTCTTATCTCTTCTCTTTCTTTTTTGTGTATTAGGTTACTCTTGTGTAATACATCTATTCCTCGGCACTTATATGACCTTATTGTGATGCAAGTGCTGTAACACTCTTACTAAAACTATAGGACAAAAAATAAAGATAATCCCCATGGGGAGGATGACAAGGGGATTTTTTATTTTATTTCAGAAAAACAGAAGCAAACAGCCAGTCCTTGTGTCAACGCTAATGGACACACGACGGTGTATCTGGGTGCGTGTGAGTCCAGAGCAGACACACAGGACAATACTCAATGTTTTTTTTTACACTATCTTGAACTGACTAAGTATATTTTCAGATGCCCACCTCTTAAATATCCCAACAGTGTGGATAGGGGCGTTAAACCTATACCACTCACCACCGAGGTGAAATCAGGCGCTCATCAAAATAAGGAAATCAACGAGATTGGCATTTTGTCTCTGGTTCTGGCAATTTTAAAAATACATTTTCTCGTTTGACTTAACACTTTATGTCCATTGAAAAACACATCTCTGTGTGGTTTTTACTGAATAACGATCAAAGGCACAAAAGTGTAAATTTGCAGTTTCGGCGGACACTCAAACTTTGAAAGTCTTTGAAATTGGCGGCCATTTTCTCACTAGTTTTACTTCTGACACCTGGTGACCCTCGCCTCCTTCAATCAATCGTAAATAGCTCGACCTCTATAGATGGATTGTTGTTTTTTTCATTGGAAGCAAAATAAATGAGCTGACCTTAGGCCGATACCAATAATTATATGTGAGGCAGCGTGGTGGAATCAGGCCCTCGTCAAAATAATGAAATCGAAGAAAACAGCAGTTTTTTTCCTGCTTAGCAATTTTTATCAAATTTTATTTTTTTTGGCCCAACACCTTTTATGTCCATTTAAAAACATATTCCTTTGAGGATTTCGCCGAAAACGTTGATTAAAGTCACAAAAATATAAATTTACAGTTTTCGTGGACTCTCCAACTTTGGAATTTACCAAGGTTTGGCGGCCATTTTCTCGCTAATTTTACCTCTTAAACCAGGTGAGCCCCCACCTCCTTCAATCCAAAATATCTCCACTTCTACTGAAGATGGAGGGGTAATTTTTTCATTGAAAGCAAGACAAATGAACAAGCTTTAAGATAGTACCAATAACTCAATATGCCCAAAAATTGACGAGAGCCTGATTCCACCATGCTGCCTCACATATATGCCCCTTCTACATGGCTGTGAAAGCTGGGCACTCACTAAAGACAGTGAAAATGAAATTAAAGCAACAGAAACGTGGTTTCTCAGGAGACTGCGAGAGTATCGTGGAAGAAAAAGAAATCAAAAGAGGTAGTACTTGATGAAGCCCACGTGGGACGCTCATTGTTAAAAGCAATCAGGAAAAGACATGCAGTTTTTGGGACTTCTGAATAGATATAAAGGTCTTGAACATTTATCTCTCAGTGGCAAAACGGAAGACAAACGAAGAAGTGGTGGGCCTAGAGCAACCTTCTTAGAGAACCTAAACAAATGGGTAACGGGGAAAGATCAGGGAAACGTAGCTTTTTCAAGAGTATCCGAGCAAAGGAATGAATGGAGAACCATGATCGCCGATGTCTGTCGCAGATCTGGCACTGGAAGATGATGATGATGTATTATGGATTTACTGTCATGACACTCTGAGAGTACTGTTTTATGTGTGTGTGTGTGTGTGTGTGTGTGTGTGTGTGTGTGTGTGTGTGTGTGTGTGTGTGTGTGTGTGTTCTATGATCCTCACACATGTTTCTTACACGCTATTACAGTCACACACATATTCTTGCCATATAGCACATGTATTATAATGAGCACCCGTATAGCGAAAAATGCACATTACGAACTGTTTTTTTTTAGGTCCAGTCTTTTTTAAAACTTACATTATTCATGTCCAAATCATGACATAGCGTAAACAATTCATACGTAGCTAAGAGAATTGGCATCAGTGAGGGTTGATCTACCTAGATATGACCGCAAAGTTTTTATTATTATTAATGTAACCAAAATGAGAGAGAGAGAGGGAGAGGGAGAGAGAGAGAGAGAGAGA
>NW_004797303.1:321352-322977 GCF_000002075.1 Aplysia californica
TTCTTCTTCTTCTTCTTCTTCTTCTTCTTCTTCTTCTTCTTCTTCTTCTTCTTAAAAAACAAACCAACAAACAAACAAACAAACAAAACAAAAAACAAAAAACAAACAGAACTAAATAAAAACAAAAACGAACAAACAAACAAAGAAACAAACAAACAAACAAAGAAACAAACAAACAAAGCCTGTGGGTTTCAACATTGCGAAGTCTGAACAGTGTTGTGAGAGAAATAACAACCTGCAGTGATCTGTGGAGTTGAATTTGTCAGATTTATTGTCTGCAACCTTCTCTTGAGAGAACAAAAAATAACTTTTTTTTTTTACCTTGAACAGTTTGGAAATGGCACTTGACAAACCAAGCCTTTATAATATCCCACAAAGCCGGAATTTTTTACTTGACCTCAAGACGCTGGGCTTTGATAGAATTGAAAAAAATGTATGTCCTACAAATGTACCTGTTGTTCTTCTCTCTCTCTCTCTCTCTCTCTCTCTCTCTCTCTCTCTCTCTGTGTGTCTCTATCTCCCTCTCTCTCTCCCTCTCTCACTCTCTTCCTTAAATTAGTGCATTAAAAATATTTCTTTCGGGTCTTTCCAAAGTCCGGACATTCTATTAGTTTTAGGTTCTGTCTGATCGTATAGTTTTAGGTTGTGCCTGATCGTAACGTTGCCATCGCTTTCGAAACAAAATTATGGTTTGCCCTCTCCGTGCAGGAGGTATTTACGTGTTAGAGAGACCGGAAGGTTTTCGTGATCGTAGACACAACTTGGACATTATAATACAGGTTTTTAATGCACCCATCGACACAACTTAGATCATTTCGGGGGCGGGCTTTCAACCCTGCTTGTCAGGGCCATCCCGGGCTTAGGGGGGATTCAACATCCCAAGAGAAAGATAGAGATACTCGATAAGATTTATCCCTACTTGGGAAATGAACTTGGGTGTCCAGCATGCGACAGCGAAGTGATTAATCGCTACCCCACAGATGCACATGACTATTTTGTACAATCCGTTTCAAGAACAGGCTGGTATGACACGACATGACTGTTTGGTGAGGTCATACAAGTTCGCGGAAAAAGAAGTTGGACGTTTTTAAGTTAGTTTACAGCACATCTTGGTTTTATTTTGCAAGTCAGAATGGTTGAAGTATTTTAAAATGCAGTTGAAACAAGAGTTTTAAAAACATTTAATTATATTTTGAAAACAATATTGCTGATTGTAAGTTTCATTCAGTTTTAAGTAAATCCAAACTTCTATCAAATATTCAAAAAAGCACTTAGTCAATTTGAAGGGGCTCAAAGAGACAATAGGGCCCCAGTGTTGCGCTGTCACACTACACAGACTCTTTTCTCTATCGAATCTTTGTTTATCAACACCTGCTCACAGCTTGCACGGAAACCGCTTCCTATCACGATGCGTAACTTCTTTACGACGAGACTCAAACGGAACACCGCGCGCTCAGCGGTGACGTCAGCCTCGCCGATGAATTCAACACCACAATCTTGAAAAAAACACTTCTTAATAATATTGCCAACATTGCTTCAATGTCGCTTGCAAATGGAGAATACCACTGTCTTGAACTGCACAAAAATACACGTATTATTCTTCTAACAATATACATACATATATA
>NW_004797303.1:323904-329265 GCF_000002075.1 Aplysia californica
CAGCAGCAGTTTCATCAGCAGTGGCAGCACGTGCACATAAAACACTCTGTTAAACAAGTGAATGTTTTGCTTTTTAAAAAAAAGGAAGAAAAAAAAGAAAGAAAAGACACATTGAGATATTAAGTAAAGGTAAACTACGAAGTAAGCATGCACAAATAAGTCATTGACACTACCCTAATGGGAAGGATGGACCTGCTAAGACGGAACCAACTTATCAACATCAGGTTTCAGATTGGCCAGTAGCAGACGCAAATCGCAGCCTTGTCACTGCATTGAATCCCCTTTCTACTAGATAGGAGGCGGGAAAAGAGATGAACAACAACTTGATCTTTTCCCACTTGAAGGGATATTTGTCTTGCACAACAGTTTTCAACCAGAATGACTGGTACGGCTTTTTGAACAATTGTTTGATTTCAAAGTCGTATTTCATCGTCAGAAGCTCTTCTTCAATTGCTACTTGCAAGTTATCATCTGTTTCAGTGTTCAATGGGTCCAGTATCCAGTATGGAATTTCCAGTAAAAAAATATCAGGAGGCAAAACCTTGTCTTCATATCAGCATGCAAATACCTGAGGTGGTTGCTATGTATATTTGTAGTTCCTCGTCAGAAACGCGCCCCTCTTTCAGTGTCTTCGTCAAGCTAGGAAACTGAGAAATTTTCTTCCGCCAATGTTTCGGCGGATCATTTCCAATTTCGACAAGAATGATGAAAGCCTTGATCAGGTTGGTGTCATCCCCCTGCAGCTGAAAGGTGAACTGGTTGAACTTTGCGAAAAAATCGGTGAGGCGGGGAATGTTGTTCTTGTGTTCTTTCAGTTTATTTCAGAGATCACTGTCTGTTTCTTGAAAAAATAAACTCCAGCACAGAGTCAAACACGTTGAACAATAATTGTGTTCAACAGTTCCGACCTGCCATCGACGGTGCCCCATCTGTTGCACAGGCAACTGTATTGGTCAGAGGGATCTACTTCTCGAAAAATTCTTGGACCACTTTGAAAATGGGCTCGCCTTTGGTATCTGCTGTTTCCAACATTTTCGCAAATATCAATTCTTGCATTATTTCCTCACCCTCTATAAACTGATATCCAGTTAAAGGCTGAGCTCACGTCCTTTCAGCATTTTGCACTGTGATTCCTCAACATTTGCTGACATCTCATCAATACGTCTTTGAATGGTATTGTCACTTAGTGGGAGAACTTTCAACACAGGCTCCAGGGCACGTTGCAGGACTGTGCTGACCACCTCTCTTATCGTAAGCAATATTATGAGGTCCTCACCAATAGCATGGTGTTTGCCTGCCTTTGTAATTAGCTGAGATAAATTATATGTTGCTCGTAAACCTTCATCAGCTTGATCGACGTCGGCTGCAAACATCGGTTTAACTGATTTTCATTTCTGAACATTGATCTTTAGAGTTTTGAAGTAAGCCAGATCTTTGTCAGATTTGTCGTGATGAATCTTCTTTATAATATGGGATTTGCAGGCTGGGAAAGAAAGTTCTTAGTTATAAGTAGTATTGTAAACTATGCCTAAGCTATCAATTTTGTTTTTGTTTTTGTTTTTTATGTGGCTTTTTTCCCTTCATCATGTTTTATGTTGCATGTCATGAAAATTTCACACCGCCCCCTTAGCGCCCACCAGCGCCCCCAATCGCCCAGTTTCGCCACAGCGCCCCCAATCGCCCAGTTTCGCCACAGCGCCCCCCCCCAAACTCTCGCCACCGCCCCGGGGCGGTAGCGCCCACTTTGAAAACCATTGGTCTATACTAATAATTACTGCCAGAACATATAATTGTCAGCATGGCCCTAATCTTTATTTTCTTTCAGTCTTGGTAGAAGGTGCGAAGTCATGATCGGTGAAAATGTCTGGATGTTGAGGGAAAATGTCTCTCACTCTGAACCCGTTGACCAACCCCCCTTCCGTTTCGCTATCCGTGTGTAGGCTCTAGTGAACAGTTCTGCCATTTTATTTTATACACGCTGATGCGCTTCTCCGGGCAGATCTCATAAAATTCAGAAATTCTTTCCTGAACTCATTTTTTGCTGATGAATAAAAATGTCATGTCCAGCGGTTGCATCTTGTGCATCAATGAGGTGGGATGGATTCATATCTATGTTCAGTTCACGTGTCTTTTGGATTGCTGCAAGAGAGCAATGAGATGCATGATTGTCCATGATAAGAAGGCGTAGAGGTGTCGGTGGCCTAGAGGTTAGGCTCCTGAACCCGTGACCGTGAGATTGTGGGTTCGGAGAGTTCGAGCGTAAGCCCGGTGCAACGTTGTGTCTTTAGGAAAGGCACTTTACACGAATTGTCCATCTGGCTCGGTCCTTTCGGAGATGGACGTTAAACTCGGAGGTCCCGCCTCTTAAATAACCTAATAGTATTGGTAGGGGTGTTAAACCCATAATATCATTTCACAATTTTTTAAGAAGGCATTTCCATCCTTATTATATATAGTGTTTGGATTTCCTGAAGAATGATCCCCCCCCCAAAAAAAAATAAAATAAAAATAAAATAAAAAATAAATTCTTCTTTGATTCTTCCTGTATCACTGGTAAATCCACTGGTCCCGTTGGAGTTCGTTTAATCAATTGGGCATTCAGTTGTTTCCTTTTGAATAATACGAAAGCAGGAGGGATGTATGTTTCAGCAGCATTGAACGCGCACAAAACTGATGTCTTTTCTCCTTTTGCTGCAATGGCAGCGATTCATCCTTGTTTAGTCCCCTTTGGGGGGGGGGGGGGGGGGGGCTTTCGTGGTCGAGAGGTATCTAATGTGGTAGTTGCCTCTCATTCAAAAGGTCCCGGTTTCGAATCCGGACAGCGACTGAACGCTTTCCTCTCTAAAATGTCCTCCATTTACCTCCATTTCTGCTCTCTGACTATGTCCCGTCGTCAGCTTTCGTCTCCACTTTCTGCCCCCCTCCCCCCTCTCCTTTGCCCCCTTCTCTGGGCTCCTGACTCTTTTTGCAGCCTTTCTACAGCGCTCCTCATCGGCTTCTTCTAACTGCTGTCTTTCATCCACACCATTAATCTTTTGGTAGATATAAGATCCAACATCTAGCCTTCTTGGATAAGGGTGTAAAATCTCGGAGGTCCCTCGTGCAAGTTTTTTACCCCCCGTTAAAGATCCTTTGATGGTCCTAACATTGATAAGAGTAGGCTTCGGACGCAACCCGGGTAAAATTCAAAATTTCCTACCAACTGGAAAATGTTTAAAGCGTCCAGTGCGCTCATATGACTTTATACAGTTGAGAGTGCAGTAAAACATTTTCCCCCCCCCCCCCCCCCGCCACACACACACACACACGCACAAAAAAAAAGAAAAGAAAAACACCCCTTTTCTACAACGATTTTCAGCGGGGTTTTTTCAGCACAGTCGACAGACCACCCTCATCCATGTTAAAGATTCTGTCAGGGTGAACTGGTGTTTGCCATAGGCTTCCCCAAGGTGGAATAATGTGACTAAAAAGACTGCAAGAGTAGATATTTCACAGTTCTGTCCCTTGACATCAGCCATCGCACCGCAAGTTTTGAACAGTTTCATTGGGTGTACTATCTTTGGTTTTACTGCGTGTGGTTATAGGGTGCCCCTGGTAGGTCGCATCCTACTTCTTTACTTTATTTCTTCTTCGTTGTTTCTGTCTGTCTGTCTTACTTTTTCCCAGCACATGACCATAACTGTGCCACCTGTGCCCATGTTCTTTACTTTACCCAAACAAAAAGTAGTAGTAGTAGTAGTAGTAGTAGTAGTAGTAAGTAGTAGTAGTAGTAGTAGTAGTAGTAGTAGTAGTAGTAGTAGTAGTAGTAGTAGTAGTAGTAGTAAAAAACCAAATATTGTGGAAAAAGTGGAGCGTACGGTATAACATACTTTCTCTCTCTCTCTCTCTCTCTCTCTCTCTCTCTCTCTCTCTCTCTCTCTCTCTCTCTCTCTCTCTCTCTCTCTCTCTCTCTGTGTATCTCTCGAATGTGTAATGGAAACTACAAAGAGAGAGAGAGAGAGAGAGAGAGAGAGAGAGAGAGAGAGAGACAGACAGACAGACAGACAGACAGACAGACAGACAGACAGACAGACAGACAGACAGACAGACAGACAGACAGACAGATAGACAGACAGAAACAGAGACAGAGGCAAAGAGACTAAAGTTTGTCTGACCGTCCCTCAACTTTTAACAAATAAATATATGAAACATGATCATGGCTTTATGCGTTACTTTATTTCAGGCAAGGCTCATCCTATTTTTTTGCAATTTTTTTGTAACCTTTGAGCAACTATTGTGTAACGTTTGTGCTGTTTTTCGTAAGATTTGTACAATTCTTGTGTAACGTTTGTGCTGTTTTTTTTGGTAAGGTGAGTGCAAATTTTGTAAGATTTGTAAGGTTTTATGTAACAGTAACGTTTGTGCAGTTTTTTTTGGTAAGGTGTATGCAAATTTTGTAAGATTTGTAAGGTTTTATGTACCAGTAACGTTTGTGCCGTTTTCTGTAAGGTTTGTGCAATTTTTGTGTAAAGTTTGAGCAGTTTTTTGTAAAGTTGGTGTCATTTTGGTGAAATGTTTATGTACTTTTTGTGTAACGCTTGTGTAGTTTTTTGTAAGGTCTGTGCAATTTTTGTGTGACGTTCGCGTTGTTTTTTTTGGGTAAAATTGTGTAGTTTTGTTGTGAAACATTTGTGCAATTTTTTATAACGTTTGTGCAATTTTTATAACGTTTGTGCAATTTTTTTTTGCAAGGTTTGTGTTGTTTTTCTGTAAGATTTGTGCAGTTTTTGAGTAACATTTGTGTAGTTTTAGTATAATGTGTGCGCAGTTTTTTGTAAGGTTTGTGTAGTTTATTTTACAACGTTTGTGCAGGAGACTATTTTGTAAGGTTTGGGCAATTTCTGCGTAACGTTAGTGTAGTTTTTTTGGGTAAGATTTGTAGTTTCTTTTGTGTAACGTTTGTGCAATTTTTTGTAAGGTTTGTGCAATTGTTGTGTAACGTTAGTGCAGTTTTTTGTAACGTTTTTGTAACGGGAAGGCCAAGAGTGACAGCATGTTACGGTATGTGTGTCAACTAGAACACGTAGCTATCGCATGGGGTGGGACAGTTCCCGCTATAGTTTTATCTGAAGTGTTTAAACCACTTTGTGTGGCCAATCGAGACGCTGTCTAATTTAACATAATGGAGAGAGAGGGAGAGAGAGAGAGAGAGAGAGAGAGAGAGAGAGAGAGAGAGAGTGAGAGAGAGTGAGAGAGAGTGAGAGAGAGAGTGAGAGAGGGAAAGACAGAGAGAGAGGGGTGTGAGAGGAAGAGAGGGAGAGGGGGAGTGGAGGAAGAGGAAGAGGAGAGATCGCGTGAGAGAGGGTGACAGAGAGAGAGAGA
>NW_004797303.1:330178-332895 GCF_000002075.1 Aplysia californica
ATATATATATATAAAGTGTTTTTCGGTGCTAGCAACTGCTTGAGGTCATATGACCGCGTGGGATACGTTTAACATCTTCAGCTGGTAGGAAATTTTAAATGTTGCCCAGGTGGCGGCCGAAACCTACTCTTATATCGATTTTGGACCACCAAGGGATCTTTAACGTTGCGGAACTTGCACACGGGACTGCTAAGATCCCCCCCCCCCTTCTCCGAGATGGCGAGGTGATCGATCTTACCTACATATAAGATCGGGGCTGTGGTTGAAACACAGCAATATGAAGGAGCCAAGTAGTAACAGCAGAAAGACTGCAGAAAGAGTCACGAAGAGCCCAGAGAAGGGGGGGGGGGGGCAAAAGAGATGAGAGGGTGGGGGCAGAAAGTGGAGACGAAAGCAGACGACAGAATATTGTTAGAGAGCAGGAAAGGAGGTGAAAGGAGAAGACTTTAGGGAAGAAAAGTGTCCGTCGCTATCCGGATTCGAGCCTGGGACCTATTGAATGAGAGGCGAACACCGTAACCTCTCGACCACGAGAGCCCCCTGTTTGTGCATGTAATGTGAACCTTTGTGTTAAAACAACACCTGGATATTATAGAGAGCTGCTTCTATAGCATGATTCATAAGAGAGAGAAAGAGAGAGGGAGGGGAAGCAAGAGAGAGAGAGAGAGAGAGAGAGAGAGAGAGAGAGAGAGAGAGAGAGAGCGAGAGAGAGCGAGAGAGAGCGAGCGAGATAGAGAAACAGAGATATATAGATAGATAGTGTGTGTGTGTGTGTGTGTGTGTGTGTGTGTGTGTGTGTGTGTGTGTGTGAGAGAGAGAGAGAGAGCGAGAGAGAGAGAGGGAGAACGTTTATGACATTTTTAAACATGTAATATAAATGTAATAGATTTAGTTATGATCTCAATTGTTGTGTGCATGGGTGAGTGCATAATATGATCTTTGTAACACCATAATTGCCACTGTATACGACCAAGGCAAATAAATATATTATTATGTTTACACATAAAAAAGTATTTTAGTATTTTCATCGTTTGTTTGTTTGTTTGTTTGAGTAAAGAGAAGCACATCGACACAATAATGGCCATTTAATGCAGGGGAAAAGTAAGACAGACAGACAGACAGAAACAGAGGGGAAAGTAAAGAAGTAGGACCTACTAAGGGCACCCTCCAACCACCCGCTATTTTCATGATGCTTTTCAGAAAGCTACTAGATCTATTAACGTCATTGTTTCGAAGTATTTAGCGACCGTCTGGGTCATAATGGTGAAAAACGCATTAACCTGACATGCGAGTCTGAATGTCATGCGCTATAAAAATGCAGTCTAACATAATATTATCTATTATTATCATCACAGTATGGTTTCTCTTCACACCTCGACACAGAGGAGCCTCGATCGGTCCTGGCGATTAGGAATGCTGAAGCCAAGAAGGGTGCTCGAAAGCTGCGCACATCCACGAGAGGAAATAAAGCTTATAATTTATTTTAAATGTTCAAAATGTGGCAAACTTTTCAGCCAGAATTGGTCTCATTGGCCATAGTAGAACCCATAAAAGTACTCTTAGCTCTTATATATGTATACATGTATATATATATATATATATTGATTATGTATATATATATATATATATATTGATTATGTATATATACATTGTTCTTATCTATTTCTCTTATTGGAATAATTATCCGCAGAAAATGCATTTCTCACCATCGGATACTGACGATTGTTATGATGATGATGATGATGATGATGATGATGATGATGATGATGATGATGATGATGATGATGATGATGATGTGGATGATGATGTGGATGATGATGATGATGATGATGATGAGGAGGAAAGGAGGAGGAAGGAGAAGGAGGAGGGAGGAGGAGGAGGAGGACGATGAAAATGATGATGATGATGCATCATCATCATCATCATCATCATCATCATCATCATCATCATCATCATCATCATCATCATCATCATTTTTATTATTATTATTATTATTATTATTATTATTATTATTATTATTATTATTATTATTATTATTATTAACATCATCATCATCATCATCATCATCATCATTATTATTACTATAACTATTATTTAAATCATATTATTGTTATTATTATTATTATTATTATTAATTTTCATGGTTGTCGTTGTTGTTTTTATTATTATCACTACTGTTGTTATTCTTAATATTATTGCTGTTGTTGTAGTTGAAGGATAGATACCGCTAAAGATGGAGGTCACTGACCCCACTTCCCAGCGTTCTTACAATCTCTATCACTCTCATAACTTTACCGCCCCCAGTGAATAAAATTAAATAATCAGTTTGATGCCCCCTGGTTTCGGGGCTTTATTATCGGTATCAAGTTTATACCTCACACTGTGTGTATGGATAGATAGATAGATAGATAGATAGATAGATAGATAGATAGATAGATAGATAGATAGATAGAAATAATAATAATAATAATAGATAGCATTTGTATAGCGCATATCCCCGTACAACAGCAGGCTCTATGCGCTTTACACTATATTATTACCCCAGCAGACCATAGAACACTCTGAAACATTCTCAGCTTCCCGGGAAGCATACAGTGCAAGCAGCTGATTAAGCGCTCAAACACTAACAAACTGACAAGATCTTTCGCTGTCTATAGCCGGGTACCCATTCCCACCTGGGTGAAGTGAGGAAAATTCGTGTAAAGTGCCTTTCCCAA
>NW_004797303.1:332995-336098 GCF_000002075.1 Aplysia californica
GACACAACGTCGGGTCCCTGACGGGATTCGAACCCACGACCTTACGGTTGCGAGTCCGAGAGCCTAACCACTAGGCCACCGACGCCACTGATAGATAGATAGATAGATAGATAGGATGTAAACCATCAGATAGATAGACAGTCAGAAAGACAGCTAGGTAAATAGATACACATTCTTTGCTGCAAAGCATCAGATAGATGGACATGTACTAGAAGACAGAAAATAGGAAGATAGATAGATAGATAGATAGATAGATAGATAGATAGATAGATAGATAGATAGATAGATAGATAGATAGATAGATAGATAGATAATGGTACGATCCTTTAGCTTGCGAATAAAGCCATTGCAGACTTTTTATACTTCTGGCATCTTTTGTGTCCTTACCACCTGTTGCAATGTGCATACATGAACAGGTTGCACCACAATGAATGTGTTTCGTTGTTTTCTTTTTTGTTGTTTTTTTTCGTTTCCTCCAAAGATTAACGCTTGCTCTACAAAGAGGTGTCTGTGCTGTAAAAATGATTGATCATTTTCCCCGTTAAACGCAAAAGGCGTGAGTTAAAATCCCACAAGAGGTAGTCAATAACATTTCATCGAGCATCCCCGACTTTCTGCTGGAAAGCCTGTGTATCCCTCTCCTCAGTGCAGGTTGGTTCGGTACGTGGATACCTGGAGGTGTCTTCTCTAGCTCTTGTGTTGACCGGGGGCTCTTATGGTCCAGAGGCTAAGGTGCTCGCCTCTCATTCAATAAGTCCCGGGTTCAAATCCGAATTGTGACGGAAAGTTTTCTTCTTACTAAATTTCTCCTTTCACATAGATATACTTTCCTTCTCTGTGACAATGTTTTGTTTTCTGCTTTCGTCTCCACTTTCTGCCCCTACCCCATCACCTCCTTTGCCCCCTCCTCCGTGCTCCTGACTCTTTCTGCAGCCTTTCTACTGCTACTCCTTGGCTCCTTCTTACTGTTGTCTTTCAGCCACACCCCTGATCTTACGGTAGGAATGATCTACAACAAAACTTCTTGGAAAAGGGCGAAAAATCTCAGAGGTCCCGTGTGCAAGGTGCACATATCAAAGATCCCTTGGTGGTTCATAATCGATAAGAGTAGGCTTTGGCCGCCAGACGGGAAAAATTCAAAATACCATACCAACTGAAAAAGTTTAATGTGTCCCAAGCGCTAAGACAGTTGCGAGCGCCGTAAAACACTAACAAAGAAACAAAAACCAAAACAAACAAAAAAGAGGTTGACGTGTAATGACTCTCGAGTGCTCACGGCCGCCAGCTGCTCGCTTACCTTCTGTCATAGATCTACTCAGGCCAGTCCATGTCTTGTTGTTGTCCGTTCATGTTTGGTCTTTGTCGACATGTTCACCCCTGGTCCTCTTGCCAGACATCTTGCCTTAAAGCACTTCTTTCACAATGGTTTCGTGGTGGGTTTTTTTTGTTTGTTTGTTGTTGTTTTTTTATTTTTCGGAGAGTGTTTTACAGCGCTCGCAACTGCATACGGTCATATGAGCGCGCAGGACACCAAACATTTTCAATTGGTCGGAAATTTTGAACTTTGCCCCGGCGGCGGCCGAAGCTTACTCTTACCGTTTTTAAACCACCAGGGGATCTTTGACGTGCACAACTTGCATACAGGACCTCCGAGATTTTTCGCCCTTGTCCGAGAAGGCTTGGGGTAGATCTTACCTAGCATAAGACCACGGATGCGGCTGAAAGACATCAGTAAGGAGGAGCCAAGGAGAAGCAATAGAAAGGATGCAAAAAGAGCCAGGAGCCCAGGGGCCAATGGAGGTGAGACTGTGGGGGCAGAAAGTGGAGACGAAAGTAGACGACAGAACATTGCTCGAGAGCAGGAAAGGGTGCAAAAGGAGAAACTATTAGAGAAGAAAATTGTCCGTCGCTGTCCAGATTCAAACCCGGGACCTATTGAATGAGAGACAAACACTTTAACTTATAGGCCATGAGAGCTCCCTCATGGTGTTTAATGACTAAAGTATTGTATTTTTGTTCTTTTCATTTTGTCCAATTATGGCTATTCAGCCGTAACACCACTACCAAAACACCACTTTTTTATTCAATGTTCTTCTTTATTTGTTTAAGTCCAGGTCTCAGCGCCATACTATAGGAACATGGGGAACGTGATGTGTAGCACTCCACTATTTTGTTTCTTAAAGGTAGAGATACTAATTGTCTCTATGCTGGTTCGGCAGGCCTTAATTGTGGGAGCAGCTTGTCTCCAGATTTACCTAAATTGTGTCGATGGGGATGTGAAACATTTCCAATCATGGCACTATACTACCAACAAAATGTGTATTGTTCAACCTGCTCTTCAAGGGCCGGCCACCTGCCAAAGACAATCACTTGTAAAAATGAAAATCCAAACCTGAATGTTTTTTTAAATGGACATGAAAGGTGCTGAGTCTATAAAGAAAATTAGAACAAAACTGCTAGACGACCAGATAATCACCAGTTTCTTTGATTTCAATATTTTGACGAGCGTCTGATTTCACCACGATGCCTCATAATGTTAAGTCTAAATATTTTTATTATTCATTTTGGCAACCACTTCTCACTTTCCCACTTGCAGTGTAAAATATATCATAACGACTCTGTCCAAATAAAGGTTCACCTGTTTATGATCACACGTTCTCATCGGTGGTTGTCTTGGACAGGTTCTAACATAGTAGTCAGGCTACAGGACTCGTAATCGTGAGGTAGCGAGTTCGGGGGTTCTAGCCTAAGGCCTGACATTGTGTCCTACTAGGAAGAGGCAGTTTACACACACGAATCTGCCTCACTTTATCCAGGTGGGAATGAGTACTCAATCATAGACAGGACAGCGAAGGATCTTGTCAGTATGTCATGGTGTTTTAGCGCCTATTAGAAATGGCAGCTTGCTCGGTATGATTCCCAGTAAGTTGAGATTGTTTCAGATCGCTAACAGGTCTGCTGGTGTAATAATATAAGCATAGATTACAAAATGCATAGAACATGCTGTTAAGTGGGAATTTCCTCTATATTCATGCTATTTATTTATTTATTTATTTGTTTATTTATTTATGTATTAATTTATTATTTTATTATTATTGTTATT
>NW_004797303.1:337783-338843 GCF_000002075.1 Aplysia californica
AGACAGACAGACAGACAGACAGACAGACAGACAGACAGACAGACAGACAGACAGAGAAGGTGCGAGTGTATACGTGTGTTTTTTGTTTTGTTTAATATTTAACTGAACCAGGTCGACTGAATACCTGGGCTTGTGCTGATGCCATGTGAAAAGAATATCAAACAGAAGGCCAGAGTGCTGACTGAGGCAGGAAAAATCTGGGTCTGGAAAAGTGCAGGTTTGGGATGGATCACGCATCTAATTTGTATGAATATTATTATATAATACTGGTGGGGATGAACTTTGTGTCACAATTTAAAGGAGAAACCACACACCCTTCAGCTCTAAAGCTGTTGAACTGCTAATTCCAGGGTGCATTGATAGTCGAAGCCGACTTTGTGCTGTTGAGGCTAGAGAGGTGAGCAGAGTAAGCGTGATCCCCCGTTTGGACTTCTCTGTTGACATCTACCCCTTGGCGCTTGCGTTCATATGACCTTATACAGTTTCGAACGCCGTAAAACCTTACTAAAACTTTAAAAAATTACCAGCAGACATATCGCTGCCTTAGAATTACAAAGTTCTATCTACTCAGTACCTGTGTCCAGTTTTGAGAAATTTGACGTAAAATATGTTGAGTTTCACAACACGTCAAGATTTTTCAAATGTAATTCTTTGAATATCTTGATATTCTTGATTAACGATTTGATAAGGAAGATTGAACATTTTGGTTTCTGACCTCGTGGTATTAGTAACTCAAAACTGCCAAAAATGTCAGATAGAGCTTTGTAATTTGGAGGTAGCGAAGTTGGGATACATGTAGAGTCGATCCTGCTCTAACCGCCACTGCCCAAGACAATCACCGGTGCAAACGGCCACTTCCCACTCTCTCACCGCCTTGAGGTTTTTAAAACTATTATTATGACATTTTTTAAGACGACCACCTGAATAAGACGACCATCTGTATAAGACGACCACCTGAATGAGACGACCATCTGTATAAGACAACCACTTTTCTCCTCGACAATGGCTGCCCGTTTTGAACAATTTTTATTGTGCTTAATAATAATAATGATGATAATAA
>NW_004797303.1:341002-343376 GCF_000002075.1 Aplysia californica
GTGAGTGAGTGAGTGAGTGAGTGAGTGAGTGAGTGAGTGAGTGAGTGAGTGAGTGGGTGGGTGAGTGAGTGAGTGAGTGAGTGAGTGAGTGAATTTTAAAATAATGACAACAGCAATGCAGCCTCATCAGAAGATAAGCTACAGCGCCTTCAATTAGTGGTGAAAAAATGGTGAAATAGTATAGGTTTAACGCCCCTATCAACACTATTAGGTTATTTAAGGGGCGGGACCTGATCCTAGTTTAACGTCCGTCTCCGATAGGACCGAGCCAAGGGGAAAGTTCGTGTAAAGTGCCTTTCCCAAGGACACAACGTCGGGTCCCTGACGGAATTTGAACCCCCGAACCCGCAATCCGAATTAGTGGATGAATCACAGATACTTTTTCTTCAGTAAGAGTTTTACGGCACTTAAAGCAAACATAATAATTTGGTCATATGAGTGTCAAATGTCTAATAATAATAATAATAATAATTATTATAATTATTATAATAATAGTAATAATAATACTAATAATAATGATGATGATGATGATGATGATGATGATGATGATGATGATGATGATTATGACTATAATAATAAAAGCTTCAGCACAAATATAACGACAACAACAACAACAACATCAACAACAACGACAACAGCACAAGAAAAACATAATAATTATTTCCGAAGTGGTCCCTTACCCTGAATCAAGTGCACATGGCCTAACTGCAGATGGAAAACAACTCTCAGAGAAGCTCCCTGCTATGGCGTCTTGTGGCGAACCCTCCACGCGCTGCGCGGACTCATCCTAAATATAGCACGAAACAGCTGATCTAAAAAACAGCTGACTGCCTGAACACTGACTGCTTTTCTACGAGACCGTTAGTACGAGAAAGAGACAGCGCGATTCAGACGAATACAACAAGGTTATAACACACACACACACACGCGCGCACGCACACACACGCACACCATACTACAGCCAGTGAGGAACCAAGCAGTGTGGAGAGAAAGATTCAAAGAACAGCGGAGGCGAAAGAGAGAAAAGGCGCAGGGAATTTGACGGATGAGTTGTCTTTCTCCTACCGCGTTTTTCTTTGTGTGAACCCCCCCCCCCCCCTCAGGATCACCACAACAACATCGCTGCTAGATCTACCGCCTTACTTCTTAGCCTCGATTCCTGGTTTTTCAACTCGTGCGCTACATTCGTGCAGCGGAGAGAGCAGGTAGGTGATCATCCGTGAATATAGTATAACTTTGTCCTCCTCTTTTCACAGCAGTAGCAGCTGTAGTCTTACTTTGGAAGGGGGGCTAAATTATGGCGCGAAATAGCTCTAAATCCTTCACTGCCAGATTTCCTGTGTGATCATTTTTTATTATTATTCGCCGGTCTCAGGTAGGCCTTTTCTGTGGCCGTGTAGCGCAAGGGTTAACGGGTTTTTTTTTAGCGCGACACATTTCTTATTCTAGAGCTTCTCTGCTGCGAATCTCGAGAGGGAGAGAGGGAATGGTTGCAGAAGAGGAGGAAGAAGAAGACGCATTGTCGAGAAAGGAGGGAGGACTCCTTTCTCCATAGTTGCAGTGGCGATCTGTTAGAGCCTCGATTTTATTAGAAATTCATTGACTGATTCCGATGCCGACGCATCATAAAAACCTTGCGATTATTTCGATGCGTAATCAGTGCTGTGCACATTCCGTTCTCTATCTTCCCTCTTATCACCCGTCATTGATAAGTAGGCCCTATTTGCTGTCCAGCCCATATTATGATATTATTACATCTGCAGGCAGTATGCAATGTTCACCTTCCCGAATTCAAGTTTGATTTTCTCTGAAAGGTCAGGCAAGGGCTACAAGGATAAAGGTTATCACTTTCTGTGTCAATCTCCGATATGCCGCCGTAGTGCTATATCTTTGTTTATACATCAGGTCTTTACCGGTGTCAGCACGGTGGTGCGGCCGGCTCAGCACTTTGCCGTCGCACACAGATGATGTTAGTTCGATTCTTGTGTGGGATGGTTTCGTTGGTTCTTTAAAAAAATTATTTAACGAGAAGACGAAGGCTATGTAACGCAGGAGTTTTGAAAGTATGGCGCTGAAAGTAATACATCTGAGGAAGAGAGAAATTTTAGGGGAGGTGAGACGATACAGTGATGGCCGTGCTGTCGGATCTTGTAGGGTTCCTCTTGTCCTTCTTTGGCTTAGTGGAGAGGGAGAGAGAGAGGAAGAGAGAGAGAGAGAGAGAGAGAGAGAGAGAGAGAGAGAGAGAGAGAGGGAGGGATAGACAGACACACAGAAAGAGGGATTAAGAGGCAGGGGTAGAGGAGAGACGTGAGCGAGAAAAATGTAAGAGAATATTTAAGAAAGGGAGTGGGAGAAAGTAGTTGTGTAGAGTAGA
>NW_004797303.1:344892-347418 GCF_000002075.1 Aplysia californica
GGTGCGCAAGATTGTCACAAACCATGGGATCGTGGGCCCTGGTGAGAGTTCGTCAAGCATGACAAAACAGAACAGTTGACCTCACTGACACTTTCCGCTGACGGAAACCGGACAATGTCAAAGTGGTTATTAAAGAAAGGTGCACACTTATTCGACTAATCGATTCTGCGTGATCGGATCGGATCGGGTCACGTCGGGAAGCAGCAAGCTGGGCTGACGAGTTTAAGTTTACTCTATCAGACAGAAAGCAGGTTAAATGCTAGGTGTTTAAAGGCACAACTGGTCCTACTTCTTTACCTCCTGCCTGTTGTTTCTGTCTGTCTGTTATGTTTTATCCCAACCGTTGTTTCTGTCTGTCTGCCTTGCCTTTTGCGGTTTGTTGGATAGGACCAGTAATAGGTCCTACTTCTTAATTTTTCCCTCGCTTCTTTCTGACTGTCTATCTTACATTTCCTCTACTGCTGTTTCAGTTTCAGTCTGTCGGCCTTGCTTTTTGTGGGTGGTTGGAGGGCACCACTGGTAGGTCCTACTTCTTAATTTTCCCTCTCTAGTTTATGTCTGTCTGTCTTATTTTTCCCCAGCACTAATTGACCATTATTGTGTCGATGTGCCTCTCTTTATTCAAACAAACAAAACAAGCCTTGCTTTTCCCCTCTGCACTAAATACACGCAATTGTGTTGATGTGGTTCTCTTTAACCAAGCAAATAAACAAACACAATGGCAAACAGACAAACAAACTCAGACATCTTGCAGGATACTATGCCATCAACTTACAAGGGGGCTCGCGTGGCCCAGAGGTATAAGGTGTTGGCCTCTCATTCCAAGGTCCCAGGTTCGAATCCGGGTTATAGTGACTGAAAAATTGTCTTCTCTAAATTTGTCTCCTTTCTCCTCCTTTCCTGCTCTCTAGCAATGTTCTGTCGTCTGCTTTCGTCTCCTCTTTTTGCCCCAACTCCCTCATCTCCTTTGCCCCCCCCCCCTCCTCTGGGTTCCTGATTCTTTCTACAGCCTTTCTACTACTATTCCTTGGCTTCTTCTCACTGCAGTCTTTCAGCCACACCCCTGATCTTCTGATAGGAAAGATCTACACCTAGCCTTCTCGGACAATGGCGAAAAATCTCGGAGGGCCCGTGTGCAAGTTGCGCACGTTAAAGATCCCTTGGTGGTCTAAAATCGATAAGAGTAGGCTTCGGCCGCCACACGGGCAACAATTCAAAATTTCCAACTGAAAATATTAGGTGTGTCCCGCGCGCTCATATGACCTCATGCAGTTGCGAGCGCCGTAAAAACACTTACCAAAACAAAAAGGATGCTATGCCATCAACTTATAGGGGGTGCCCATTTCGGCGGGTCGGGCCAGTCATCCGACTAGGTCGCCTGGACACAAACGCGTTTGTTTTCAGGCGACCGCGTCGCCTGTCGGCCCGACCCGCCGATCCCCCCCATAATTGACACCGCGTATGATCTTGGACGGTTCCAAATTTACATGAGCCCGTGGAAAATAAAATCGGATCAGAATGGAACCAGAAAGTGTGTCAAAGGCCTAAAGTGCGCAGCTCACTTAACAGTCGATGTCCTCGGACACAAACATAGCAAAACATACGCAGACAATGGGTGCGAAAAGGTGCTATCTGAACACTGAGTTGGCTTGCACTGTCTATTAATGTTTAAAAAATATTCACATATATCCATACACACGTACCA
The DNA here is from genome assembly GCF_000002075.1 of Aplysia californica. Lineage (NCBI taxonomy): Eukaryota > Metazoa > Mollusca > Gastropoda > Aplysiida > Aplysiidae > Aplysia > Aplysia californica. The sequence goes on from NW_004797303.1 coordinate 346,598, forward strand.
CAAGTCTAATAAACATAAATATTATGCAAAATAAATTACTTTTTTTTTTTGGATCCCGTGGCCAGCTATGAGCAACAATGGCAAATCTATCATACCGCTACCTCAGAATTACGAAGTTGTATCTGCTTAGTGCCTAGTTTTGAGAAATTTGACGTAAAATATTTTCGCAATGTATAGAGTTTCGCAATATATTAAGATTTTTCAAATGGAATTCTTTGAATATCTTGATAACGATTCCGAATAATCTTACGATTTTGATGGAGCAGACATCATGGCCCTATGGTTTTTGTAACTCAAAACGGACAAGAATATCAGATCACATAGAACTTTATAATTCTGAGGTAGCGATATTATAATATTATATTTAAACTTACCTTATAGTACATTACTGGGTCGACAGAGGGATCACCATGTGGAAATTCTGCTTATTTCCATAAACCTGCTATCCAACCGTCTGTCTCCTTTTAACTTTATTTTTATAGCACTTATTGAGTTGGCACTAACTGACCTTATTGTGTTGCAAGTGCCGTAAAACGCTTACTCAATCAAACTTAGTGAGTTTTATATGTGTATAAAGACGAGTGGGGCTATTTATGTGTCAAACACTGCGCGCGTAGTTGTATAGTGCTGTAGGGTAAGGCTTTTGTCAGTGGATGCCGTGGCCTTTTGACCTTTGGGGTGGGGTGGGACAGGGAGTTTTTGGGAAAATCGGGGGTGGGAGGTGTGGGAAGAGAAGGGTCTTCGTGGCTGAGGTGTAAGATCCTCTCTGTCTCCTTTTTCTCAACTCTCTCCCTCTCTCTCTCTCTCTCTCTCTCTCTCCC
>NW_004797303.1:349018-350434 GCF_000002075.1 Aplysia californica
GTGTGTGTGTGTCTGTGTCTCTGTGCATATGTGTGTGTTTGTGTGTGTGTATCTGTGTGTGTGTGTGCGTGTGTGTTTTACTGTGTCTCTGTGCAAATATTGCGTGCGTGTTTATGTGTGTGTGTGTGTGTGTGTGTGTGTGAGTGTGTGTGTGTGCGCGTGTATCTGTGTCTGTGTGTATATGTCTGTGTCTCTGTGTATACGTGTGTGTGTGTGTGTGTGTGTGTGTGTGTGTGTGTGTGTGTGTGTGTGTGTGTGTGTGTGTGTGAGAGAGAGAGAGAGAGAGAGAGAGAGAGAGAGAGAGAGTGTGTAAATGAGGGGAGTGCGGTCTTTCATACTCTTTTAAAGTATACACCATTCACTTACACGCCAAAGTGTCAATGACCAGGAAGCTAGGCGTATCATGTATTACTTATAGAGCAAACGGGTCAACAGGGCGTAGAGTACTTTAATTATAACAAAAACAGATGGATAGAGATAGCATCTGAGGAGTCCACAGGAAAAGCGGGCATAGTCACAAATTGGACATTTGTGAGTGTATCAATTTTAAAAGCTTGTGGACTCATAACTTTATATTTGTTTGAATGGTGGTTTATTGCTATATTATTTGTTGAATGGGAAATCAATCTAAAATAATCAACAAACAGTAGAACAGAAATACAGTTTATGAGTGTACAAGCGTTCTAAATTGATACCCTCACGATTTTCACTTTGTGACTATTCTTGGTTTTTCCCCGTGGACTCCACATTTGTACAGCGCAGATTCCCGCTCAACAGCCAGTTCTTTGCAATCTAATGATTATTACCTTAGCAGACCAGATATAATTCTGACACGATTTCAACTTTGTGGGAAGCAGACACTACAAACTGCCATTTTACAGGCACTCACACACTATCATACTGACACGATCTTTCGCTGTCTATGGCTTGGTACTCGTTCCTTTCTGAGTAAAGTGAGGAAAATTCCTGTAAAGTGCCTTTACCAAGGACACAACATCCGGCCTGAGGCTCGAACCCCGAACCGCAACCTCATGATTACAAGTCCGGTAGCTCAACCACTTGACCACCGACGCCACATGCGAAGTTGTAAAGGTTGTATGCCCCTTGCAGCACTGTAAGGTCATATATATAAGAGGCGGGACCTCCGAGTTAAACGTCCATTTCCCATAAGGCCGAGCCAAAATGGTGAAAATTCGTGAAATGTCTTTACAAGATTAAATATTACTCATTGATTGAGATTTTGCCAAAATGTGTAAATGTCTTTGCCAAGGACGCAAGGTGAGGTCGAGCTGAGACTTGAACCCCAAACCCACAGTCTCATGATTACAAGAGTCTAGTAGCCTTATATGACCACTGGACTACTAATGTCCGATTGTAGAGTGCCTATATGGGTGTGTGTGTGTGTGTGTGTGTGTG
>NW_004797303.1:353141-355225 GCF_000002075.1 Aplysia californica
ACAGACACACACACACACACACACACACACAAACCTATACACAGACGCACACATACATACACACATTTACATACGCATACACACACACGCACACTCACACATACACACTCAAACAAGCCTATACACAGACGTACATATACATACACACCCACATACACATACACACTCACGCACGCACACACACACGAACAAACACGTGCGCTCACGCACATTTACACAGATAAATGTACACTCACGCCCCCTTCGTAATGCAATAGCAGATATGGAGAATGGAGATTCTCAGACTCGCTTCCAGGCCAACGGATCTCAGCCGAAGTGAAAACTGGGCGACGGAGGCAGAAAATCGGATGACCGGTTGAAAATGGTGAAATGGTTTAGTAAAGCGCCCCTGTCAACACAATTAGATTATTTCAGCTGAAGGACAGCCGAGTTTAACGTCCATCTCCGAAAAGACCGAGCCAAATTAATGGGAATTTTGAGTAAAGTGCCTTTCCCAGGGATACAACGTCGAACCTTGCCGAGTCTCGAATCGCCAGATCCCGCAATCTCACTATTACGAGTCCGGTAACCTAACCACTTTGCCACTGACCCCCCCCCCATTTCCCCTCCTTACGACCGCTTTGGTGAAGAGTGATTAGGGTCAGTAAAGCTTTTGTGAATAGTGATTAGGGTCAGTAGCCTTTAAAAATAATTAATATACTCCTTTAGCAGTTCTTCAGAAATGTTCTTATATTGGGCCGGGTTCTGAGCCAAGTGTGTTGGGGGCGGGGGTTTGTTCTAAGGGTCTCCAACCCTTTGCTTCGGTCTTATCGGAGATGGGCGTTAAATTCAGATGCCCCGCCTCTTAAATAAACTTCCAGTGTTGAAAAGGGCATTACACCTATATAATCTATAATTTCGAATGTTGTTTTTTTTGGTGGGTTAAAAAAAAAAAACCGAATTGGTGATTCCGGTTCACTTTACATGGGTAGTACCAGTATACCCTTAAAAACCGGTTCAACAGAAAATGGTCGCAAGGCCGGCCGGCTCTCTCAGTGATCAGGAATATTGGACCTGAGGAGCCCAAGCCTGTCCTTCCTCGTGGCCTTCAGGGCGCGTGTTTGCGCGTGCGTGTCGTGTGAGTGTGAGCGCCGCGGAGGGAGCCATGTGTCGATCAATACACGCGCGTGCACAGCAGTGTCCGCCTGAGGGTATCGTACCACCAGTGATACACTCCTTGCCTTTGTTTTAGTAAGGTTTGTGACGCTCGCAACTGCATAAAAGGTCTTATGAACGCCAAGGGGTGGATGTCTACTGAGAAGTCCAAACGGGGAATCTCTGCTCATCTCTCTAGCCTCAGCAGTGCAACGTCTGCTTCGACTATCAAGGCATCCAGAAAATAGCAGTTCATAAGAGAATGACAGACATACAAAAGAAGTAGAGGTAAAATTACGATAGTAAGGATGAGGAAAGAAAAAAGACAGCTGTATGAGCCTGACATGAATAAATCAGCCCTTTTACAATTCTACTGTGCATAGAAACATGTTCATATCCCCCCCCCCACCCCCTTTTTTTGAGGGGGGGGGGATGGCATAAAGACAACTTCAGTCAGTAGCACTGCCCTGAGGGGGTGAAATCACAGTGGTGGATCTATTGGAGTCTGTCTGAAGGTATCGTACCACCAGTGACACACTCCTGGAGTCTGTCTGAGGGCATCGTACCACCAATGATACACTTCTTGGTGAAATCACAGTGGTGGATCTATTGGTGTCTGTCTGTCAGAGGGTATCGTGCTACCATTGACACTCTTCTGACGAAATCACAGTGGTGGATCTATTGGAGTCTGTCTGAAGGTATCGTACCACCAGTGACACACTCCTGGAGTCTGTCTGAGGGCATCGTACCACCAATGATACACTTCTTGGTGAAATCACAGTGGTGGATCTAATGGTGTCTGTCTGTCAGAGGGTATCGTGCTACCATTGACACTCTTCTGACGAAATTACAGTGGTGGATTCTCTTTTTTGTGTGTTTTTGTAAAGTGTTTTACGGCACTCGCAACTGCATAGGTCATATGAGCGCGCGGGACACACCTAATATTTTCA
>NW_004797303.1:361015-362103 GCF_000002075.1 Aplysia californica
CACACACACACACACACAGCGCGCGCGCTTGACACATAACTTTGCCTTCTCGTTTATCATGCAGTTTCTTCTGTGTTCTAAGCAGGTCGTGTGACACCCTCCTTACTTAAGAGCTTGTTTTCTTTCCGCTTATTGTTGTATCTTGACAGCTGTCAGAAATAGTGTTTGTGTGTGTATCTACTTGTGCTGTTTGGTTTTGTATCTACTTGTGCTGTTTGGTTTTAGTGGGCAATTTGTCGGAACGGGTTTGTAGTCTTTGTTGTTATTGTTGATATTATTGTTGCTGTTGTTTTTGTTTCGTGTGTGTGTGTGTGTGTTCTGGGCGGTTGCGGGGAGGGGGTACTTTCATTTATGTGGCAAGAGTTTTCGTTAGGTTTTCGTGGGGGGGAGGGGGGGGGGAGGTGTTTGTTTTTCTATGGAACGATGAAGCCATTTAAGACGCTACTAGCCACAATAAAATCGGTGGGTTTTTTTGGTATTTTTTTTTCGTTTTAAATACATGTGTGAGGCTGATAGACTTTGATCATCTATTTGTCATTCTGTAAAAAGGGACTAAGGACTCAACTCTTGAAAAAAGTGGAGAAATTGGACCTTGCTTTTGACCTTTTGGGCGGGACGTTTTGCGTGTTAATCGAAATCGATGTGGGTTTCTGCTGATGACGACGACGACGACGACGACGATGATGATGATGGTGACGATGATGATGATGATGATGATGATGATGATGATGATGATGATGATGATGATGATGATGATGATGGTGACTTAAGTCTTCACCATTTTTTTCTTTGTTATCGTGCTTACAACAACAATGATGATGATAATGATAATGCTGATGATATAAAGACAATACCAATAACGATGTTTATGATGTTAATGAGGACGACGAAGATAGCGACGATATTGTTATTGCAGATGTCAGTAGTGGTGACCGTGATGAACGATGATAAAGATGATAATACAGTCATTCCATGCAGCTGCAATAACAACATAATATCCTTGATCACACAGCATGAGCTGCAGCAGGTCAGCCCCAGGGATGGGATTGTGTGGGGGAGGGGGTGCAAGAACGGAGATGAGATAGAGG
>NW_004797303.1:364222-366266 GCF_000002075.1 Aplysia californica
GTCTCTCTCTCTCTCTCTCTCTCTCTCTCTCTCTCTCTCTCTCTCTCATTTTCTACCTTTCTCTCTGCACCCCCTCCCATCTCCCTTTTTACACGTAGTCCTTTCCAGGACTTCACAAAAACTCCTTTAAGCAGCCAACATGACATTACTGTTTAATCATCTCCTCTGTTACTCTTGGGATACACAGCGTTGCAGACTGTAGGCCGGATATAGAGCGGACAGAATCACGTCCAATTTCTCCCGACTGCCTGGAAGACAGCAGTAAGAATAGGATCCGAGGAGTAGTGCGGCGGCAGAAAACGTCAGGTGCCGAGAGGAGGGGGCAAAGAAAGGGGTGGGGCAAGGGTGGGGCAGAAAGTGGAGACACAAACAAACGACAGAACATGGTTATTGAGCAGGAAAGGAGGTGAAAGGAGAACATTTTAGATAAACATATTTTCCGTCGCTGTCAGGTTTCGAACCTATGACCTATTAAATGAGAGGTGAACACCATGCCTCTAGACCATTGACACAATAATGATAATTTAGTACGGGGGAAAAGTAAGACAGAAAGACAGAAACAACACAGGGAAAGTGAAGCAGTAGGACCTACAAGAGAGAAAGTTAGAAAGAAAAGACAAAGTAAGAAGAGATAGATAGATAGATAGATAGATAGATAGATAGAGAGATAGAGAGATAGATAGAGAGATTTAAGAGTCACACAATACTATTCAAGACTAAAGAATAGTTAGTTGTCGGTTTTGGATACAACTGTATAAAAAATGGGTTATAGATATTTATAGAATGCAATAAATATTTTTTTGTGTGTTAATGAAAATAAAACAAAAGAAAAAACCAAAACAAGCTGAACACAATGCGACAAACCGCACCAATGGGGCACCGAAAAGAAACCCAAATTGTCCACAGACGCTCGTGGTGTGCAGCAAATAATTGCGCTCCTAACTCAGTAAAATAAGCCAGCCTAGCATGCGGTTCCTTGAACCAGACAGTGCAATGTTTATTTATCCCAGTGCAGTGTTTGTTTATCTAAGCCTAGACGGCGATTTATTGTGATCAGATCACCTTATTTACTCAATGTTCGTCCGACTCGCCAGCCCAGCCCAGCCCAATCCACAAGAGAGATGTGTTGGCCCTACCCATTCGACTGAACTGTTCAATTAACTCTTTTCAACATTCACGATTTTCCCACTTGTTACAGCAATTCAAAGCTTCCCAAAGACGATATTATCATCGCCGTGTGATATTTACGGGTTATGAATTTTGCGTCTCAGTTTTCTCAACCTGCAATAAAATTAGAGCATAAATTATTATTAACATTAAATCTGAAATAGTTGAGGTGAATACGTACATATGAGGTAAGCTACCTGAAACAATAAGTTACTTCTCGGATTTTAGCCCTATGGACATGTATACGTCAAATTTATAGCTTATTTGTATAATTTACGAGTGTAAAATGATAACAGACAGGTAAAAACAAAATTCTTTTTTTCGGATTTCAAGAAATATCGCATTAATTTGTCTGCACACCTCACAAATACTGTGTGCTTGATTGTATAACGAGACAGGTTGATAAGGGAAGCCAACAAGAGTATAAACATACCTCTTAGTGTTTGAGAGAAGTAAAAGAAATAATAACAAATATAAAAACCCAAACCAGCAGTAACAATTAATAAATTAACAATTATTCGTAAGCAGTACTCGAATAGCACGAAGAGTGACGTCACGCTTCGAAGCGTCGTTCAAGGTTTCGTTTCCTCGAACTCGCAGACAACGTAATTCTCCCATAACGTTCAGTCTCAGTGTTGTTTAGAGCGTTCTGGACTCTCATGAAGTCAGGACAGGGTCTTGAGCTCGGTGTTGGGTAGGATTATGTTTTGTAACAAACAACATAACCTTGTCCCTCCTAAACCCTCATGAATGGCTGATTTATTATAATGTGTCCCTTGTTTCTGTCAAAGTTAATCTTGATATTTTCTCTCTCTCTCTCTCTCTCTCTCTCTCTCTGTATCTCTCTCTCTCTCTCTCTCTCTCTCTCTCACTCACA
>NW_004797303.1:366366-368519 GCF_000002075.1 Aplysia californica
TATGATTATTATTGTTCTTGTTACTATTATTATTAAATTTACAATAAATAATGTAAGATAAGATAAGATAATGTGAAATATATACTGTTCTAGAAGTCTGGTCCTATATATTCGTACCCTTCTCGTATATCCCTCCCTGTAATGCTGAACTCTTTCACATTTTAGAACTGTGAATAAAACAGCACTTTTTATGATAAGTATTTTACGGCTCTCGCAACTGCACAACGCCATATGAGCGCGCGGGACACCTCAAACATATTTTTTTCAGTTGGTAGGAAATTTTGAATTTTGCCCAGGTGGGGGCCAAAGTCTACTCTTATCGATTTTGGACCATCAAGGGATTTTTAACATGGGCAACTTGCACACGGGACCTCTGAGTTTTTTCGCCCTTTTCCGAGAAGGCTAGGTCTTTCCTACCGTATGATCAGGGCTGTGGCTGAAAGACAGCAGTAAGAAGGAGCCAAGGAGTAGCAGTAGAAAGGTTACGGTAAGAGTCAGGAGACCAGAGGTATGGGCAACGGAGATGAGGTGGTGGGGGCAGAAAGTGAAGACGAAAGCAGACGACAAAAAAATTGTTAGAAGGCAGGAAAGGGTCGAAAAGGAAAACAATTTCGAGAAGAAATATGTCCCGTCGCTATCCGGTTTCGAACCCAGAACCTATTGAATGAGAGGCGAACACCTTTACCTGTAGGCCTCGTTAAGCCCCCAGTGTGCATTAACATAATAAGCATTTAGTGCTGCCAAAAATAAATCCCATCATGTATTATATTTTTATATATAATAGTTGACGATTCGTTGAGGTGTAGTGTGTACAGCTGGGTGTGAAATTGCGCTCTGGCTTGAGATCCCACGTCTTTCACTGGAGAAGGTCACTGAAAAGCACCGAAAGACCCTTGGAGACGTGTGTATCAGTGTGCTTTTCATACCGAGCGCGTTTGACGACGTCCTAGTTAATATGTAAATTGAAATGGCGTCACAATTATCATCTTTTTAATACAACGTAGTGTGCTTTGTTGCAGATATAGACTATATTACTAGTATGAAATGGATATGCACATGTATCGCACAGGACTGCAGAGAAATACATCACAATGGTAAACGTCGTTTGGTTCTAAACAACACATTTGATATGGATATTAAAAAGACAAGCATTTGGTAAGGAATGGTAACAATCCAATGATATCCTAGTACCGCCCACGAAGAACTTGCTGCTACCAGAGTTGTGCACTCCCGTGCCATATCGCAACCTTGGGGTCACAAAGTTCAATCTGACATTTTTGGCTGTTTTGAGTTACTTAGACCATGAGGTTACAAAAAAAAAGAGTTCTATATGTTCTTCCAAAATTGTAAGATTGTTCGGAATGGTTATCAAGCAAGATATTCAAAGGATTGCATTCGAAAAAGCTTAACCCTATTGTGAAACTCACATTTTTTATCGTCAAATTTCTGGATCGATAACAACAACCTGGATCGATAACAACAACATCGTCAAATTTCTTTAAATTTGGTATTGAGCGAATAGAACTTTGTAATTCTGGGGTAGCAATATCGCGCCTTTGGGATAAGAACAGGGTTCTAACTTCATGACTGAGAGATTTCAGAAAACACGATATAAAAATCCTCACTCGTACAGCTGAAATGTTTTCTTCGTATCTTGTTCGTTAAGTGCCAAACCGAAACAAATACAGATTTTGAGACAAAATGCAGAGTATCTGTGTCAGTAATGTGTAGTATGCAAATCAGTTCTCGCAAAAAGTGGAATTAGAACCATTCATTCTAAGGACGCGGTTATTGAACGGTGACGAATGGCTTTGGAATCTACCAGACTCACATAATTTGTTCTACTCGAAACGTGTGTTTCATTCCTTTATTACGTGGGATGGACATTGACTTATTCCCTGTGCACACTATCGTTCAGATTCTGTGGATACAGTCGGGGCCAGCTGGGTTATTTTTTCTTCTGCAAAATCTACCAATCTGGCACAATATGACCGAATTTGACTAATTTTGAGTGTGATATTTAGAATCAAATACGTTTATTTTTCAAGGTCGCGAGTCGAATCGATCGTACAATGCCAAACTGATAGCTTTTGCCCCTTCACGAAGGAAAGTCTGGATGGCCCGGACTCAGTAATAATAATAATAATAATAAT
>NW_004797303.1:369016-370922 GCF_000002075.1 Aplysia californica
TAATATTAATAATAATAATAATAATGATGATGATAATAATAAAACATGTAATGAACTTTAAAATCTAGGTATTATCCCAGCAGACTTGATGGCATTCAGAAGCAATCTCAACTGGGAAGCACACAAGGCAAGCACCATGTTATAGGCGCCAAAGCACTAACATGCTGACAAAATCTTTCGCTGTCTAGGGCCGGGTATCCATTCCCACCTGGGTGAAGTGAAGGAAATGTGTGTTAAGTGTCTTTCCCAATGATACATACAGCGTCAGGCATGAACCTCGAATTCCTGGACCCGTAACCTCACAAGTCCGTTGCCTAACCACTAGTCTGGTAAATCTGACTGACAGTGTGCATTTGGCATTATTCGGCCCGTCGGGTTTGTAGGACAGAGGTGAATCGGTTGAGAGGAGTACCCAGTAATAATAATAATAATAATAATAATAATAATATCAATAATTAGCATTAAACATTTGTATAGCGCATACCCCCGCTCGACAGCTAGAGCCATGCGCTTTACACTATATTATTATTACCCTAGCAGACCATAGAACACTAATAAACATTCTCAGCTTCCTGGGAAGCATACTCGTATAATGCAAACAGCAGATTAAACGCTCAAACACTAACAAACTGAGAAGATCTTTCACTGTCTATTGCTGGGTTCCAATTCCCACCTGGGTAAAGTGAGGGAAATTCGCGTAAAGTGCCTTTCCTAAGGACACAACGACGGGCCCATAACGGGATTCGAACCCACGACCTTACGGTTGCGAGTCTGAGAGCCTAACCATTAGGCTACCGACAGTACACTCTTATCGACCTGATTAGTTGACAAAAGTGAACTTGAGTCCTCCAGTCGGAACGGTTTTGACCTACACTTCTTTTGTTTCTTTATTTTTTAAAAATTTTGTTTGTTTTTTGCTTGTTTTTGTTTTTGTTTTGTTTTGTTTTGTTTTGTTTTGTGTGTGGGGGGGGGGGGGGGGGAGGGGGGGATAAGGTGCTGTTTGTTTGAATCTTTGGGAAAAAAGGGAGGGCTTTTAATTTATACAACTACTGATATTTCAAACAGTAGACTACGTGCGGTGTTTTGCCTTGAATATATAGTAGTGTATTCATTTTGGATCAGAGGACGATGTGTCTCTTCGGGCGGTTTGGCCTCAAAGAAAAAGGGTTTCTCTGGACTTTTTTACGTCTGGAAAATGACAAGCGGTAGGAAGAGAGTGGCAGTCATATAGACAGAGAGTTGTTGTTGTTATTGTTGTTGTTGTCGTGTTACTGTATTTTCATTGTAAGTATTTTACGGCACTGGCAACTGCATAAGGGCATGATTGTATGAGCGCACGGGGCACGCTAAACATTTTCAGTTGGTAGGAAATTTTGAATTTTGCCCGGGTGGTGGCCGATGCCTACTCTTATTTATAATCGATTTTGGACCACTAACGGATCTTTGACGTCCGCAATTTGCACACGGGACCTCTGAGATTTTTCGCCCTTATCCGAGACGGCTGGGTGTTCGATCTTTCCCATCATAAGATCAGGGGTGTGACTGAAAGACAGCAGTAAGAAGGAGCCAAAGAGTTGCTACAGAAAGGCTGCAGAAAGAGTCAGGAGCCCTGAGGAGTGTTGCTGTTGTTGTTGTAGTTGTTGTTGTAGTTGTTGTTGTTGTTGTTGTTGTTGTTGTTGTTGTTGTTGTTGTTGTTGCGGTTGTTGATGATGATGATAATGATGATGTTGTTGTTGTTATTGTTGCATGACTGGAGGAGGATTGAAAAAATGTCAAATCTTGTTTTGTTCTGTTTTGTTTTGCTTGGTTTTCTTTTGTTTGTATGATGTTGTTCTTCATTTGTCTAATTATTTTTCTGTTGTAATTTGTTTATTTTGTTGGTTGTTTTTTGTTGTTGCTTGGGTTG
>NW_004797303.1:371022-372193 GCF_000002075.1 Aplysia californica
GGGGAGAGGGGTGTCCTTGATCTTGGGTCGTATGAACAGTTTTGAGACTCTCATCAACTTTGGCCAGGGTATTTTCAGAGAAGCTAATTAAGTCAACGCCCTTCCTTGCATCCCCAACAGAAAGGGGTGTCTTGAATTGTTTCAAATTGAGAAAATCGCATTATATCCTGTCGCCCGGACTTCGTCACCTATTCTTACAAAATATTTTTCAGAAAAGGTACACAGCGAAAAGTTTATGTCAAAAACCTGGATACCTGGTAGTGCCATCTCTGGCTCAGAGGATGACGTGCAATGACCTGCCTTTGCTTATGGTCACTAGCTGGCGACATACACTCTGTTACACTTTTGTTTTTAGTTTAGTTTTAGTCAGGTTTTACAGCGCTCGACACTGCCTAAGGTCATATTATATGAGCGCCAAAGGGTGGATGTCAACTGAGAAGTCCAAACTGGGATCAGGCTTACTCTGCTCACCTCTCTAGCCTTAACGGCTCGAAGTTTGCTTTGACTATCAAGGCACCCCAGAAATAGTTCACAAGAGTGTGACAAACATTCAAAAGAAGTAGAGGAAAAATGATGATTTTAAGGATGAGGAAAGTAAAAGCAGCAGTTTTCCCTATGTTGATCTGGCACAGAATGAGCATGACATTGATAAATCAGCCCGTTTACAATTCTACTGTCCTTAAGGACATGTTAATACCCCCCCCCCCTTGGGAATGGCTTAAAGACACTTCAGTCAGTAGTACAGCTGTCATACGTTAAGCCTGTCCATGTCTTGATGGTATCGGCCCACATTGTTCTTTGTCCACTCTCAGAGCCGCCCTTTTGCTCCCTCATCTTGCCTTCGTGTTTTCCTTCACTTGTCTGGTGGCATTTTATATGACCTAAGTATTTATTGTGTTTATATACTTTTTATTTTGTTAAGCAGGGTTTGTCTTGTGTGGGGGATCTGACACTTTATAGTTTGTCTTTTTTCAACTAATCCTGAAAAAAAAACCCTAACAACAACAGGATAGTAAATTCATTTACAGAAAAAAAATCAGGGTACTATACCTTGACTTACAACAGAATCAGGTACCACCCCTTAACTTACCACAGAATAATACCATTTATGAAATAAATTTAAAAACCAACCCCCTCCCCCCAAACCCTCCCCCAACAACAACAAAACAAA
>NW_004797303.1:374819-381184 GCF_000002075.1 Aplysia californica
GCAGCAGAGAGAGAGAGAGAGAGAGAGAGAGAGAGAGAGAGAGAGAGAGAGAGAGAGAGAGAGATAGATAGATAGATAGATAGATAGATAGATTTTATATAATTATTATCATTACCTCTAAACTTCGGCACTTAGATACCTACTTGAGTTGCAAGTGCCGTAAAACTCTGACTAAAACTGAACTCAGAAACAGTGTTAGATCGGGCATGAAGAAAATCCTCTTTAGACATTTTCTGCCATGGTATCATCGCCGTTGCCTTTTTTCACCCTGCATCAGAGGATAGGCCACGAACACTTTCCACATGTTCTTCTGCCCTCTTGATATAATTATTTATGTCTTTTCTTGATATTATTATTCTTGTCTTCTTTTTGTACATCCTTTTCTGTGACTTCCCCTTGATCTTTTACCTTGTGGATTCCAATCCAACTATTTCTTTGTCATGCCACTGCTGGCTTCCTGAGAGTATGTCCAATCCATTACCACTCCTTTTTTCACACTTCATCCCTGACTTAATCTCTCCTTAATACTTTTTCGTTTCTGACCCCCTCTGTCTATATCCTAAAAAAAGAAAAAAACTTTCTCAGACACTTGTTCAAGAAAAATTCGATCTTTTTATGCAAGTCTGAGATGCGTGCCTTGTCTCACATCTTTGCTAACCCCGCAGTAACACCTTAAAGGTGGGCGCTCCGTTGTCTCAGTTGGTATCATGCTGGACTACGGAAGGGATGACCCTAGTTCAAAATCGCAAACTGTGCTTTCTTGAACTCAGGTTGTTTTGTGAAGTTTTCAAGACTCTCAACCCATTTGGCCGGGTCCTATCGTATTCACCGAGTGGGCCCAGCGAAAAGTGCAGTTTTGTCCTGTTGAGGGACTGATTACAGCAGCCGAGTCGTGATAACAGTGACAGTAACAGAGAACCATCCCCATCATTGTTTGTTGAAGTAAGAGTTTTTACGCACTTGGAACACAATAAGGTCACATAAGTGAAGACAATTTGAGTTGTTACAAAAGAGAAGCAAATCACTACCCTAGAATTACAAAGTTCTATCTGCTCAGTACCTAGTTTGGAGAAATTTGAAGTAAAAAATTGTGAGTTTCCCAACATGTCCAGCTTTTTCGAAAGTAATTCTTTGAACATTTTGATAACAACTCCGAATAATCGTACGGCTTTGACAGAGCAGATAGACGATATTTGGTTTCTGACCTCATAGTCTTGGTACCTCAAAACGGCCAGAAATGTCAAATAGAACTTTATATATTTTCTAAGGAAAGGAAATACTGATTACAGCAGAGATTCGTGATAAGGGTGGCAGTAACAGAGGACCATTCACGTCATGGTAGGACGTGTTACAATGAACGTAGAGCGTGTCATATGACGCACATAAATCCTAGATGCTTCCCCACAAGTGAGTTTTGCGTTTGAGGCTGTGTGCATCTGAAAGGTAAAACGAACTGTTTGAGAAGAACTTTTAAAAGAAATCTTCACATTTTAATAGGCTATTTTCTAATTTTAGAAATTGATACTAAACATGTATACGTCTGTCTTTAGGCCTACAGGATAGAGACAGGTAGTTTACGAACGCCCTTTAAAATGAGCAATTTATTTTTAAAATGTGTTTGTTTCCTTTTTGTGAACTGATGTGAACTTGTTGCAATATTACTGTATCCTCCCTGCCTTCTAACCATGTTCTGTCGTTTGCCTTCGTCTCCACTTTGTGATCTTTCTTTTCTTGCTCCCTTCTCTCGGCTCCTGACTCTTTCTGCAGCCTTTCTATAACTACTCCGTGGCTCTTTCTTACTGCTATCTTTCAGCCACACCCGTGATCTCAGGGTAGGTACGATCTAAAAACCTAGCCTTCTCAAATAAGAGAGAAAAAATCTTGCAGGTCCCGTGTGCAAGTCATGCATGTTAAAGCTTCCTAGTGGTCCAAAATCGACAAAAGTAGGCTTCGACCGCCACACAGGTAAAAATTCAAAACTCCTACCAAACTGAAAACGTTTAATGTGTCAAATGACCTTTAGCAGTTGCAAGTGCCGTAAAACACTTATCAAACCAAAACAAACTGATAAACTCGCCGACAAAACCGTTTGAAAATGGTTTTGTCAAAGTGCAGTACATGGGTGGTTGGAGGGTGCTCTGATGTGGTTTGCCCCTTCTTTCCTATTACACATCCACCGTCTTTATCATCCACCTATTTTTGTTCGTTACTCTCTTGTAACACTTCTAATCTTTGGCACTTGTATGACCTTGTTTTGTTGCAAGAGCCGTTAAACGTTTACTGAAACAAGCCTTTCCAGAAATATAATGCGTTAAACAGTGAAAGACATTGGTCTGTCAATTGACTGAATATTGATAGAAAGTCGGACCGCACCGTGCAGTAAGTTAGCAAACTTGGGGCTGCCGCTCCCAGAGAATTGAAAATTGTCATTATCATTGTCGTTGTCATTATCATTGTCATTGTCATTGTCGTTATCATTGTCATTGTCTTTGTCATAATTATTGTCATTGTCATTGTCATTGTCATTGTCATTATCATTGTCGTTGTCTTTGTCATAATTATTGTCATTGTCATTGCCATTGTCATTACCAAAGGACACGTCTTTCATCTGAAAGGCGACCTATAAGCACTTCCGTTGCTCATGGTCCGGTTTTGATTTTGTTTGTTTTTTATTGATGGAAGCATCTTATCAAGCTGGCAAAGACAGCGACCGCACACTTGGCATCAACAATGGGCAATAATGTACTTCACGTAATAGAACCCTTCATAATATGAAACAAGTGAATGCACCTGATGATAAGCCGGTTATCGCCGCTGATAACATACAGCGAGTATGCAGTGACACCACACAAGCCGGGCAAGTTCATATTATGTGTATGTATTTAGGTCATTCTGTGATAGGTTTGAAACACGTTCACCCATTGGCTGTTTGAGCCACAATGTTTGGACACACCTCCTTCCCGTCTGATAACGAAAGTGCGATGTTATTTCCCGCGGACTCGTTGTGTGCGGTCATGAAAATGTTTTGAACGTCACTGTTATGAACCGGGTTGTTGATAGTGTAGTGTAAACTTGCGCGATTTTTTCAATCTGTCTTCTTGTTTAGAAAATACTTTCATTAAAAAAAGGAAGAAAAAAACACCCAGATAGTGCGTGAGCATTATTCGTGACCATTTGACGGAAGGAAGAGTGACAGAATACTGTGTAAAAGTGTCTGTAATTAGAAAAGTGAGGTGAAAACTATAAGTCGAAGTTGACGAGTAGAAGTGCGGGGGCCGTTTGTTTATTAGTAAAGTACCCAGCCGCTGGCTCTGCTCTTTGAGAAAAACGTCGCCACTTTGTGAACGAATACAGGTAGGCTTACTGTATATATATACACCTACCTTTAAAAGTTTACCAACTTTGGCTGAATGTCATGACATAAGCTTAACGTTCCTCGCAGCCTCGTGGGGTTATTTTAGAAGCTGTTCGTCTTATATTGGGTCAATATCCGACCAGTCTGACTCGATTGATGGGGGGGGGGTCTATAGGTCTTAAGTACTCAAACGACCCATGTCAAGCAGAAGTTTGTTGCGGATTCTATTCAGGTTCGCACGCTCTATATTCCGAAATGATAGAAATCTCTCCCCCTTCCAATTCTCTCTCCCTTTCCCTACCCCCCCCCCCCCCCCGTCTCCCCCTCCCCCCTCTCTCTCTCTCTCTATCCCCCTCTCTCTCTCCCCCCTCTCTCTCTCTCTCTCTCTCTCTCTCTCTCTCTCTCTCTCTCTCACTCTCCCGTTATGGCCTTCAAGAGAGCATGTAAGAGATCCTAGATGTGAGTAGTTGGTCAAGCAAGTTCCTAGATGAGGGTTTAAGAAGATTTTTACCAATGATGCTACACAACTTCACAATCACTTTTTTTAAAGAAAAAAATGTGAGCTGCTCAAGGTATCCCCAAAAAGTACGTAAGCTAATCTAATTAGATCTATTGACTGTTGCACTTTATAAAACTGCTAACAGAATGATGTTCGCTTTTAGTTTATGTATTTTGTTTGGGTTTTCGACGCAGTAATGGTTTTAAGAGCCAAGGAAAAAAGCGTGCATAATTATACACTGTGTACATCAGATTCATTGGACACAGTAGGAGCAAGACAGATTTTCCTCTCTGGAAGGACAAAAGCTACCAATTTGGCACAACACAACCGATTCGACAAGCGAACGTGGGGAAAAAAAACTTGTGTGATTTTGAAAATCGTAGTGGAATTTAGTTGAATTGTGTCACATAGTGCCAGAATGGCAGAAGTGTCCCCATCCATACAGGAAAATCAAGACATGGAATTCCATCAAGCGGCTAGCACAGGATAGGAAAAGGTGAAGAGTGTTTGTTTGTGGCCTACATCCTGATCCAGCGTGAGAAAGGCAATGATGATAATGATGATGATGATGATTATAATGGTGATGATTTTTTTTGTTTCCTTAATGGGCCGGGTGGACTCCTCGAAGAAATCTTCGAGCGAGAGCGAGGCACTTTTTCCGCTCCACCGTCATTATACTCAGAGGCACCCCCACTCGTCCAAATAACTCTATTCGAATTGCAATTGTTCCTGGACATTCAAACATAATGTTTGACACCCTACTTTTCATGGCTGCATCTTCGGCAACCTTGGGTTGAGCTCAACCTGGTCCCAGCGACATGTGCTATTTTGTTCCTGCTTATTGGAGTGCCCAGAATAAACATCCTCCAGGTGCTGGTACTTAACTCTGTTTGGTGGGTCTCTGATTTCTCTCTTGATCATTGTAAAGGCTCCCTTGTATGTTATTGGTCGTCTGTCTCCTTTAATCTCTCTGGCTTCTTTGGCAGCTTGGTCTGCTGCCTCATTTCCTTCGCTTCCAGCGTGCTTGGAATCCACTGGATCTTTATTGTGACTGTGGTTTCATTAAATTTGAGGAGCAAATTATTTATGTCTGAGCTGTTGCCTAGCAGTCCCTTGCGGAGGGACTGACTGTCAGTCAAGATCAGCATATTGGTTCTACTGTGGCAATTGTCCGCAATCCATTGTGCAGCGAACATTATTGCCTCGAATTCCTCGTTACAAGACGATGTGAGGAATGCACCTTTGGTTTTAATGATTTCTGTTCCTGGTGGTTCATCATTCATTATCACCACTGCGGCTGCTCCACCTTCGCGGTGTCCTGCGACAGCCGATCCATCAGTGAGAATTCTCACTTCGGTACCAACTTCCTCGACCAAATCCTCTGCAGCTTCACGTGCATTTACATGATCATCACTTTTGCTCTTCACTCCTCTCAGTTCTGTCCGGATTTCGATTTCGCCATGGGTCTCCCATTGACAAGCTCTCACCAGTTTGATTGGCCGTCGATTCTCTGTTTCACGGGGGAGATGGTCTGCTAGGTGATGTTGAGGATCTACTCAAAGTGGCAAGCGTCCCCTTCACGATGGGGAGTACCGTTCTCAACGAAGACGGCAACAACCAATGATGGTGATGATGATGATGATGATGATGATGATGATGATGATGATGATGATGGTGATGGTGATGAAACAGGAAGATCGGGCTGGACTCGACTGAATCAATTGCAGCCGATTGGCAATGGGACTTGGGTGCTATAAACAACAGTCAGAGAGCCAAAAAGTGGACCTACCAGTGCACCCTCCAAGGGCCTGCTTTATAATTGTGTGGATATAAACTAGGCGATAAACTTTTTGTGAAAGATATTGTCATATCGAACATTAAATGATGTCGGTTATATTGTTTCATTATTTCCATTTACGTAGCTCATAAATTCATGTATTACATCATGGTCTGTTCTGTAATTTACAAGTATTATCACCCCCAGAAGACCCTTGAACACTCATAGACTCTCTCGGCGTCTTGGGAAGCACACAGTGCAAGCAGCCGATAAAGTGCCTACGCTCTAACAAGCTGACAAGTTATTTTGACGCGTGCCCATTCCGTCATGGAGAGCAGTAGTCACAGTGGGCAGCAAATCACATGAGGCTTCACGATTATAAAATGATGCTGAAGCAAATAATAGAGAAGCCCGCTAGCAGCGCAAAATCCACACGTGGAAGTGGAGCCTTTAAATTATGTTTACAATGTGGTGAACTTTTTCTGCCAGAATTGGTCTCATCGGCAACAGCTGAAGCCACAAGTCATTTTAACCTTCAATTCTTCAATTTATTCTTCTCTCTCGCTAGAGAAATATTCTCTCTGCCAATGTATTGGTCGTAGACAGACATTGACGCACGAGCTATCCTTCCATTCCTTCTCCGTCTCCTTTTCCTTTTCCTTCTCCTTCTCCTTCTCCTTCTCCTTCTCCTTCTCCTTCTCCTTCTCCTTCTCCTTCTCCTTCTCCTTCTCCTT
>NW_004797303.1:381431-382443 GCF_000002075.1 Aplysia californica
TCTTCTTCTTCTTCTTCTTCTTCTTCTTCTTCTTCTTCTTCTTCTTCTTCTTCTTCTTCTTCTTCTTCTTCTTCTTCTTCTTCTTCTTCTCACATGAGAGAGGTGAGGAAAATGCGAGTAAAGTGTCTTTCTCGAGGACACAACGTCAGTCCTCAGACTGGGTTGGAACCTATACCATTTTGGCTTCGAGCCCGACAGCCTAAGCCCGACAGCCTAACCACTAGACCACTGATAGCGATGTTCTATGGGCTATCGCGAGAGGGTGATTCATTCTTCTTAACCTGGCGCCGTGACTCAACTGTACTAACTCAGACATAAGTCGACTGTCGGATCTCCAACGTAAACTAAGAAAATGACCCTGAGACCACCCCAATCTCCTTTTACTACTACCCCCCCCCCCCAACCACCCCCACATCCCTGTTTTGAAATATGTTTGAATTTCACTCGACACATTGACATAATACCCTAGTGCAAAAAGGTTTTACGTAATGGTTAAACCTTATTTTACTGAAAAGAAAGGTCAAGCGTATCATATTTCCTGCCAATACAATGCTTCTACAGGGCTCTCCGGTGGCACCGTCCACGGACTTGAATATCTAGCATAATTTTTGCCTGTTCCGTGGTGGGTTTCGGTCTATAGTGTTTGCCTCGTGGAATATTTTATGTCAATGGCCACATCAGAGCCAAGCGGACGGACTCTGGTATACGGTTCCTTTTTTTCTAGCTTCGTATACTCATAGCAAAGACCAAAGCGACCTTACCCCTTTCTCTCCTCTCTATCTCTCTCTGTGTCTCTCTCTGTCTGTCTGTCTCTCCCCCCCCTCTCTCTCTCTCTCTCTCTCTCTCTCTCTCTTTCTCTCTCATACACACACACACACACATACATACACACAGACACATACACACACATACACACACATATATAACATTTACACACAAACGCACACATACACACACTCTATCACTCTCTGAGTGTCCATCTCCACCTATGTCTTCTCTCTCTCTCTCTCTC
>NW_004797303.1:384319-386084 GCF_000002075.1 Aplysia californica
CACACCTACACACACACACATACACACACACACACACACCTACGCACACACACACATACACACACACACATTCACACACACACACACACACACACACACCCACACACACCCCTACACACACATGATACAAATAGCCTGTTTTTATGAGCGTGGCCGCTGGAATCTCAGCGTCGACCTCGTCGCCCCTCCCATAAAGACTCAGTGTATTCCTGGAACAGGGGTCGGCCATTCGTCGTAACGGGCCGGGCTCGGAGTTCGTGCTTGAGTGAACGGGGACTTAGTCAGGTTACATGACACTAATTTTGGTTTTGTTTTGTTGTTGTTGTTATTTTTTTAAAAGTGCTTTATCGGCAGGGGTTCAGATGTCGTACATGTACTAAGTCCCGAAAGCAACATTTTTAGGAAGATCATGTCGAGAGAGGAGCAACTTGAGTAAACGTAGACTCGGGTCAGGTTACATAACACTGTTTTTGTTTGTTTGTTTGTTTGTGATTTTTTAAAAAGTATTTCGTAGGAAGGTGTTGGATTGTTGTAAGCCCAGAAAGTAACATTTTTCTGGAGAGAGAAGAAACTTGAGTGAACGTAGACTCTGGTCAGGTTACATAACGCTATTTTTTTATCTTTTTGAAAAAAAGTATTTCATCAGCATATATTCAAATGTCCAGTAAACCCTGACTGGCCCGGAAAGAGAGGGTGGAAGCAGCCTGCTTCCTAAATTACCTAAATATTTTGTGGTGGAATATGATATTTAAAAATCAATTATTCATTTGGACATACATAGCAAATTGAGTCCTCAAGAATTTATAGCCAAAAAAGTGTAAAATCTTATAGGAATTGCTCAACTGAATGCTCTTAAATATCTTACTATATCACATCCGCAATAGGAGGTTCCTTAATTGTGACATTAAAGATGGTTCCAGAAGGGAACGTGACTCATTGGAGCATAGGAAGGTATGACTAACGCCAACATTTACAAACACACCATCCCACTTCCATCCCACTATCACCACCACCTTATATCTAAAAATAAAGTTTTCATTGCTCTCAGATCATTGGCATACATCTAGCCTATATTCCTTGACTCTCTAAATGTAACAGCTAGACGTTATAACAGCTATGCACGTAATAAACAATTGGACACTATCATACGCACCTTTTTCTACCAATCAAATGTCTTCACTCGCATAGAAATAGGCAATGGGCACTTTTTGAAAAAGCAGGTTCCTTCCTCCCACCCCACCCCATTTTGCCAACTCAGCGCGCAACGCAACACACATTATAATCATTCCATTGTTTTGGAATAAGAGCCATTGTCATCTGTACCTATGCATGATGTATCAGGAACAAAAGTTCAAAAGCCTTTGGGGCATTACCCTCTGAGCTTAGCTACAATAACTATAATAGGCTATGTGGTAATTTCTCGTGCTGCTCAAGCCTGTAATAAATAGTGCCAGAGAGGGATGGTATGGGCCTGAGGTACACTGACCTTTACAAATACATACAAAGCTGATTGTTCCTAGTGGATGCTATACCGGTGTTGTTGTTTTTTTGTTAATTTGTGCAACTGTTTGTGTATTCGATTGTTTGTTTGCTTATTTGTTTGTTTGTTTGTTTGTTAGTTTGTCTGAGTGTTGTAGGGGTTTTTTGTTCTGATGTTTGTTTTGGGTTCTCAATTTGTTTTGGGGTTTTGTTCCAGAAGTTTATTTTTCCTTCATTTTTTCATTTTCTTTCTGTTTGAAGAGGGACACAGAGGGGGGAAAGGGGG
>NW_004797303.1:386243-387560 GCF_000002075.1 Aplysia californica
TAAAATTGTAATTTTGGTGGGCGGTGGGGATCACCCAGGTAGTGAAAGTTGTGTCCTGTGTACAAGAAACAATCTATTACTGCTACCTGTCTTCACATTATTGTAAAGCCCTGGGCAAAGTGATGCTCTGGGAACCCAGGGAATAATTTTAGCTTAGTGCAATATTTATTTATTGACAGAAAATCACAACCGGGGTAATTGCTCAGCGTGATGAGTTTCGACGTGCAGTAGCCTACTTTGAGGAGCCTTTCTGGTACGCCCCCTGCCCCCCCCCCAACTTATTTTTTTATCGGAAAAACAAAAACAAAAAAGCAATTCAAAAGGAATAACAACTGGTGCAAAAACTAGCAAACAAACAAACAAACAAACAATTAAACAAACAAACAAAGAAACAAACAAAAAAACAACACAATCAAAACCCTTGAACAACAACAACAACAACAACAATAACAAAATCAAAACAAAAAGACCAACAACAGACAAACAACGGTCTAACAAACAAACAAGCAAGAGGGCCACAACATGGTTTAGAATTGACGATCTTTTCCAGTAAATAGTCGAGTAAAGAGTTATAGTGCGGTCAAAAATTCGTGGCGCAACTTGTCAAATATTTCGTAATTTAAATCGAACATAGACTCTCCAGCTTTTGCACAACGACTTGTATCAATTTGTCTTATTAACAGATCTATATTTTTGTAAACACTTGTTAGCTGTATCCTAGAAAATTCCTTAATAATACTAATAAAATATCCAAGTGGATGGTTTCTGCATAAAAGGTTTACAGCTAGGACAACATCGTTTTTAAAAGCAAGTCCATCATATATTTTTTTAAATCGCGACATTATGCTTATTGAATGTATATTTTGAGAAATTTTAGTGCTAAAAATGTGTTCACTATAAACGTAATTGCTTGTAACAGGTTTTGCCACTAAAAAGTGTCATTGGGTAGCGGTGACGTGGGCCATATCATATGCCAATACAATGAAATGTGTGTGAGAAGCGGGAAGTGCTGTAAACAATCCCATTTTCCGCGTGACATAGATTTATAGTGTTTTATACATACATTCATGAAGAAAAGTTTTTAAATCTACCCTCTATTGTTTTTTTAAAATATGATTAAGTTAACACATATTATATTGATATAAACTGTCCTGCAAAGTATGGGTGACACTGATTCACAAGTTGCGCTACGAATTTTTGACCGCGCAAAAGTGCTTTGCCGACTGTGAAAACAAGCCCTCTTGTCGCAGTGCGTCTCTCACTCCCTCCAGGTCCCGGTGACCCTCTGGCAACTTGTAGAGGTCAATCCAGTCGGGG
>NW_004797303.1:391084-392307 GCF_000002075.1 Aplysia californica
AGACAGAGAGAGAGAGAGAGAGACAGAGAGAAAGAGAGAGAGAGACAGACAGACAGACAGACAGACAGACAGACAGACAGACAGACAGGGACAGAGACTGGGGGGTGGGAGAGATAAGGCTGTCATGCAACTAAACAGACAAAGTGGATGGAAATAATATATGGATATATAGAAATCTAGGTCTATTATGAAACTTGACAGTGAAGCCTGAGATATTTCTGCTCATTAACGCACTCGTGCATGTCAAGAGCCACTCGTGGTGCATGGTGTCAGGTTTTCACTATTTGTCGGGCAACTCGGTTGTTATATAATTATAATATGTGTCGCGACGCGGTGAGATCAGGCTCTCGTCGAATTTTAGGCAAATGGAGTAAACTGTTAATTATTGGTTTATTTTCTGAGCTTATTTATTTGTCCTGATTTTGATTTGAAAAAATACTTATCTATCTCTAATGGAAGTAGAGATATTTTTTAAGGAAGTAAGGTCTCTTGTGGACATACTCTCAGGAAGTCAGGCATAACAAAGAAAGTGTTGGATTGGAATACACAGAGTAAACGATCAAGGGGAAGACCGTGTAGAGCCTGGAGAAGAATCATATATGAATTGATGTACAGAAACGAGGGAAGACATGGGATAACCTCAAGAGGCTAGCCCAGGATAGAGAGAAGTGGAAAGTGTTTGTCCGTGGCCTATACCCTGGTGCGGGGTAAGAAAGGCAACGATGATGATGATGAAGGTCTCTTGGTGTCAGGGGTAAAAGTAGTGAGAAAATGGCTGCCGTGGAAACGTTTAGTGGCTTCGAAAACCTGAGTGTCCTAAGGAGCTGTACATTTACGTTGTTGTAAGCTTATCTTTCATCAACGTTTTGCTGTGAAAACAACCCCAACCTATTATGTTCTTAAATGGAGATAAAAGGTGTTGGACCAAAACAAATATAAAGATAAAAAAATTATTGAACAACAAGTGGAAAAAAAAGTCTGGGTTTTTATTTATTTATTTCACCATTTTGACGAGCGCCTGAATTCTCCACGACGCGTCATATATCATGTCAATGTGTTGGCGCTATCTCTACTAGCATCTCGCATTCCAATACACACACTTTTGGCCAGTTGCTGTGTTTTGTGTCGTTCTGTCTGTCTGTTTGACTGTCTGTGCCTGTATATATATCTATTTAATAATAACGATAAAAATAATAATTATAATGATAATAATAGAAATAGTA
>NW_004797303.1:392480-393604 GCF_000002075.1 Aplysia californica
TAATAATAATAATGATGAAAATTATGATAAATTAATTGTATATAGCGCTCTATCCCTTACGAGTAAAAGTTCCGAGCGCTTTAAGTGTATGGGTCTAAGTTTAACACTATTAGGTTATTTAATAGGCAGAAACCCCGAATTTAACGCCAGTCGCCGAAAGCACAGAGTCAATAAATAGGTTGAGAGCCCTGAAAAGAAATTCACAAAGCGAGCCGACTTCGAGAGCATCCAGTCTTGGATTCGAACCACGACCATAGGCTCTGTTGTCCAGCATGATACTAACTGAGCTAACGATCTGGTCCTTTTAAAAAGTTTTAGTAAAGTTTTACGGCGCTCGCAACTGCATAAAGTCATATGAGCGCCAAGGGGTGGATATTCAACCGAGACGCCCAAACAGGGAATCAGGCTTACTCTGCTCACCTCTCTAACCTCAACAGCACAAAGTCGACCATCAAGGCACCCTGGAAATAGCAGTTCACAGGAGAGTGACAAACATACAAAAGAAATAGAGGGAAAATGACGATAGAAAGGATGGAGAAAGAAAAAGTAGCAGTTCCCCATGTGCTGTTCCGGCATAAAGCTCCCCTGTGTCTATTTGTTTGTGTGACTATAACATAGGCAAAGTCGGCCACCCATTGTCGAGGAGAAAAGTGAACGTCTTAGACAGGTGATCGTCTTATTCAATACCATTATGATGTAAAAAAAAAATGTAAGGGGAAAAATGGGAAGTAGTCGTTTGTACAGGTCATTGTACAGGTGGCTGTTTGAGCAGGTATGACTGTATATTATTACATTACTAGCTGGGTACCCATTCGACGAATGGACTCAAAAGAATCGATCGTTAGGTCATTGTGGAAGCAGTGCGCACTGCTTGTGAACGGAAGCCTCACTTGTTTACAATGGCGTCTTTGAAGACGGACTTTCCCAAGATTTAGATCAAAAGGAAACTAATGAAAAACTGAACCTTGAATTAGTGACTTCAGACTCTTCAATATAACTATGCACTCTTTAAATGATTCTGAACCTTCGTTATTTTTTTTTAATTCGAAAGTTTAGTGGTTTGCAAGTTTTAGGCCACCAAAGTGACGAACTTTCACAAATATAATGTATATATATATACATAT
>NW_004797303.1:394873-395846 GCF_000002075.1 Aplysia californica
GGGGGGGATTGGGTACATTTATTCTGGTTATGACTGGTGAAAATAGCTGCTATGTGTCCATGCTGGGTCTTCTGGGCGGCTGAAATAGTGTTAATGGTATATGTTTAAAGCCCCCACCGACACTGTTAGGTTATAGGCGGGACCTCCGAATTCAACATCCATCTCTGAAAGGAACGAGTCAAGTGGGAAATTCCTGTAAAATTTCTTTCCCAAGGACTCAACGTTGGACCGAGCTGATGCTCGAACCCCCGAACCTACAACCTCACGATCACGGGTCCGGTAGCCTAATCGTTAGGCCACCGACGCCACCCTGTGTTTTGGGAAGAAACTCTGAGAACATTTGTTTTGTTTGTTTGAGTAAAGACAAGCTCATTAACACAATAATAGTCTTTTAGTGCTGGGAAAAAGTAAGACTGACGGACAAAAACAGCAGAGGGGAAGTAAAGAAGTATGACCTACCAGTGACACCACCCAACCTGCCACTCCCTGAATACAGTGGGTGTGAAAAACAATAGGAACTAATTAAGAATCTGTTATAGAAATTGGCCGTGGACATGTCTGGCAGCGCATTGCTCCATCTTCGTTCATATAATGTTTGTTTTTTTCCAAAATGTGTGACCTCTTTTAACTAAAGCTATATCTTCCATGTTTCAGATTCGTTGAATGTTGGGAGCTCAAAATAGCCTGCAAGAGTCTTGAGGTTAGTCCAACTTGACATTAAATCGCTTCCTTTAACTTAAGTTCTTGTGGAAAAAATAAATGTTAACTTATATCCAAATTCATTTAGTTTTCATGTTTTTGCCCCGCCTGTTGTGGAAACTGTCCATGTGCTATTTAACTAAGCAATGTCTACACTCCGATGTCCATTTTCTCGAAGTGGAGTTGATACCAATGTCAGTTTCTATGCTCCCCCCACCCCTCACTATTTTCGTCCTTAAAATAAAAGGAGACAGAGAGAGAGGAGGCGAGAGAG
>NW_004797303.1:399695-400768 GCF_000002075.1 Aplysia californica
TCTCTCTCTCCCTCTCTCTCTGTGTGCGCGCGCGCGAGCCATGTCTGGCTGAGCGTATAAATAATTGGTCGTATCAAGTGTAGAGAGCACACTCAGGAGTAGCATCCCAAAAAAATGAGAGGGGTCTAAATAGAAGTATAATCGAGTGCAAACAGACCAGGGAAACGTTCAACGTTTGAGCCAAACGCAAGCTTCGGTAGGAATATTGCTAAAGGAAAAGTAAACGATCAGGTAAATGTTCATCGTCATCATCATCGTCGTCGTCGTCATCATCGTCATCATCATCAGCATCATCATCATCATCATCACCATCATCATCATCATCTTCATCATCATCATCATCACCATCATCATGTTGAGATGGTATAAGAACTTTGTTAATGAAGAGCTCAGCCCACGTTGCCGAAGATGCGGCCATGAAAAGGAGGATGTCAAACATGGTTGAATGTCCAGGAACAATGACAATTCGAATGGAGTTATTTGGACGAGTGGAGGTGCCTCTACGAATATTGACAATGGATCCATAAAAGAGCCTCGCGCTCTCCCTCGAAGATTTCTTCGTGGAGTCCGCCAGGCCCATTAAGGAAACAAAAAAACAAACAACAACAGTTCATCATCATCATCATCATCATCATCATCATCATCATCATCATCATCATCATCATCATCATCATCATCATCATCATCATGTCTTCCTCATACCCAAAAGAGCACCCATCGACGAGATCTGTCTCAATGTCTGCTGTTCCTGGCCTTTCTCTCCCATTCGTGAAAATCCAAGTCTCGGTATAAAGAGAATAAGTGTCATTATCTAATCTAACTTGTTTTCCGAAAGGTAGAATGTTTGAAGTGTGTTTGCACTTTTACCTGTGTAATGTGGGTCGCAGGGGAGGGTAGGCTTGGGCTTCTTTATTTCTCTCCCCACCCAAGCACCCCCCTCTATCTCTCTTTCTTTCTTTCTTTCTTTCTCTCTCTCTCTCTCTCTCTCTCTTTCTTTCTTTCTTTCTTTCTCTCTCTCTCTCTCTCTCTCTCTTTCTTTCTTTCTTTCTTTCTCTCTCTCTCTCTCTCTCTCT
>NW_004797303.1:402560-403560 GCF_000002075.1 Aplysia californica
CACACACACACACACACACACATATATATATATATACAAAACACAAACACACAAACCCTCTTTATACACACACACAGACACACACAAAAACACAAACACCCTGGCATGCAAGCGCAGAAAGCCTTGCCCCACTCTCTCAGTGACCTTCATTCAGTTACCTGCATCATGACTGCATGGCATGCTCACATGAGCGTCGAACGTAAACAAAACACCCCGCCAAAGCGCTGTGCATGCTACTGTGCTACACATAAACAACTTCTTCACACACGTATCTTGGCAACAAATGGCGCTGTCATGTAATTATTATTCTTTTCCTGATTTTAGACAAATAATGTGCTGCTCTATTTGGAACAGCCAGTGCTCTTTTTAACGTAAACAGTTTTTTAAAAAATATAACGTAAAAAGATTTTTAAAAAGAAAAGATTGAAAGAAACAGAACATAATTTTGAAACAGCGCTCTTCTCAACGTAAACAGTTATTATTTTTAAAGATTGAAAGAAACAGAACCTATTTGGAACAGTGCTCTTCTTTACGTAAACTGTGTGGGGAAAAAACAACACTGGAACAAACAGAACATTGTTCATGGTGAACGTATTGTTTTGTTGAGATTCGTTTCACGACAAGCGGTTTTCAGCTGGCTTAGAAAGTTCGAACATTGAGGGAAAATGAGAGTCGTACGTTGTTGGAACTGCAGAGGACTTTAACTTGATGGTTTCAACCCTAGGCCTTCTCAGGACCCTGATAAGGCCTAGTTTCAACCCCATAAGAAAAGCAACAACAGCAACAACAACAACTACAATAACAAAAGGACAACATTTATCATTATTGTTAGCATATTGATAAAACAAAATAATACTCATAACGACAGTGACAATGATAATAGGCGAAGTAACTACTAAGATAATGATGAGAATTTGAAGAAGAAGAAGAAGAAGAAAAAGAAGAAGAAGAAGAAGAAGAAGAAGAAGAAGAAGAAGAAGAAGAAGAAGAAGAAGAAGAA
>NW_004797303.1:405821-406957 GCF_000002075.1 Aplysia californica
CTACTTCATACTACTACTACTACTACTACTACTACTACTACTACTACTACTACTACTACTACTACTACTACTACTACTACTACTACTACTACTACTTCTACTACTACTACTACTACTACTACTACTACTACTACTACTACTACTACAACTACTACTAATCTGAGAAAGCAACATTTTATAAGAGTAAAGCAAGTATTTCCCAATGTTGCTGTGGGACAAAAATATTTCTTTCAACACATCAGCGGAATGTATCCAATAGTTATCCAGCCCCCGCTCGGCATTCTCCAAGTACGGTAATATTTAGTCCACTTAAAGTAACCAAACAGACAAACAAATAACTTTGTGCTTCTTGACCTATACCGTGGTGTATCATGTAATGATAATAGATAGCATTAATATTTGTATAGCGCAAATCCCCATTCAACAGCAAGCTCTAAGTGCTTCACAATCTATATTATTACCCCAGCAGACTGAGAGCATTCTGAAGCAACCTCAATTTCCTGGGAAGCAAACAGTGCACGCGGCCATCTATACTATAGGCACGAAAACACTAACAGACTGACAAGATCTTTCGCTGTCTATGGCCGGGTACCCATTCTCAGGTACCCATTCCCACATGGGTAAAGTGAGGAAAATTCGTGTAAAGTGCCTTTCCCAAGGACACAACATCGAGCCCGCGGCTCGAACCTCCGAACCCGCAACCTCACGATTCCTATTCCGGTACCCTAGCCACTAGGCCACCGACGCCACATGCACTTTATGCGACTAGTTCTATTTCTGGACCGCCTATCTCTGACTAAAGTGTAATAAACAAATTTATCACACCTTGGGGCAAAGACAATGTTGTTTGTAGCTGTTGCTGTTTTTATTATTATTATTTAATCGTTAAGTGTTAATTTTTATACGCTAAGTCTGACACGGTTTGTTGGGGTTTTTCTCATCTCAGATAACCGCTTTTGTTATCTTTCTGGGTGCTCTTTGCGTACTAGAAATATGCGCTCAATTGGTTGATAGGATGACCCGGGTTTTTTTGTGTTTTTTTCGGGAGGGGGTGGTGTTTTGTTTATTAGTTTATTTATTTGTTTGTTTGTTTGTTTGTTTGTTATTTTATCTGTAATTGTGGTGGTGGTGGGGGG
>NW_004797303.1:407364-408404 GCF_000002075.1 Aplysia californica
GGGAGAACACTTAAAATTAAATGGGATCCTGTTAAAAAATTGGCACTAAAAATTTGGGGCCTAATGCATTGTTTGTGTAACGATTGGTTGACTACAAACATTACATATTTTGCCGCTTACTGATCCCATAATCCACAAGGACCGTAGGGGCGCTGTATGACAAAGAGCTTCGTCAGATGCCTCCACTTTTCACGGTTTTTTGCGAGCGGCTGAGTTTGGGTAAAGGATTTCCCTGTCCACTCCGCAATGTTGTCGGTCCACCTCTCGATTTGCCTTCCTCTCTTTCTCCTTCCCTGCACAGTTCCCTGAAAAATGGTCTTTGATACGCCGCACGGTCTTGTTAAATGACCATACCAATTCATTTTTCTTCGCTTCACAGTAGACAGCAAGTTGAAAGAGTGTCTCTTGAATGTGTTGTTTCACTCAGCTGCGCTCTTCGTCATTTGTGAGATGTGCTGACAAAATGAGTCAGTTCATGGATTTTAGCCATGAGGACACAGATCGATATGAATAATCTATAGGTTCGGTTTAGACTGTGTATTCTATGAAATGATAAAAGACATGTACAACCTAATGAAAAGAACATTAGTTTAAAATCTACAAATTTGATGGTTTCTTTTTCCGACAACAACTCCTTTCGTGGATTACGAGAAGTGCCTCATTTTGTCAGCACGCCTCACATTTGTGATTTAGGAGGAGTTAATTCATGAAACACAAACACGAAGAGGAGGATGGGGGATAACTGTACCAATACATACAGCCTCCCTTGTTAATGTCATAAGTTATTTCCCTTAACAGCGCCTGTCAAAAGAGGGATGATTCCTTTGCTCCTTTATAATTTTTTAAATTAAAAGACATCGTGTTTAATCTACCTCCAAGATCTTTCTTTTTTTAATTTATGCATTTATTTTCTTCTTTCCGTTGGCAAATTTTCTCCGCCCCCTCCCCGCCCACTCCCCCTTCGATCTCTTTCTGTCCATCCTCCCACCCCTTCTGTCTCCCTCCCTCCATCTCTCTCTCTCTCTTCTCGCCCCCCCCTC